>NW_027040830.1:0-600000 GCF_037179485.1 Ochlerotatus camptorhynchus
TCGGAACAGGCAGAATTTTTTTTTCAATCATATTTAAAAAAAAAGTTTTAATCGTTCAAATGTGATTTAAAGTCAGTGGGATTGATATATAATGGATAATATGTCAGGGTCCATATTTCAGCCACAAGTTCACATTTGGTCTGAAAATAAATCTACAATCTATAAAAATTGCAGCACTCTAGGATGCGTATCAAGAATTGACCACAGTTGTTCCGAATCTGTCAGAGGACTGCTATGTGGGTCCTAGGTTCCAAATTTGGCCTGAAACACATCTACAAGCATAAATAACCGAGGAGCCTTTCGTTTATTTTTTACGAATTGACTACTTTTACTGTTGTTCCGGATCTTCCGGAGGACCACTCAACATTTCAGTCACAAGTCCAAATTTGGTCTGATAATACATTTGTTCCGGATTTTCCAGAGGACCACTCTATGATTAGCAGGGTTCATATTCCGGTCAAAAGTTTAAATTTGTTCTGATAATGCATCTACAAGAATTTTCCAAAAAAAAAGACGCAGGGCTCTAGGATGAGTATCAAGAATTGACAATGTTTACGGTTGTTACAGATCTCCCCGATTTGTGGGTCCCTGGGTCCATATTCCGGTCAAAAGTTCAAATTTGTTCTGAAAACACATCTACAAGCATTAAAGCAAACCGAGCAGCTCTTTGTTCAGTTTTACGAACTGACTACCTACGGATGTTCCAGGTCATTCAGAAGACCAATTCATACTCTGTGATTCTCAGTTTCCGTATTCCGGTCACAAGTCCAAATTCAGTCTGATAACAAAAATCCAAGAAAAGCGTTGCCCTCTAGGATGAGTTTTAAAAATTTACCAGTTTTACGAATGTTGCAGATCTTCTGGAGAGCTATAGGAATCTGGTATGACCAAATCTACCCTACAGGAATCTTGAACTGAGTTTTATATAGGCGAATAAATAAGGTTCTCTAAATAACCTGCAATTATATGCAATTAAATAAATTGAAAAGGAAGTTTGTCTGTTTTTTATCCTGTTTGACCATTAGCACCAGGAAAATCTGGCCTGGTGGTCAGAAACAAGTTGAGCTTATTTTTTTCATGAACAATACTGAATGAGTGAGGAAGTGTTCAAAATTTGGTTGAAAAATTAGCCTGTAGAGATTTTTTTAAATAAGATACCTGGTGAAACAAAAATAATAAAAAAAAATAAAGGCAAAGCTTGACAAATAAATAAATAAAGCTACCCCCTCTTGAGATCTTCAATCAGAGACTGAAAATGCCTGAAGTCTGAAGAAAAGAAAATCGTAATCTCATAAGGGGCTGTTCATAAACTACGTTGACCGATTTTATTGAATTTAGTTTGGATCGTAGACATATGTCAACCCCCCTCCCCTTAAGGGTCTTTGTAGTTTATAAACAGCCCCTAATATGTATTGAGGATATTTCAGCTTCTTAGATCTCAATATGATTTTCTTATTTTCTAGATATCACAAATGTACTCCTATGTGTCGTATCGTCTGTATCCCGTGGTCCACATTTTGAATTCAGTCTAAATTCATTCATATATCAGCGCAACTTGTGATCTCACTACAAGTATCTTAAAGAAAAATAAAAAAATGCAACCTAAAAAAAAATAAAGCTCAAGAATAATTTCCATCAGTTGATCATTTTCGCGAATATTCCGAATCTTGCCCTCTAGGGACCGTATTCTGGTCCAAGATGAATGTTTTTGTCATATATCATCACAACAAGTAATTTGAATAAACATTACTAAGCATAATTGACAATTTTTTTTTGATGTTCCGAATTCACTGTGTTGAATCCAAACATCAGAATAGAAAGGCATTTGAGACGTTAATTCTTTCATTGTTTTGAAGGTATTTCTTTGTTGCATTCTTTTTCGCATTACACTTCACAATTTCACAAGTCAATTTTTTTTTGAGAATGCACGTTGCTGAAACTATTACTTGCTGTTTTCTGCGGAGAAACAAGCAATGTCTGAAATTTACAGATTTATAAACCCAGTGAATCTTAAAAAACTTGTGCTGTTGAAATTCTAAAGTGTGATTAGAAAAAGGAATCTACAAGAAAACACATTAAAACAATATTAGAAGCTTCCAAAGCTAACTTTTCACTTATCGCCCTTTTTGCAATATACGGTTATTCCATTAATACCGTAATACCAACCGGTGGAAACTAACGATTTAAAATTGGCTCACACTGGACTAGCCTATCGGTCCCAAGTACATCGATGAACGCACCTCATTCTAGTTGAAATTCTAGTACTAGACTATGTTTGTTTAGATTCGCTATGAAAGTTTGATAGATAAAATGAGGGGTTCATGGATTTTCCTATGTTTCGAGGGGTACATCGACTAGCTTAGTCGGTAAAGGCGCAGCTACAAAGCAAGACCATGCTGGAAGTGGCTGGGTTCGATTCCCGGTCCGGTCTAGGAATTTTTCGGGTTGGAAATATCTCGACTTCCCTGTGCATAGAGTATGATTGTACTTTGCCACACAATTATACTAATGCAAAAATAAAAGAACGATAACCCAAATAATAGAACTATTACACAAATGGTATGGATGATACCCCGAACACGTCGTTAAGCAAAATAACCTTAAAAAAATTTATTAGGAGCCCCAATCGAGCGGTCAAGCTTCCTTAATATCGCTTATTTTCATATGCTTTTCGCTTTCTGGGTTTGTCGTAATGTTCTGAATACCACAAGGTCCATAAATCCGCACTTTTTTTTTTTTTTTTAATATTTACTTTATTTGTACAGGCTCAATTGAATAAACTTTACAGAGCCGTGTTATCCTTTGCATTATACATTATTGCTGTCTTAAATTTAAAGTTAAAGGAACTGGACCGAGTACTCGCGGTTGTCTCGAGGTTAGTGGAGATTTACATTTTTTTGGATGGGAAAAGGGAAGAAGGAGGTTTGAAATGTGGTTTACGATACAACTATTTACTTAATCCTAAAGCATGAAATTATTTCTATTCATCTTGAAAACAAACATTGAAAAAAAAAACCCCACACGTACAAAATACAAACTAAACACACGGTTCATCAAACTTACAATCTAAGGTTAATATCCTTAAAGTAAACATATATGAGTTTCATAAACTCCAGATCGCGTCTAGCCAAAATATCCCGAACTGGAACATTAGGTTGTCTACCTCGAGCCCGAAGGGAATCATAAAAATGTGATCTGACTCCACGATACTCCGCACAAGACCAGATGATGTGATCAGCGTCCTGGTAACCTTGTCCACATTCACAGAGATTGCTGTCTCCCAACCCCACATGGAACAAGTGAGCGTTTAGACAATAGTGATTGGACATGAGACGAGACATCACGCGTATGAAGTCTCGACTCAAGTCCAACCCTTTGAACCATGCAAACTTCGACACCTTAGGGATAATTGAATGTAGCCATCGTCCAAAGCTCCCTTCACTCCATTGATGTTGCCAGCTAACGAGCGACTGCTGACGATAAATAGAGAAAAATTCACTATAGGCGATCTGTCGATCATAAATGTCGCCTTCCATAGCGCCCACCTTCGCAAGTGAATCCGCCTTCTCATTGCCCAAAATTGAGCAATGCGAAGGGACCCACGCGAAGGTGATGATGAAAGAGCGCACGGATAAAGCACTAAGCAGTTCTCGTATTTTCAAGAGAAAATACGAGAAGTGCTTTACCGGCCTAATGGAACGGATAGCCTCGACAGAACTGAGACTATCCGTAAAAATAAAGTAGTGGTGTGGAAGAAGTGAAGCAATAGTTTCCAAAGTGTAGTGAATTGCTGCCAGTTCAGCCACATACACAGAACAAGGAGCTTCAAGTTTTCGAGAGGCGCTATGAAATTCATTAAATACACCAAAACCAGCGGACTCCTCTATTAGAGATCCATCTGTGAAAAACGTTCTTGCAGAATCAACATGACCAAACTTTGCAGCGTATAATGACGGAGCAATCATAGGACGATGATGCTCTGGAATTCCGCGGATTTCCTGCGTCATAGATAAATCAAAATTCACTGAATTGCCGAAATCGGAGCAGACTACACGATTGGGAATATTTCTTGAAGGGCTGACATCCTGTGTTAAATATAGGTAGTACAAAGTCATAAAACATGTTTGAGGATTTAGCTCCAGAAGCTTCTCAAAGTTTTCGATCACCAGTGGGTTCATTACTTCGCAACGGGTGAGGAGCCTCAGAGATAACTCTGAAAAACGGACGGATAGTGGCAACATGCCCGCCAGCACTTCGAGACTCATAGTATGAGTCGAGTGCATGCATCCTAACGCGATACGAAGACAACGATACTGGATCCGTTCCAGCTTGATGATGTGGGTTTTAGCTGCCGACTGAAAACAAAAACTACCATATTCTAGAACCGATAAAATCGTTGTCCGGTACAACGTCAGAAGATCTTGTGGATGGGCTCCCCACCACGTTCCGGTAATTGATCGAAGGACATTGATCCTTGGTTGGCATTTTCGTCTCAGATACTCAATGTGGGATCTCCAGGTGCATTTGGAATCGAACCAGACCCCAAGATATTTGAAAGACATGGAATGAGTGATCGGTTTACCCAAAAGTTGAAGCTTCGGTTGTGCTGGGCTATGCTTCCTAGAAAAAACGACCAACTCAGTTTTCTCCGTGGAGAATTCGATACCCAGCTGAATAGCCCAAGTAGACAAATTGTCCAAGGTATCCTGTAAGGGTCCTTGCAGGTCAACCTCTTTTGGCCCTGTGATAGACACTACGCCGTCATCTGCAAGTTGTCTCAACGTGCAATTGTCATTAAGACAATTGTCAATTTCTCTAACGTAGAAATTGTACAAAAGGGGGCTTAAACATGAGCCTTGGGGGAGACCCATGTAGCTAAATCGAAAAGCTGTAGAGTTTCCATGAGAAAAGCTCATATGTTTTTCTGACAGCAAATTGTACAAAAAATTATTCATTAATGGAGACAATCCACAAGCGTGGAGTTTCTCTGAAAGAACTTCAACGGATACTGAATCAAAAGCCCCCTTGATATCCAAGAACACAGAAGCCATTTGCTCTTTCTTAGCAAAAGCCAACTGAATTTCCGAGAAAAGCAACGCGAGACAGTCGTTCGTTCCCTTACCCCTACGGAAACCAACTTGAGTATCTGAAAGAAGGTGGTTCGTCTCAACCCATTTGTCGAGGCGAAAAAGGATCATTTTCTCCATCAATTTCCGAATACATGACAGCATCGCGATGGGCCGATACGAATTGTGATCCGACGCGGGTTTATCAGGCTTTTTAATGGCTATCACCCTTACTCGTCTCCAATCGTCGGGAACAATATTGAGCTCCAAGAACTGATTGTACAAGTTCAACATGCGCCTCTTAGCGACGTCTGGGAGGTTTTTCAGCAAGTTGAACTTGATTCTATCAGATCCCGGAGCAGAATTGCCACACGAAAGGAGAGCGAGTGAAAGTTCCACCATTGAAAAAGGCTGACTGATTTCGTCTACCGAATTCGCGGTTTCGCGAGGAGTCAACTGCGACGGCACGGAATCCGGACAGACTTTTCGCGCGAATTTAAGAATCCATTGATCCGAGCATTCCTCGCTTTCGTTGTTAGTGGACCGGTTACGCATTCTTCGCGCCGTACTCCAAAGCGTATTCATAGACGTTTCGCGCGACAATCCGTCTACAAACTGCCGCCAGTAACCCCGTTTTTTGGCCTTGATGAGGCTCTTGAGTTCGCGTTCAAGAGATGTGTATGCGTCGAAATGCTCGCGTGTTCCGCGTTTCCGAAAAAGTTTAAACGCGTCGGACTTTTTACGGTAAACCTCCGTGCATTGTTGATCCCACCAGAGCGATGGTGTTTTCTTACGAATAGACGATCGCGGCACCGGTCGTGTTTGAGCTTGAAGTGCGCTGTCGACGATGAGATTAGAGAGGAAATTATATTCCTCCAACGGCGGAAGCTCTTCAACTGACGATACTGTATCGCCTATCGCGGATTGGAACTTAGTCCAATCGATGTTACGGGTTAGATCATACGCGACGTTAACGGATTCTGACGAGTTGAACCCACTGGCAATCGAAATTTTGATCGGCAGATGATCACTACCGTGCGGATCCTGGATTACATGCCAAGTGCAATCCAACGATAGTGAATTAGAGCAAAAGGTGAGGTCTAATCTGCTACCATTCGAGGATGGACCAGCCAAACGTGTTACTTCTCCATTGTTAAGTATTGTCATGTTGAAGTTGTCGCAGAGATCATAAATCAAAGTAGAACGGTTATCATCGTTCAGCTCCCCCCAGCCTGTACCGTGGGAGTTAAAATCTCCCATGATCAACCATGGAGCGGGAAGTACCGCACATATGTCGAAAAGTTGTTTGCGATTAACAGAGACTCTAGGAGCAATATATACAGAAGCAATACAAAGGCTCTTACCTTTAATGGTAGCCTGACATGCGACAACTTCAATACCGGGGAATTCGGGAAGATTCACTCTATAGAAGGAATGGCACTTTTTGATCCCCAAAAGTACCCCTCCTCCACGTGAATCCTCACGATCCAATCGAATAATGTTAAAATCATAAAAAGGGAGATCAATTTCTGAAGAGAGCCATGTTTCACAGAGGGCAAATGCATCGCAATTATTGTTATGGACTAAATACTTGAACGAATCTAATTTCGGAATAAGACTTCGACAATTCCATTGTAGAACAGTGATCAAATCCCCGACCTCGTTTGGAAAATTATCCATCGAAGGAGATGATAGCTGCAAGAAGGGGCCATTTTGAAGTCAATTGCTTCAAGAAGGATTTCACAGTGGGAAGCAATGTGAGGACAATGCTTTTCAGAGGATCAGAAATGTTGAGGTATTTGAGAATACCGTCCACAATGTCATCAAATGAGAACAGCCCAGATGAAGAAGGGGTTTCTGTTCTTAAAATTGGGGCATCAGGGGTTTTGGATGTCCCCGGAAGAGGTGGAAAATCCTGGGTATAGTCAGTTCTGCGGAATCCAGGAGGAGTAGAAGTCTCCTTTTTTCCACCACTCCTTGATTTGGGCAAGCTGATTTGGGGTTCTTTATTTGCAACAATCCGCGAACGGATGCGCTTTCGTTTCCGTGCAGAACCTTCCGGAAAACTGAAAGAAGTTCCCTCCTCAGCCAAGTCAGAGTCAGTCTCGTCATCTGACAAAAGAGAAAAGGGATTTTTGTCATTGGTCGATGGCGTGGCTGTCTTAAGCATTTCTGCAAAAGACCGCCTGGAACGTTCCTTAAGGGAGCGTTTCATTTTGTCCCCGAGCTGTTTGTACGCCGGGCACGACGAGAGAGCATGAGGAGGAGTTCCGTTGCAGTACACGCATTTTGGTGCAGTAGCTGCGCAGGCGCCATCCTCATGCTTCTCCCCGCATATGGAGCAGCGTGCCTTGTTGCCGCAGTGGGAGGCCGTATGTCCCAACCGCTTACAATTCTGGCAGTTCATGACCCGAGGTACAAACAACCGCACAGGAAGACGAAGTTTTCCCAGCTCGATGTATTGAGGAAGGGCAGATCCAGAAAAGGTCACCCGAAACGAGTCTGTGGGGGTAAAACTCTTTTTACCCTCGCTGAGCGATACTGAGTTCATTCTATGAACGGCCAGTATCTTTACCGGAGGAAGCAAGGGGTTCTTGAATCGGCCAACCGCTTGCTTCTCCAGTATCTCGGGGTTCAGGCTCGCCTCAGTGACCACGCCTTCGATCTCCACATCAGAGGCTGGAATGTACACCCTATATTCCAGTGTGAAAAACTGGGAAACAGCAATTTCATTAGCCTGTTTCAGGTTAGCGACGGTCACACGAAGTTTGTTGTGCCTAACCTTCGTTATTTCGGTTACGGCAGAGAATCGCTTTGTCAGATCATCAGATATCTGAACAACATTCAAGGGTTTGTTTTTGGGCTGAAAATAGACAACCCATGGGCCAGTCGAGTCATTCGGGTAGGCCCGCAATCTGGAGTTTTTCTCAGCCTGCCCATTGACAGACTGAGACGACGAACCAGGGATGACATCATCATTTTTCTTAGATGAATGGTCATCCATGTCGTCTTCTGACAAAACATCCATTTTGTTCAACTAGTGGGAGCGCAAAACGCTCTCCCACTGAACGCACAGACACAATACACAGAAAACACTACAAACACAGAAATACAAAATGAAAATTTAACTAATGGGGGAGGAAAAGAAACAAAAAAAAAAAACAAAAACTTATCTGATAATTCTATACTACTACCACCGAGCGTTATATGTGTAGGCGTTTACGCAGATGGCTGGAAGAGACGCGCTGCGTGGATGACCTTCGTTGTGGTGCACTTGATCGAGGCTCGGTACTCAGCGCACACAGGCGCACGATGATTGATGAACGATGTAGATGTAGAAACGTGTGCTCACACTCGATGATGATGATACGTGCGCGGGTATGCGTAAGCGCGTATGCGTGACCACGCAACGATGATGCCCAAATTGGTTCGCGAATTTCACACGGATTACTCTTTCCGAAAATGACACTTTCTACTAAAAAAACTCACTTTTCGATCAATTTACCGGGAACTATGCCAGGAGTCACTTAGTGAGAAAAAAAACTGATAATTTATATCAAGCGAATACCGAGAAAACTTCCAAAACAACGGAGCGCGAAACAAATCGACCGTACTTCTTGCTAGGACGCAGTGAGATGATCCGCACTTTTAGTTTTAAATTAACATGTGTGATCATTCTGAACAATGAAATAAATAATATTTAAGTGCTGTTTTGAGCAACTCCACTATCTTCGAGCAGTAGTATTGAAACCTAAACTGACCCCACAATTATGGATCACTTGCATTTGATTATCATGGTAGACATACTGATCGACAAATGTGGGTTGAGTGCACCTATCAATTATAACTACTTTAATAAAACAATAGTTATTCTGCATTCAGGTTTCAGCGAACTCTCTTTGCTACATAGCGTACATAGCATTTAGCAGTGAGTCGTTCGTTAAATAATATCGTATTAGCACGGTATTACCAAGCTGGAGGCAACGGATTCGATTACCGGCTCGGTCGATGAAATCTTTCGGGTTGAAAATTGTCTCGACTTCCCTGGGCACAGAGTATCATTCTGACTCCCCCACAGTTTACAAATTGTCATGCATTGATTGCCATATAAAGCTCTCCATTTATAACTGTGCAAGTGCTCCAAGAACACTAGGTTGAGAGCAGACGAAAGCTCACATACGAGGGCAGAGCCAATCAGAAGAAGGCCATCCAAATGGTTCTTTTAATTCAATTGAGCATATTTCCACACTAGGAAAACTTCACCCTAAATATTTCGTTCAAAAGAAGCCAGTAATCAGATACTTCTGTGGGCTTATGAGTAACTGAAAAGTAAGTCATCTAAATTGGAACAAACATAAGTCCACTCAAAGATAAGCAAGACGCAAAATTAAACCGAAATATCAAGCAACCAAAAGACGGAACGACAAACTGAATCTGCTAAACCGAACAAACCCTCGAGGGTTGATGGGTGGGATTGGATGAATGGATGAAAGGATGAGCGATGGGGCGCAGGAGGAAGACATGAGACTGCAAACGCGAAATCCATAACTCACCTCGCAAATATTTCTTTGAGCTCATGTTCGGAGACAAACTGTCCCAGGTTAGCAACGAACAGTGTTGAACAGGGAGCATTGGCAGCGAGCGGTGGATTAGGTGGCTGACTGCCACCGGTGCTGCCAACCGGACTCGCTAAGGCCGGACTTGGTAAAAAATGGTTCGCTGGTAATCCGGCCGAAACATGCATCGATGCTGGATGTATTGCTGTTGGATGTGGCATTTGAATTTGTTGCTAGAATGAACATACATAAACATACAAAGTGATAGAGACAAGGGGGGAAGGCGAAGGCTGCAACATCGGCACGGTAGAGGTTTAGTGATTCCTTACTAGGTTTATGGATTTTAAAGGATTGATGTTGGCTAACTGTTTTTAGGATAGTTCTTTGTCATTGTGTGGAAAATTATGGGTCAGATTTTCCGTGTATGTGTGATCCCTGAATGAAAACTTTGGACACATGATAAATATTGGCCGTAGATGAGAAGTTTTAAGTACACACCACCTTGTCCAGAGGGTTACCCTCATCCTACCACGAATAGAGCCAACCGTTAGTCCATACCGTTCATAATTGGATAAACTTCATGTTTCGGTCTCAAGGCTTTTAAGAGAGATCCTTTAACCTCTTCGCTCTCTCTGCCTTTCATTCCAAATTAATTATCTCACAATTAGATTTCCCAAAGATAAGGAAACGTGCAAAGTGAACCCGGATTATTCCGGTATGTACACGGAGCTGTTGGATGACTGCGGGAGAGGAAAGTTGCCCAGCTAGATTCATTCTATTTTCATCACCATGATGACATCGATCGCTTGTCGCCTCTGCCATCTCAAGCGGAATGGAAATGAGGAAATCATTTTCAGCAGCGTGTGAACGCAGGCAAATCAAAACTTGACCCGGCTCTCCTGTTAGAGAGGCAAGAGGATGGCTGAAAGGCCAGGCCAGAGGTCCCCGGGAGAAAAGCAGATAAGCTAAGCTAAATACTGAAAACGAGCGAAAAATAAGTTTATCTTTTATCCGTGTCATAATGGTGACAGATTTTATGATTCGTCTGGACTCTTCTTCTGAAATGAATCGAAACCGGAAAGGCGCACCGGAGTGATGGGAAGCGGAAAAGCCATTATCTGATATGGTGCCCGGGAGTGGAGTTTTGTCTTTGCGGTGAGTGGATCCATCCGGCGATACCATAGGATCATCGGTGGCGTAAAAAGTGAGGGGCTATGGGAGAAAATATGCATGTTCAACTAAACCATGCAAAAGGAGACTTGAAGTGGGAAATTTTTCCACTTACGTTCATAATATCGTGTCCTTGCTGGGATTTTGATAAATAGTACCTTCTTTGATCATTGAATGTAAAAATCGTCTGTAACTCGTGAAACATTCATGAGAAAATGGGTAGTTAATTGAATTTTCAGTCATTAAACTTTTCGTGGTATGGGATCCGTTTCGTTGCTATATAAGTTCAATCGAAACCAATCAGAAATAAAATGGACGTTCATGCCATATAAGTCCATGATAAATAAATAACTCCATCGAATATGAAATTTGAGATGGATCAATCAGTTGGCTCGATTTTACACCGGTTGAGGTAACTGCTATATGACTGATTTTGTCAAAGGTGTTCATGTGATCAACGTTTTTCGATGGTAGACAAATAAATTCACAATGTTCTCATTACGTGGTGCCGAGAGTTGTTATTATATCTCTAGCTATCCTGATGTATGTACACGTAAGTTCAAAATTTTCTCTCTATTTGGTAATAGTTTACACTTAATTTTTATTGTTTTGCTAAAAAAAACTTGATATACCAGACAATTTTGGTGTTTCCGAAACGGGAACGATGTTTAAAAGTAGATTTCTGGAAGTTATCATGTTGTAGGATATACATCGAACCTCGCTATCTGACCTCTATACGTAATTCTCGTTTGAAAAAAAAAACATATTCTACGGTATCTGACGTTCTTCATTAACCGGAAGTTGATTCTTAAATACTTCTACACGTCAACCTCATTCTGAGAATTATGAATAATCGTTTAAGTTACATTAATCAACAGAAAGTCACTGCCTTGAATTTCAAAATGACACCTGCTCATTATTCCCATTATTCCCTATTCCCTATAGATATGTATTTAAGCACAAAAATTGTACATCCACCTTCATATCTGTCTACCATTCTTAAATTTTACCCATCAAAAAACTTTACCGAAGACAGCAACTTCCTGGATGACCAGGAACCTAACATATAGCGTATTCATGAAGATCACCTGGACAATAACGTAGTGATAATGTTCTAAAATAATATGGAAATCCTCAGCCACCTGAATCTCCTATTGAATTTTGAAGATTTCATGCATACTCCCTTAGTTCAGTCAGTAAAGGTGTAAAGCTATAAAGCTAGACCATGCTGAAAGCAGCTAGGTTTGGTTCCCGGTCCTGTCTAGAAATGGTTCGGGTTAAAAAATTTCTCGTCTTCGCTGGATATAAAGTAGATTGATGCAAAATTTGATCCTGATTAGCCTTCCAAAATTTGAACTTATTTGTTTATTTAAACCTTATGACGTTTAAATGGATTTAACTATTGAAAAACATTTTGACGTAGGACTACGTCTAAGATTTCTATATGGGGGTACACTTTATGAAAACCGAAAATGGAACATGTAACAAAATTATGAAAGATTTTGAACGTTAACTCCTCAGCTGCCCCTGGACCAATTTCAATAAATTTTTAATCCAAACGATCAGATATATTTCTACGCATCTGTTAAATTTAAGACTTTATCATTTTTCAAAATGTCACTATTGAAGCTTGCACGAATGTGCAACTGTTGCTATGATAATTAAAATTATCACCGATTACCTGCGAAAAGCGATTTCCCTAACACAGATTTCAAAGTTGAATTCCATTCAGTTTCACCAAACGGTGTTTATTCAATCAAGGTGAGTGGTGGTGTTCTCCAGTACACAACAAAAGGCTCCCCCCAACAGCCAGCTATCAAGGCTGGCCTCAACCATTGATCGAATTCAGTTCCAATCACCGTGTGTGGTGGTCAAGGTCATCAATCGGGTCACCATCAGCTAGAGTAAGACTACCTCTACCCGACGGTAATGTTGGTGCAATTTCAAAAACCAAAGTCCGTCGTGGCATGAAAGTGGTCTGATTTTGAACCAGAAATGATGGATTTTAATTCTTAATACGTCAATCAATAGGAATATTTTCTACAAATCTGTTAAAATCAAAACTTTATCATTTTTCAAAATGTCACTTTTGAAAATTGCACGAATTGTAACTGTTGATATGATAATTAAAATAATCACCGATTGCCTGCGAAAAGCGATTTCCCTAACACAGATTTCAAAGTTGAATTCCTTCCGGTCTCACCAAACGGTGTTTATTCAATCACCGCGTGGTGAGTGATGATGTTCTCCAGTTCACATCGAAAGGCTGCCTGCAAGCAGCGAGCTGCAGCCCACATGACCATCCATAGAAGTAGAAAGAAGCCGCACAGCTATTGATCGGAATCAGTAGCTCTTCGTGAATTGCTGAGGGCCATACTAAAGAGTATAAACAGAGAGAACTCCGCTATAATTCCTATTCCTACACAAAACACAAGCTCTTACTGCAGTTAACAAATAACATTTATTATATAAGACCACTTAGTCCTACGTCACCATTGCGTACAACCCCATAGGGCTGTACCTTGTAGTTGTTTTTTATTCATATCTATCTAAAAATTCACCATTTCACTTTGCTTTTTAAATTGATAATTTTGCTTATAGAAAATTGTTTCAGCTACAACTTTGCTGATGATCATTTTTCAAAAGTTATTAATGATTCAAGGCACTGATGTATTATAATTATGCCCAATAAACTGTTCAGCAGGCAACATTGGTCTTTCTGGCGCGTAGAATAGGGCGCAAAAAATCATGGCTACTATGTCACACTGCAGGATATGATATGCCCACAAAACAGTTACTTGATCATGCTATAAGATAATCAATCTCTCAAAAAATTAATCACTATTTAATTTGACGTTTGACTGAAAAACGATTGTGTGCAAAGGCCCCATGCATTAATTATGTCACGCTAAATCGAGCAAAAAATTACCCCCTCCCCCCCTTCGTGACGTTTTTCCTATACCTTATGCATTGCTTGTCACAAAATCTTAGACCCCCCCCCCTCCCCCCTTAGAGCGTGACATAATATATGCATCAACCCAAAGTTGTAGCTAAGAAAATTTCCCATAAGAATAGTTATAGAGCTTTTTAACAGTGCAATATGGAGAAAGTCTAGATGACAATGAGCAAAAAGTTTGGTTTTCCCATAGTAATTTCCATATAAACTTCAAATGATTTGTGCCAAGGCAGTTTGTTACCAAATGAGTTTAAATTTTCGGAAGCTTATCAGGATCCGATTTGGAACCGTTTGATCCCCGAGGATCGAACATTTTAAATTTTTCATCAGTCTATTACATAGTATGATTTTTCTTGCCTTACCACACAATCTATCCAAAATTGGAACCTCCATTTACTAACCAAACCGGGCGTTCGTAAATCGAATCAGTGCGTAAAAAAACTCGTTTGGGATTTATACCTCGCAATAACAAATTTTTGAAAATATTGTCAAATACCACACAATATGGGTATTTTTGGAATCGGAGTGACGTGTAGAAACCGCAAATACATTTCAGATGTCATTTTTAAATCCAATATGACGGCTTCCGGTTACAGCCAACAGAAAGAATACTGTCAAATACCAAAAAATATGAGTATTTTTGGTACCGTGATAACATGAAGAGACTGGAAATCCATGTTTGACGCCTTTTGAAATCCAAATAGTGCCATATACAATCGTAATTCCATGTATAGTAAAACCCACCTCAGTTTCCAGGATACTAACGGAGACTTATGATTTCCTCTAAGATATAAAGTTCGATGCAGCCACTTGCAGTTGACTAAGTTCTCAAGTAACCTAAAGTTCCGGATTTAACGATTAAAATCACTTCCAAGTTCCATAAAGTTCCGACAGAACTTTCAAGTTCCATAAAGTTCGAATATAGCCCCGACAGAACTTTCAAGTTCCATAAAGTTCGAATAAAGTTCCGATAGAACTTTCCAGCCACATGAAGCAATTCGCACAAGTGTTTATTAGTAACAAAATTTAATGTACGTTAATATGAAATGATCAGCGGCCCGAATAAATCATAAATCTTATATTTATGCAGTGCATAAACATAAAAAAATAATTAAAAAGAAATTTCCTGGATTCGAACCCGTGTTTTCGGCATGCGATCTACAAACGCTAACCGCTGCGCCACAATATACCATGCGGGCACACACCAATTTAAAATTCATCAAGGTGTTGTGTTTTGTATTCAAGTTAGTCAGCTGGCACTGAAAACTCCAACAGCTCTCTTTGTTATATCTTAGATGACGCAGTGGTTCGTGCTGGGGCTCTCACGCAGAAGGACTGGCGTATAATTATTCATACAGCTCCAATTCTACTACGAATGCTGATAAATCAATACACATTAATACCTGCTTTAAGAAATAATTTTCATAAAAGTGCGAACTAAATATAGAATTGGGGTGTGTAGAGGACAAAAACCTTTTTTAATTTATATTCTAAAAGTTCCGTTCAAGTTCGGCCAGAAGCTGCTTGGAATGCTCTTCAATTATGATACCGGAACTTTCAAGTTCTTATAACGACTTAAAAATGAGGTTACTTAGAATTCTATAGACCACCTCCAACCAAGCTGCTTAAGCCACAAATAGCCTTTTATCAGAACTTTTGGTTACTTGAGTTATAAGAAAAATTGCTATTTATTGCTTAAAAATCGACAAATAAATATTAAGAAACGTGACGTCTTAAACAAAGTTATGTGTTTTACTATGGTCGAAAACTTTAAAGAACATTTTGAAGGGATATAACGAGATTGAAACGTAGAAAAGTTCAAAAATCTATTTTTTAAGGTGCAGCTGTCAAACTACCTGAATTATCTCGATAAATTGAAGTCATGGCAACTGGATGTCCTCAGAAAAGCTACTTGAAATTATATTTTCTACAACTTTACCAAGAAAACTTACTCTCTATCTGTAGAAATAAAAAAGTTAGTTTCCTAAAGTACAGTTGCACCTTAAGAAAAACTTATGGAACATATTCCAAAAGATGCGAAACATAAAATTATGTAAAATAATGTAATTCATGAAGTTTCACTTTTAACGGCGCCGGTGGTGTAGTGGTAAGCGTGATTACCTCTCACCCCAGAAGGCCTGGGTTCAATCCCAGTCAGCGCCACCGGGATGTTCTGAGGCATAACATCTCTGATCACGCCTTCCTTCGGATGGGAAGTAAAGCCGTTGGTCCCCGGTTCATGAGTTGATGGGTCGATAGGTAGGGTGCAGGTGTGGGAGCTGCCTTCCTGGCACGTCGGTAGCATTGGTGCTCAGCACGGAAAACAAGATCGACGGAAAAACAAACCAAAGGAAAAAAAAACCCGAATTTATCCACCTATGGTGTGATCAGACCCTTCTTACTTATTCAAGTTTATTTATTTTATTGTCATTATCAGTGACCAAGCCCCCACCCCCGTGTCATCCAGTGATGCTACGCCACTGCCTGGGGGTACCCGGAATATATCCGGGTGTAGTCTATTTGGTGAGGCTACCAATCACCTTATCATCGTATTTTAATGTGATTTAATGGGTTTTAATTCAATTCATATTCAAGCAACTTCCCCGGGGTAGCCGGAACATGTCCAAGTGTGTCCAATGTGGTCTGAAACACTTAACACGACTTGCATTGATCTTATTTTTGAATTCTGTAGTAATTTGATGTGTCGCATGATGGTGTTGATACGTTTTCCGTTAAATCCAGCGTGAAGGCCCATATTCACCGGATCTTATTCCGGCCATATCTCCGGAACCGGTTCACCGATTCCAAAACCGTTCAATAGCGTTCAATGGGACCCCAAGACCTATCATTTGGCGCCAAGTTTGTCCAAATCGGTTGAGCGGTTGCTGAGAAACGTGAGCGCATTCATTTCGTTACATACACGCACACATACACACATACACATACACACACAGACATGTTCCGATCTCGTCGAGCTGAGTCGAATGGTATATGACACTCGGCCCTCCGGGCCTCGGATCGATAGTCGGTTTTTCGAGTGATATCTATACCCTTCTTTGTAAGAAGGGTAAAAAAAATGAAGTTTCACTTTTAAAGTGCACAGTGCACTTTTTTATTTGAAATTTATCATGAAAGTCATCTTCTAGAGACTTAAAACTCTTTAAGACAAATGTTTTATAGCTGGATTTGTTGCCTGTATCTCTTCTAATAAAAAAGATATACTCAAATATAGTAAAAATATGAATAAATTCAAATTGATTTTATACGAGTTTAAAAAATAACATACCTCCATTTTTTTCATATTATTGAGAATAACATACGCCCTTTCAAATGCTGCAAAAATACTTTTTTTTTTGTTTGCCCCAACCAGAGATATTAACATTTGAAAAGTGCATATGTTTAGTATAAAAACGTCAATAATCAGCAGCAAAAATTTGCGCCTTCTTAAGATCTAAAAGTTATCTGAAGACACCTTTGCTGAGAAATTCGAAATAAGAAAAATAGAGCAAAAAACCTGTTTTTTTAAGAGTCACCCTAACTCAATTCAAGAAAATAGCTCTAAATCGGCCAATTTAAGAGATACAAAAAAGTTATTTTGTACAAAGTTGCTTGAAATTAGCTCAGCTATAACTTTGCTGAAGAATGTATACCTTAATTTATTCAAACAAAAAAGTTAGATTTTTGATTTTAATGATAATAGGAACCACCCTAGAATTCATTGTCATAAAAATGAGGGCCTAACTATAAGGAACAACTTTGTAGAAGAGACTTTTAGTCTAAAGTTTCAATTTCAGGCTCAAAACATATCATTCCACCTAAATCTGCATTCTGGACCACTGTGCAGTGGGCCAGGAAGTAAATGTAGCAGGAAAATATTGATAACGCTCTGGCATTGCTGCCAATTGAGTTGAAATCTTGTGTGGAGTTTCTTGGAGTAGTGAGGGCTATAGGTGGGTAAGATAGTACATGCTTTGGCCGCAAATATGGCGCAGTGATATATATTTTTTTTATTTCACAAACTACAGGTTTTTTGTGTTTGGAAAAGTTGTAGAACGCAACATTTTTTGAAAAGTTGCCTGAAACACAAAAGCTGTACATCTTCAAACAATTGAAATTATCGATGTGTTATAAAATCTGCCTGAAATTCACGTTTTTTGTTTTATATATTGACCATTCGTTCAAAAGATTGCTTTTATAAATTTTTTTTGATCCGTACTGATGAATTCAATCTTGTCTAGATCAATGCAGGCATCTTCCAAGTAAGCCTCAAGGTTTTATTTTTTGTTTTGTTTATCAAATGTTAAACTCCGTCCTCTATATCCGTAATACACGGGCGATACTCAAACCATTGTAGACTACTTAAAATTAATTTTTATAACTACTACTATTAATCTGGTCACGTTTTCCTTCGGAAGGGAAGGAAAGCCGTTGGTCCAGGCCCATGTGTGTTCAATGGGTGCGATATCCTACGCAAGTGTAGAAGCTGCCTTCCTGTACATTCGATTGCCGTCAATGGAAGGCAATCGATGTCCGTCGGTGATTGGCACTAGATTGCGGAACAGAGACCGACGTCAAATAAAGGAATGAAAAAAAATGAAATAGGCTAAAATTTATCAAATATTTTAGAGATACGTTGAGATACATCAAACAATATATTTAATTTAATAGAATACAGCAAAACTATTCTGTTGCCATTCAAAATTCAAAGTTTGCTCAATTTTTATCAAACTTGACATTTCAATTGGAAAAACTATGCAGAACAACGTTGTTCAAGACTGCAAATTTTCTGACTTCTTTGCCAAAAGTTAACAACCATTTACTGTTGATCTACTGCACTACATACAGGCCTGTGTATGAGCTGTAGGTAGGTGTGTCACACCTAGTCTGAAGTCAATAGTTAATAACATTAAATAAAAAATTGTATACCTCTGCGCGATCTTTGCGGCCAAAACATTAACTATTTTTATCCACCAAATTGTAGTCCTAAGCTAAATGGTGCGGAGTCACTCGAAAAAAAATCCAACTGGTGCTGTCAAAAAAATTCCAACGATCATGGCCAACACCAAAGCTTTCGTCCCTTATATAGGTTCGTTCGAAAGATAAAGTATTAGGATCAATACCCAAAATGTCATACTTAAACAAAATGAAGACTGGCCAAATGTATTCATACCAACAATTCATAACTTCCAGAATTAGCTACTGGGCCCGTCCCAAGGATCAGGGCTCTTGGGCTGAACACACAATCTCGATTTATGAGAATTTATCACCACTACATATCGTCGGATATGTGTTTTCCTTTTTATACTCCAGACCGTGCTCACTTCACCAATCGCAGTTCCTCGATTGAATATGATCTGACTATGAAACAAGCAACTCATGTGATTTCCAATCAACTTCGATCTATTATTACCCCGCGTATTTTTACTGAAAAATACCAACACGTCAATCGCGTGCACAGATATTTTACAGACTGGTATCGTCTCAGTGGATCCACTGACTTCGGTGTCTTCAATGAAAACTCTAGTGCCTTCCGCATACGTCAGTTCCATTTTTGTTGCTGAGCAATCAACTTCGCATTGGGGATCATTTCCAACATTACTTCATCTTCTTGGATAGTCTCAGTTCGATTGAGGCTATTCGGTCGATGAAAACAGGTAGGCACTCATTCTATTTCCTTTCAAATGTAAGGGAGCAGATGAGTGTGCTGGTCGAAAGATCCTATACGATAACCTTTGTATGGGTCCCTTCACATTGCTCAATCCCATGCAATGAGAAAGCGGACTCTCTCGCAAAGGTGAGCGCGCAGAAAGGCGAATTTTATGACAGAAAAATTTCACACGCTAATTTTAACCATTTAGTGCGTCAGAGTACCCTTTCGAGTTGGCAAACCGATTGGAACAATGGAAATCTTGAACGGTGGTTACATTCACCTATTTCTAATTTTTCTTCGAGAGCGTGGTTTAAAGGCTTGGGCTTAAGTCGTGACTTCATTCGCGTGATGAGTAGACTTATGTCCAACCACTACTCGCTAGATGTGCATCTCCATAAAATAAACTTAGTGGACAGCAACATCTGTCGGTGTGGAAACTATTACGATGAAATCGATCACGCAGTTTGGTAATGTACGTATAATGACGCCGCCAGAGAGCGACTTTAGAATACCCTCGAGCCCCAAGGAAGACAACCGTATGTTCCTATCAGAGACGTGTTGGCAACCCGTGATCACGGCTATATGCTGTAGATTTATGTGCTTCTGCAAATGTCTAGTATAAGAATTTAATTCCTCTCTGTCTTTTGTTTCTCTTTATTCGTTTTTGTTTGTCTTGTCCCCACAACTTGATGAGTCTCATCGTCGCCTACTGGTCATCATACCCGGTCGAACTCTAGACAAATCTAGAACCGTTCATACTGGCGACAAAGCTCTGATGAGACAACGAAACCCCACTCCCAAGCTCCTCCCTTGATCCTATCCTTTGACAATGTACCCCTGTAACCTCGGGTAAGCCGCGAGTTTTTTTTTAAATTCTTTATTTAAAAGATTTTTAGCCTTAGGCTAGTTCATCTCTAGTAAGCCGCGAGCATTCGGCCCAACTCCTACTAGTGAATTTTGCTACAAACAAAGAACAATGAATTATTGGCTCCGTAAAGCTAACGCGAGTGAGCCTTCCAAATAAACGAACTAGATATTATTCATACCAATGAAGAAGGACGATTAATTCATTGTAATAATCACTAATGATAGTAAACATCCTCAACAAAGAAAACATAAACATCAGAATAAACGGGTCTGAGGGAAAGCAGCAAGGCATATTCGATCGTTTGACTTTTTTTTCCTTGATTTGTTTTCCGTCGATCTTGTTTTCCGTGCTGAGCACCAATGCTACTGACGCCAGGGAGGCAGCTCCCACACCTGCACCCTACCTATCGACCCATCAACTCATGAACCGGGACCAACGGCTTTACTACGGCGTGATCAGAGATGTTATGCCTCAGAACATCCCGGCGGCGCCGACTGGGATTGAACCCAGGCCTGCTGGGGTGAGCGATAATCATGCTTACCACTACACCACTGGCGCCCTTAATCGTTTGACTTGATACTGATCAATTTTTAACTTGATAATCATTTTAAAGCATATTCCGAACTTTACAAAATATTGGCTCCATCAAGCAATTGCAATCAAATAATGAGAAACTTATAAACGAGTTCTTATTATTGCTCTGGAAAAAAGGCACCTAAGTGTGAATGGTGTTGAAAAAATGTAAACAAAGGAATGAAAATTAACATTTTTCAAACATAATAACTTGAAATTTGAAAGTGATCGACTTTGCACCATTCAGGTCAATCCAAGAATGTCCAGTGAAAATGTCAATTCGATTGGGTACAATCTCAGAGTGTTATTGAATTTTTCCTGCTAGATTTAATTCCTGGCCCTATGTGAACTGGTGGGGCAAAATATCGTTGAACACCCTTTCGTAAAAATCGTTATAGTTACGAATGAACTGAAAATTCAGCACAGCTTTGTTAGAAAAAATTGTGAACCTTGAACCAGGGATTCTGTATATGGAATTATTTTGATTCCAATTGCTTGGAGTATTGAGATATTTCAATTATTTATACTAATGTCAAAATAATGCCCCACTTTCAAAATCGATTTCTATGCAAAAATAAAAATCTAAAAATAGGAAAAGATGTATTTAAAAATAGATCAATAGATGTTCTAGGATTTACGTTAATTTTTAAGTGTCCAACTCGAAATTTACTCAAAAGATAGCACTGTATATAAGCTTTGTAATAAAAATATTCCAATTAGATTTATGGGGTTAAATTTTTGTAATTCATGATTTAACGGGTAGATTTAAGTCAGTGGCGGAAAGTTAACATTTTGAGTATTCTGAAAATAACGAAAAATTATAGAAAAAACCCAAAAAAAAAATCAAATTTTGCTTTTGATTCTTAAGAAAGAACGTGGCAGTTTTTTACATCATGATGGAAAAAAAGTTGAGTATAAAATACCGCAAAATCCAGACCTTACTGAAACGTAAATTTATTTTAAAATCACAGGAATAAAATTAATTTGCTAAGACTTTTGATATATTCTCCAATATTTTTAGAAAAATCAGAAACTATTTTCTCTATAACTTTGTGTAATAACTCATTTAAATTTGAAGTGACAATTTCGAGTTATGAGTTGTTGAAAAATGTTGAATATGCCATTTTCAATTTATTCGCGCGATTCAAAATGGCCGAATTATATCTCAAATGTGCATTATTGACCACAACGAACAATTATGCAAAGTTTAATGCAAATCGGAGAAGGTCCAGTCTGAAATATTTTTTTCTTACATTTGGCCAGGAAATGCTGTTCTTAACCAATGAGCATCGAGGAAGGATCAAAAACCCTGTCAAGACTTCTTGAAATGCCCCCATTTTAAAAGTCCTGACGCAGCCTATGCCTGAGTTCACACTTTTTCCTGCTACGATGGCGAATTACTTTTGTTCAGCCGATGGGTAGCAGTCTCATCGTGTAGTTTTCTTGTGTCGTGATGACGAAAAGTTGCTACGCTAACTGCTGCGTGATTGGAGCTGGCCATAATGAAAAGAGGGTGAGGGAGATTTCAATTTACATAATAATGAAGTTTTAATTAAAGAAGTGATTATTTAAATAGGTGATAAATTGGATCGCTTCAGGATAAGTTAATGGATATTGGGAAAAGCGCTTCATGGTATTTGGCTTAAGCATATTTCAAGAATTTTGGAAATTTTCCACGAAATGAAGCTCTTTTCAAACATTTTGCAATTAAAAGAGACTCGTTTTTTTTCTCTCTCCAACAATGCAGATATAAGGATGCCATCGTGATGATAAATACCTTTTTCTGAGTATTTCACAAACGAGTGGTTCTGGGAAAGTGTCTTGTGTCTTCATGGGAGTTCGTTATTAGCATCGTTGAAGAAGACAAGCTATTATGATGGGCTAATTAAGGTGTAAAGTTTTACGTTTTTGCTCCCTGTCAACCTTTTGAATGCTGCCGGCGTGGTGAGGGCGAAGGCGAAGTGTGTCGTGTGGTGAGGGTTCTGAAAAAAATAACGATGGCCATACACAAGCATATGTACGGGAGTGAACCAGAAGGGCTGCTGGTCTATTTTCACATCGTTTGTTGTGTTTTGAAGGTGAACGGGAGTGAGAGATATAGAATGGAGGGTGGTTGGCTCGTTTAGGATACTCGAGGGTCTGTTTTAAAATAGACTGAAAAGGATAGTTGTGTAAAAAGCTAAGATGAGATTAAGGGTGCCGGTGTTGGTACATGTGCTTCAAAGTGCAAGAGGAGGATTTTCACCGTGCCTAGAGAGTGTGTGTGTGTGTGTGTTTGTGTGCATACGTGTTTGTGTATGAGAGTAAACTGAGTGGAAATGATGATACTGATGACAATGGGTTAGTTGATTTTAGGAGGGCATGTCCTCTTGGTGCTTCACAGCCTTAAGAAATAAAAGCTCCAAACTCTATGTACAATACACTCTCTCCACTCATTTTGTGTATGGCTTCATTATTCCGTAGCCTGGGGAAATTTCTAAGAGCGGCACATAAACACGTTTTCTACACGGACTGGTACATTTTCTTGTTTTTGGCATTGTGTCAAAGTTTTCATTCGAATCTTGGTGGTGAGTGGTGAGTTCAGCGTACAATACGTACAAAAAAAAAAGGAAAAAAAAATCGGGTATGAAAAGTGATCTCAGAAATCAAAAGAACGAAAGATGAAAAACGGGACGAGTACAAATTGCACGTATAAAATGGGTAAGGTAGAACACACTCGAGGCGAGGGTGGGTCATACTCACTTGGTGCATTTGCTGCTGCTCGAGGACTTTGTCCGTATTTAGTCAGAGGTAGGACCGTACCGGGACCTGAGGATGCAGTGCCGGATGAACGAGGGTCGCATGCTGCAAGGCGGCAGCACTGGGCAGTTCACCACCGGCTGCCGAGAATGCTAACGGATGATGCCATAGCTCGTGGCTCCCAGGAAAAAACGGAGTACCTAGGTCTGATGAAAGTTTGCATTAGGATTTGTTTATCTATAGAAATCAAGATTATTCGCTGATTGATTGGGAAAAGAAGGTAATGAAGAAAAGATAAGGACATTTGTTAGGAAAAAACGACGAGCGAGAACCATAATTTACAGATGCGATGCGGTACCATTGGTTATGCTTGAGCAGAATTCTCGCGCAACACGAGAAAAGGGCCTATCATTGTTGATCGTTTCTCTTCATCGATTTTCTCTTTCGCGAATAACCCGACTTTACATGAATTTCCCATTCAGTGTGTTGTTTCTGGAGCAAGCTAACATCATCGTCTGTCGAACTGCGTTGCGAGCTTAGCGATAAATTCGTTTATGTTGCCGTGGTAAACCATAGAGAAAGTCGATGAAGAGAATCGATCAACGAGGATAGGCCCTTTTCAAATGTTACGCGAGAATTATGTGTTTTATTAAATTCTCCATGAAATATGAATAACATGAATTGTATATAAATAGATGCTGAGAGCTTTGTTGTTGTCAGAATTACCTAGAACTTGAAAGAAAGGTAGAAGAACATAAAAGATAAGCTATAGTTTTTAGCTCAGACGCATATTTCTCCATGAACATTTCAAACGGTCTTATCTGCTTTGATCGATTTCTATTTTTACCACATAGTTTGATAAATAAGGTTCTTATCTAGCATCCATAGCGTCAAATACAACAGGGAAAGGTTTTGCAGCTGAGTGATTAACGAAAGAAAAAGTCGATGAAGAGAATTAATCAATGCAGATAGGACCTTTTGAAATGTTTATCTAGATTTATGATCGGAGAATTACACTTACGATTGTAAGGCAAATTTTATGCTGACATCAATGTTCTAGTCAAAAGTAATATCCCATATGTTTTCGATGTTAGCTCAGAGCCCGACTAATCGTCATGGACTTGCAAAATATGGTGTAAAACCAACACCTAGTTGTGGATTATTAGTGGAAAAGACTTTTGTTTGGTTTCGTCCTCGATAGTTTTTCCCATGCGGGATGGTCCTTTTATACAACGGGGCTATTCATCGGCGGCGGAAAAAGGAAGTAAACAAACGACAACACTATGTTGCATGAGTTACTCTGCTCCGTTGGGACGACAGCGGGGATGACAGCTTGTTGGGACGACAACTCGTAGAAAATCGACGAACGAGGGATCTTTATTAAGGGTGATGATCATTTTCGACAACTAGGCGGCGCTAGTAAATTCGTACGCGAACACCTTGCTCTTCAAAGAAGTTTTGTGAAGTTTTTCGATCTTCAATTAAACTTGTTCAACGTGTACAAAGATCGCTGAACTTATAAATTCGCTGCCATTATTTGAAGCTTTCTAAACTTTAAAGAATTTTGCTAATTTTCCGTTTCCTGAATTAAAATAAAAAAAATAATTCTGTGCAATTCCCTAAACTATTCTAATTTTTTTTTTATTAAGAAGCGCTGAACACAAAAGGAGGTCCCAAAATTTTATTAGAGTTTCCTGCAATAAAATTTTCATTGAAATTCATTGAAGTTTGCCATGTTCCCCACTTTTATGTAGTTTTCCAAAACATTGATAGCATAGCTTAGCATATGTGGTTGTACAGATCGTGGGTGACTGTAAAATGGTAATGCGTTTTGCAGAAAATATCGTGTGTTGACGCAGAAAATAACACTTGGGATTAGTGATTTTTCCCACACAAAAATAAAATCTACAAAACAAGCATCGCATTATACACTTGGCCACTTGCTTACAATCGCAGGGGAAGGAAGGAAGAGTTAATCCAACATCTACCTAAGAAGGTAAGGGCAACTCATACTACCTTCATAGGTGTCACAGGAAGGAAAAAGTTGTATAAGTCGGAGGATGATGGATTTGGATGTCGCTTGTACACTGATATTTACAAAAACTCAATTAATGGAAATAAAAATGCCACAACTTTAACGAGCATCCCCTGATTTCCACACATTTCTATAAAGCTTGATGAACTTCTACTAAATAATTTGCATTTCTACGAAATTCACTGAAGTTTTACGAAGCTCACTTGATTTTTATGAAATTCACTGAGCATTTCCAATAATAGCAGTACTCCTACACAATTTTTTGTACTTCTAAAAAGTCTCCAGAACTTCTAAGCAGTTCCTGGAGTTCTAAAAGGTGTTCTAAGGTGCTATGAAATTTCTGAAGATTAATGAGGTTTCTTGATCTTATGTAATATTCCCTAAACTTTAAAAAGGTTTCCCAACAATCTACGAAGCTCCCTGAGATCAATCTCTTAAATCTAAGATTTTTTTGTTGATTTGTATAAAAGGCCCTGAGATTTTTTTTATAAATTCGGTTTAAAAAATACGAAGAGTGTACATTTTGCCCCCCTACTACCGATGGCTTATGGTTTGTGTCATGTCAGCTAGGGACATGGCGTGTCAACTCAATGAAGAAAACGAAGTTCCATAAATTCCCTGATGTTCCAGTAATTAAAAAAAAAATCTTGTACAGTGCCTACCAGTTTTTGGCAACACGGACTTGTTATATTATTTTTCTCAAATATGTTCTAGGGGAAGTGCACCAGTATTGGCAATAGGTTCCTATTTTGGTCACACCTCAGAAAACCAATTAACTATTGATTAACTATACACTATTGCATATGATTTGTACCAACAAACTGAACGCAACTGAACATCTCAAAATTGTAAACAACGTGAAAAATCGTCAAAAGGTGGCCAATATAGGAACATGGCCAATAGTTGTGCATTTTGCCTAGTGCTTTTTGCACATTTACCACATGGACCTCTAACCCATGAAGAGTGGTCCAGTACAATTTCAAATTGAATAAAGCATTCGATGCATTTTAATTTCGCGAGAAGCACCGCATTTTTCTAAAATTACATAGGGGAAATGTCTCTAATGTTGACCTATGGATCTAAGGCCCATCGCTATAAATCTGCTATTTATCAGTTTTATCTAGATGAACGCGTCATTGGAACGGTACTAATTGATATTTTTGGTACCCATTGAAAATTTTGTCGATCGCTGAATTTATGTATGGGCCCAAATTAGGGGCATTGAGGCCGACATTACATCCATTTCTCCTATTTTAAACATTGTAAGCGCCAGATAATAAATTCAAGTAGTATGAGGTTACTTTGATTGATAGCGATGTGTGAAGGAAATTGCAACCATATCGATATAAATCTTCAAAAAAGGCTTGCTTAATCGCTTAAAGATCTCAGCAAGTGCATGACCCGTTTCTTACCATGATTTACTCCATGATACAAGAAGAAGTCCTTGGAATGACAATTTTCTTACCCTTAGAAGTTCTTTTCTGACTGTTTCCAAACTCCAAGCGCGGGAGCGGGATATTTCGCCGAAGGACGTTTCACCGAAGGTCATTTCGCCGAATGGGTGATTTCGCCGTAGAGCAAGCCATTTTCTACGGTTTTGCACTTTTCTCAATTTTGAAATCAGTCTCTAAAAAAGATTAAGAAGATTCGATTTTTCAACTTGGCAAGCTTTTTCAAAGTTCAATCGTGACTCTTCGCTTGTTTGCTTACATTCGTAAATTCGCAAATAATTAAAGATAAGTAAAATGAACAAGCTTTTGACGAAAAAAAAGTTTATAAGTTTTAAATATATTCGAAAGAAAAATATAATGTATATTTTTGGAAAACAGTGATAATGTACCATTCCACTGTTAATAAAATTATTTAAGATAAGCTTGAACATTTTTTTTAATATTGACGTACAGCAATACTTATATTCGTTTCGTCGCTTCTAGAGAGTAAAACAATGGTTCGATTTGACAGCTCGAAATTGGTTTGATTTTGGGGTCTGTCTTCGCATTACCCAGACTAGACCTATTTTATGGTAAACATTTTAGCTCAGAATTTACTCATCAGTTCGCACTGTTGCTTCACGTTGTTTCGGGTTTTGTAACTATTTAGTAATGGAAGCGCCACTATTAGTGGTGTGCGAGTTTTGCATCTAAATATATAAAAACAAATACAGCAGATATAAATAGCTCCCGTTTTTTCCTCTGTTCGGGGCCTAGCACCACTGTGACCAGTAATTTGATCTATTGTAGTTTATCCCGTGTCCTTAGTTTAGTGCATGTCGTATTACTCCATCACTATTGAGAAATGGTGAATTATTCGATTTTTTTACAGTTGCCTTTCTTGCATTTATCGCAAGGATCCGACTCTAATTGAAAGGTCCCGCTATTTATACCCTTCAGAGTGTTGAAACACCCTCCAAAGGCGCGCCCCTTTGTCAGTAAAAATTGGATTCCTTAGCAACAAAATTAAGGAATGACACCGGTAATGACCATGCATCAGAACCATAGTCTTCAAACTAGAGAACAACAAATGGAAGATTAGGAATCACATAGATGAAGACTAACTAACTAATTTTTTCCTTGTTTCAAGATCATCATCGGTGGACAAAGCCGAGTCTTGTCACTATCAACAAGGCATAAAAAGTAACAAGGACTAAGATCTGTTCCTTAAATTACTGAAAAACCAGATAGCCAGACTTAAAACTGGCTATGTAGCTCAGTGCCACTAAGAAATAATAAAGTGAAACCCAAAGGCTAATGTAAAGAACCATCAGGCGAAGTATTTTTATTTGGGCTCTAGCGAGCACCATCCTCGTGGTTTTTCCATGCATACAGCGCTTCCGAATCTGCGCGTGTCACGTGTGGTTTCGAGTAGTTCCTTGGCGGCAACCAATTCTAACTAGGCCCACGTGTGGACCCATTCCACCATCATCATTGTCCGTTTCTGTGACGACGACATTACACAGTACCGACATTCAACAACGGCATCAGCATCGGTGCATAATCTAGCACTCTGCGCCCCCAGACCTGTGTGCGAATCGTGATTACTCCGAGTAATTCCTTGGCGGTGACCAAGTTGATCCTGGCCCACGAGCTACGCTGAACGACAGCAACTACATCAGCGATTGCGGCGTCAACGGCAAAGACCGTCGGTAACTTTACTCAGCTTCTTTTAAGAGAACTCTTCCGTAACAATAACTATAGTTTAGCAAATTTTTACTACTACTCGCTGAGCAATCTACTTATCTGTTTTTTTTTCACTTGACAGCTTGCTTAGAAAGAAGGTTTCTGTTTTCGGCAAAGTTTTTAAGATGAACTAAAACAATAATATGTTAATAAAAGTTTTCTCAAAAATAAAATACGGTTCATATCAGTCACTTGATCATCAATAATCAATAATATAATCTGAATAACTTTATCGAAGATGGAAATCTTCTATCCAGGCCATATGTTAAGCTATGAAAAACAGTGAAAAATAATGTCACACTCGCACTACCTGGTGAACGTGAATGTGAATGATTTCTGAACTAAGCTTCTTTTTAAGTTAGGTCGTGTCCATCTGAACAACTTTGCTGTAGACAAGAGCCATCCTTGTCAGCAGGATCTGTAGATATCGTTAAATAATGTGTATATACTATGTAACTTGATCATTTTCGTTTTTTACGCCATCAATTTTTTCATACACTATCGATAGTTTTGAATACCTTGAATTCTTGAATATCTTTGCAGAAAGAAGCAACATCCTATTTAGTTAGGATCTCGTGATATAAACATCTCTATCATCAAAATATGGGGCATACTTATCACCATCCCTTCCCAACGGGGGAGCTTGGTAAAGGAGATGATCAACCCGATTCGTACCTTACTTAAAAATTGACCTATACAGTTCGAAAAAGTAGTGTAAATTTCTGTCACTATGATGCACATAAATGGAGCGTCACATATCATACAAATTCACATTACAGATCGTGTAAATTTATGAGTCATTTAATGAAATATTCTGAATATTGTATGCAACCATCCATCTTTGTAAGCAATATTTCTTGCAAGTTGCTAGTTTACGTGAAAAGGAAGCTTACATGCTTCAATTTTAGCATGCATGGATATTTAGATCACCATTAAAATTCATAATTTTTTTGTGTGTATGCTTGCTTTCTACTCTCTATATACAATTTTCACACTGCCGTACTCTAACGGAACTATCAACTCTATGCTTTCATCTCCTCATCTATTGTATAAAATGACCACATTAAGTCTTATATTTGACGTTAAGCTTCTATGTAAATCGTTAACTTCACGCATGAAGCAATACAAACATGTTTAGCTAAAATGCTGGTAAAATACGTTTACTCGGTGGTAAAAATTTTATCAGATTTAAACTGATAGTCGAAGAGAAATCGATTGAATACGTTCAGTGAAGTGTTTTGGTGAGAAAATCCAGTGAGATTAACATTTCAATTTTGGTTACCAAAAACAGTCACTGGCATCAAAAGCCGTCATTTAGAGAGCATGCATAAAGTGCATCACGTAACATTTAAGGAAAATCAACCCCCCTCCCTCCTTTTGTCACGTTTTTACTACACCTAATAACATTGCTTGTCACACATTTGTAAGCCCCTCCTTTTCTCTTACAGCGTGACGTACTTAAAGGATGCTCCCTTGCCATATTTGCTGAAATAATAAAATAAAAACATTGATTAGTTTACCACGGCTGCCTTAAATCATAACAATCCATCGTTTACATCGTGGCACACAGTGTACAGCTGATTAGTCGCTTTGGCATACTCCCATTTAAATGGACATTTCCATAGAATTTGTTTTACTTGTGATGAAATCCAGCTCGTGAGCAACGAACTTGATGCCTACATGTTTTTGGCGTGTATGACAGACATGAGCTCCACATGACGAAGTAGAGCTATACACCCTACGCATCAATCAACACACGTCCCCAGCTGAGCCTACGAGAGTCGCGCGCTTGAATATAAGTAAATTCCATAGACAACTTAACAAACAGTTCAAAATAACCAATGTACCGGTCGCCGGTGAATGTCCTGCTGATTGACTACTAAATTAATAACTTATTTCCGAAGCATTTATCCATCGTTAACATAGTTCTGGGAACGTCCCACAGTAGTGCGTAGCATTGAAGGTGCCATCAATTTGTGCCAACGGTGCCATTCCCGGTGCCCTAGAGGGGGTGTAGGTACTATAATCGGTGTTTGCTTGCGCTGGGTTCTAGCAGGATGGGAACTAAACTATATATGTATCTACTTAAGAGGGGGAAATGTGGTGGCTTGGTGTTGTTCGTTCAGTTAAATATTTATACAGTTTTCTGTTGATAAGAATATATAAAAGTACATGGCGCGACAGCTACCGGCGTTGGTGAGTGATGGCAATAGGTGCCAAGTATAATCAGGTGATTATCCTGTGACCTTTGGAGCCAATTGGTTCATTGCCTTGCACTACGTTAATGGACGGGAGAGAAACGCGGGCATGAAAGTGAAAGAGTCACAAGTGATGAAAGAGGAGAAGGATGAAAGCTCTACAATGGGGTCGATACTGAGATAGAGACGTGAGTGAGGAAATAGATAAAGAGAAAGAGGGATAGAGAGAGAGAGAATAACATAAAAAGTACTTACGTCCAGCAGTAAGTGGGTGCATCAATGCAGGATGTGCAGCTGTGGCCGCTGTATTAGGTTGTGGTTTTGGTTTGCTCACTTTAGTGTTACTCTTGGCGAATTCCAAGCGTATTGTTTGGGGCATATCAGGATCGAAGCGTACACCTTGCTGCAATATTTATATTCGGTTTGATTTTGGGGATCGTAACATTTGAGGTTGTGGTTTGATTGTTATAAGTACAGTTGTTTTTATAGACGACATACTTGAATCAAAAGAGATAGTTGGAAGAAGAACATACAAACAAAAAAACGCATTTCTCGTAGTAGTAGTAGTTGGTTAATCACGAAACAAAAAGGGTTTGTAAAAGTATCAAAAAAATATGTTTAGACAAAAATGTTTCAGCAAAAAAAATCTCCCAAATAACGGTTGTCGCGGGTCGATGTTCGGAGGAATCTTTAGTTTTAGCACCTAGCGGTAGAAGGTTGTAGCTGTTGGTATTTTGCACTTTCATAAAATTACATTAAAGTTTTTATTTTTATATTAAGTATTGTTTTGTTTACTTGGATTGGATTTAAATGAGTTTTTGGTACAATATTGTCTTGCATTGTTTAAGTAATTTTTTTAAAGTTTGTTTTCATTAATTTTAACATTGTTCCGTGTCTAATAAAATTATACGAATTCAATATAATTTGACTTTAACTAACTTCAGAAGTGAAACCATACGTTTACTCTTAGGAACGTGTACTTTATGTAATTTAAGCAGAATTAGTTGCGCATCAATATGAAAACACAAGAATTACAAACTGCACTAGGATTACATTGAAAGGGTTTTCTTCATTTAAACTCTTTGAAAAGTTACGGGTGCAATGCAGGTGGCAAATATGGAATACGATATTGTAGAGCTGGATGATTCGATGGGCATAAATTTCACCAAAAGTTGGATTGTTTTTCCAAAGCTCGATTCCCATTGACCCGATTGATTTCAACACATGAATATTAAGTTTTTATTGCATAGGAAACACTTTAAAAAGATCTCTAGATTTTTATTTAACCATCTAGAAATTGAAACACCGGAGATCTAGAAACTATCAAGGATACTTGAAATACTGAAGTCCATCCCTCGAAACCTTGTGTACTTTCTACCAACGCTTACTGAAATCATTTTGAAAACCTGAAAGTCTACCACAATGCGGTGCGGTATTCGACCATTTGGTATCTGATGGCGGTGGCGACGAAATTTGACTTGGATGTGGACCAAATTGACGTGGTTACCGTGGCACAGACGAATTGACCCGCTATTGCATTTGCCGTGAATGTAGTAAGTCAGTTCACTTCGAATCCTGGCAGAACGCATTGGGAATCCTGATAACCGCAGATCGACTAGTGGATATGTGTTCACGATGCAGGGAGCAGCTGCAGCCTGAAACGTGAAGAAGCAACCAACAGTGACTCTTTCGTCGTGCGAAGCGGAGTACATGTTACTTTCACAATGCATTCAAGAAGCCATGTGGTGGAGCAACCTGCGGTCAGAATTCGTCAACTGTGAACCGGTTCCGATGTTATGCGACACCCATTCAGCAATCAGCATCGCAAACAATGGATCCTATAATATCCGTAATAAGCACGCTATCATTTCGTGCACCAGAGTTTAAGGAACGGAGTGGTTAATCTTGATTACACCTTCACTTCAAACCAACCGGCAGATGGGTTCACCAAACCGATGACGACGCGGAACCAGCAGAAGTTTTGTCGCTTCGTAGGCGTCGCGGAATAGGGAGGAGTGATGTGTAGTAACCCGCGACTACGATGGTTTATTACGTCTAAACAACTTAGGTAACTAAGAATAGTCGCTTAGCTATTCTTAGTTACCTAAGTTGTTTAGACGTAATAAGCCATCATTCAATTTTCAACCATCAAGCCAGAAGCACTCGTTTTTCTTTTAACTCTGCTAAACTTTGCACTAGAAACTTCTCCCAAGACACTATATGCCTAAAATTAAAGGTTTTTGAGTAATTCCGAGCGATCACGTTTTACGCCGTTTGGACCACTGTGCTTCCTTGGAACCGGGTTAGGAACCACACAGCTAACCGGAAACTTAGCTTCGAGAACAGATAATTCGCTAATTCAAAATGGTAGCTTCGATAACACAGTGTTACACAACAACAAAACTTATCAAGTGACCTATTGTAGTATGTTAGTCTAGTCGAGAACACCATGAAATCACATTTGAAATTGTTCTAACACACCCAAAATAAAAAGTTATTAAATTTGGGTAAGTGACCACATCAAGAGTAACTCAAAATTTTTTAAGCCGATTTTTGAATTTTAAACATTTTAGGAAAGCAAAAAAAGGAAGAATTTTTGAAATATACACATATTTATCGTGATTTTACTGAACTAGTTAATTGAGATTTTTGCAGTTAAATATGATTTTTGTACAAACAAATCGCATTTTTCAAATTTAGACGCCATTCGGATGCCCAAAGCATGACCCTCCCCTTTACTAAATTTTTTTTTTTTAATTAAATTTTATCACATTTTAAATCGCATTTTTTATAACTTTAGATGCTATTAAGGTGACATGATAAACATGATCTTCTTCTTCATCACGAATTGCTCTGAGGCTTTCCTCAAAATTTGAGCCAAATCGGTCAACATTTACCTATTTGAAGCTACAACATTTTAACCTTCAACTCGAAAAAAATAGTTTCAAATAAATCAAAGAAGAAGAAGAAGAAGAAGCTTCAAATAATTAGTTGATAACATCCATACCTCTCACGCCAGAGCCACGAGTTCAAATTTCAACCCCGGATAAGTCACCCAAGTTAAAGTGACTATAATAAAAATAGCTTCAAATGGGTAAATGTTGACCAATTTGGCTCAAATTTTGAGCAAAGCCTCAGAGCAAGTCGTGATGAAGAAGAAGATGATGTTTATTATGTCACCTTAATAGCATCTAAAGTTATAAAAAATGCGATTTAAAATGCGATAAAATTTAATTAAAAAAAAAAAAATTTTAGAAAAATCACCATAAATGTGTACATATATTACAAGTTCTGATTTTTTTCTTTCCAAAACCGTTTTATAATTAAAATTGGTTGAGAAATGATTGAGTTGCTCTTGATGGTATGCGATTGCTAACCCAAAATCGTTTTTTAGGGGCTGTTCGAACAATTCCAAATGTGATTTCTTGGTGTACTGGACTAGACTAACAATCTACAATAGGTCACTTAAAAAGTTCATTCTAGTTTTATCATTCGTGACACTGTGTAATTTTAACTGCAGTACAGCTTATGCAACTAAATGTTGGGTTAAACAAGTATTTTTTCTAGCCTAACCTAATCTGTAGCTTAATTTGTTGGTTTTTTTTAATTGATTTGTTTTCCTTCGATCTCGATTTCCCTCGATCTTCTTTTTCTTCGATTTTGTTTTTCTTACTGAGTACCAATGCTTTCGACGCCAGGAAGGCAGCCCCCACACCTGGACCGTCCATCAGACACCATCAATTCATGGACCGGGAACCAACGGTTTTACTTCCTCAGAAAATTTTGGCGACGCTGACTGGGTTTGAACCCAGGTCCTTTGGGGTGAGAGGCAATCACGCTTACCAATACACCACCGGCGCCGCTAATTTGTTTGCGGGGAAGCATCTTAAAAATATCAAGCTATAAAAATTAAATCATACTTTGAGAGCTCTGATTATTTACAAGAGTTAAACAACAACATGTAGACCAGGCTCACTGTAAAGGGCCACCCACATTAGATACGTTTGCGTTGTGTTGACGTAAATTTGACAGCTAGACAGTAGATTTAGCTGTCACTTTGCCGCAACGCGTCCGATCCGGATCTAATATGCGTGGGCCTTAAAACTCGGCAGTTCACAAAACTCATTAGAAACTCAAGTGATTTTTTTCACAAAGGTCCCAGTAGTTCACTAATGCTGCCACTTGAAACCACCTTCCTGAACCTCCGGATATACCCTTGAAGCTTCCCATATCTCACTAAGCTGCTAAACCATGTTAAACCTACCCTGGAGCTAATTTCGCAGCCATATCAAATGTACATCTGAATTAAACTAAGTTAAAATTCGCTCACTTAGATCCGTATCCCATTATGGTTCAAAGAATCTTCCCTTCTTCGTGTGTCAGCCCATGCATTGCACCCGTTGAAGAGCTGAATAATTGCATTCACTTAACATTTTTGTTTCAGCGTCGTATTAATTGATGTTCCGTGTTATTTCCCCACCTTAAGCTCTAATTTCATGTGGGTTCGTATTGTTCAGATCCTTCTATCAACGCTCAAAAATCAAAATACTTTTTCCGAGTTGTTGGTTTTTGTTTAGACATGATCGTAGAAGTTTTGCTTTAGGTCGTTAATTGATTTGTTTTGTAATATAAAAATTGAGCAAGGTATAGGTAGTAGAATAAATAAAACAGTGTGAAAATGGTGCATAATGGCTTTATCTCCCTTTTTTGAATGTTGCTATTTTGGATATTGTTGCTTTTGTTAATCTATAATTTGAATTTTGTTTTTGTGAAACATTTTTTTTGTAGCTATAGGTTAGTGGAAATGTAGGCTTTTCAAACAGATGGAACTCAATGTTACAGGGAAAAAACGAAAACAATTATGGTTACTAGTTCCCAATTCATGAAAGTATAAATAACCGGTTGTTTCATAGGTTGAAATAAACAAAGGAAACAAGAACAAAATTCAAATTTGGAAAACCGAACACAAGAAAATAAATGTACAAAAGAAATGCAGAAACGAGACCATCTTGGGTGACATGATTTGATACGAGGTTGTCATTCGCGGAGGGTAGTGATGAATTTTGGATCTGTTTGCACGCTGTGAAACAATTTGTTTTTGATTGATTGAGTGGTTAACTTCCGGGTGTGAAGTGAAGAGAGAAAGGTGTGAGCAAAAGGAGTGTTTTTCGAGTGAATTCAGTCGCTTGAGAGTGTTCCAAACTCGCCTTGCTTGAGGTGCTACCACTAAGTGTTCAGGATTGTACTTTGAAACGGTTTGCTTTCCTAAGAGGTTGCAGAGACTTGATCAATTGAATAAAAAAAAAAAAAACTTCTGGCTTTAATTTCACCGCGAAAAAAACATCCTAGGAATTAGTTTTAAGTTGGTGAGTGCACTGCCTATGGGATACAACCAACCGATACAATAAAATACAAAAAGTACAAAAAACCAAGGAATACTAGGGGGCACGTTTAGTCTGGTATCTAAAATTTGGAGCTTACGAAAGATAGCAGAAGAAGGAAAGTGCTATAGCAATGAAATTACCTGCAGATCCTGTTTGGCCGCCTCGGCGCCGGAACGTGTGCTGAACGTGACAAAGCCCACTGGCTGCAAAAAGAAAATATTCAATAGATTTTTCCATCACTTTTAATCCAATTATCCTTAATTCTAGGCGCCGCCGTCCGGCTACGGTATCTGATAACGTGCGTGTGTGAGTGCTTGGACGTTGTGTCGGCTTGGAGGGGGAGGGCGCCGATGATGGAATCGCCTTGTACTTACCGATGCTGTCTTGCCGTTTTTGCTGGTAACCTTCAGCAGCGATCCTTCGTAGCCCTCGTAGGCTCTGAACAGCAGGTACAATTCCCTGGGCTTTGCATCCATCGGCAGTCCACTGACGAATAAGGTGCGCACCTGAAAATAAGAAAAAAGGAAGGGAAAGTGGAAAGATTATTGAAAGGAAAACATTTCGGGATACGCTGATCTTTCATTAGCTGGAACGGTTTATATTAAATTTTAATTTTTCTGGGATCAAATGAAAATGGAACGAGATGATTATACTAAATTTGTCGGGTGCATTTTGACAACCATACATAGTTTTTTACACAGATCCTCTTTCACCCAAGTTAGATGTAGAGTAGATTTACCAATTAGTGGAAATCTAAAAGTCATTTGGGAAACAACTGTGAAAACAGAAAATCACCATCATTTTAGTTAAAACAGACATAAATCTAAACCTTTGGATATTGCAGCACCATGTTACAATAATTTGATATTATTACGTTTTACTTCTTATCGACGTTAGACTCTTAAAGTTTTGTATTCATCAGCTGTTAGGCATCAGTGGCGTAGTGGGGATTAACTATACCCTTGGCAAATCATGAAAATTAAATAAAGTCACAGGACCAATTTGGAATTCGTGATTTCTTGGATGTTATAGATTGCGGATGCTTTTGGTTATCTCAGAAACTAAAAGAAAATTTTGTATTTCCCACAATTATAGAAGCTTCTGCATCCAATTATTTCTTCAGTAATAAGAAATTTTATTTATTCCTTATTGTAGATACTATCAGCAATTGGTGGTTTCTTAAGGAATAAGTATTTTCTTTTAATTATTTCAATGTCCAGAACAATTTTCAAAGGTTTAGATCTCACAAGTTGGAAAAGAGCCCGGCTGGTTGGTTAGCATCCAACATCCAAAAAAAATTTCCTGCATATAAATTCACATAGGAACTCCACATAACAATCGACATTATTGAATTGAATTGTATTAGGTACCATAATACTGTCGAAACTCTTCGCAATTTTTCCTTGGAGTTTTCTCAAGAATTCAATTTTAATCATCCTACAGCATGATCATAGTTCATGTAAGAATTTGCTCTGGTATTTCCTTAACATTTTCTCCATGTCGCTCCAGGAATTCCGAAAATCCTCTGCAATTATCATTGAATTCTTAATGATTCTCACAAGATCTTGCTTAAAGCTGTCTACGTAATTAGCTTTAATTTTCTTGGAATATTTTCCTCAATTCTTCTAGAATTGACATGAAACTCTCGGATAAATTACCTCGTAATTATCGTATTATCCTCATCTGCCTCTAACTTTAATTATCAACAGTAATAGTAGTAATAGTAGGAATCGGTATGAAAGTAAAGTGCTACTGACGGTGTAGTGGAACGTGTTGACATTCGCAGGAAAAGTCCCCAACCGGGACGAAATCATGATTGAATCCTTCCAGGGAGGTCATTTCACTTGGATGATTTCTATGCTGTCGCTTTCCTGTCCGGAGAATTCGCCTGCGAGCACGTTCATTCCGTGCCTCCAAGCAACCGAACAGGACGATGAAGCAGAATCTAGTGACCAGAACATGCGCCCGGAAGTTGTAAGACCGGGTTCTGACAAAGTACAGACGAAGCCTTCTCATGGACAACGAAACCTATGAGCATTTCCAGCCCAAAATGCAAACCGGTTGGACATGAGTGCTTCCGATTTGATTGAAACATCACTCATATAAGAGAAATGGATGTAGTGTCAGCCTAAATGCTCCTAATCAAAATGGGCGTATCAAAAAATGGATTAATTTTTTATTTCCAAAAATCATAACATGAAAACTATTGATATGATTAAAATGACAGCTGAAAAGAAGTTGTTGGTAATTAAATTTCACTAAACTACACCATATTTGAACTTTGTACGCTGATGGTCATTTCCCATGTTAAATCGTGAGCTGAATCCAAAAATGTAGTCAGAAAAAATCTCAGTAGACTAGTTTTCTAGAAATGTCACTTAATAAAATTGGTTTACTTAAATACAAATATCTCTGGCTATAAATAAGCAATATCGATTATTTTAATGCCAAATTAAAAGTGAGAAAATTTGCTTTCGATCAACTGGTTACTATTTTTCAGTGAGATTAGTGGTATTGTTGGCACAACCACTACAAACATACGATTGGAGGTACCCTTAAGAGACTGGCAGCCAGAGCAAGTTTAGCTAAGCAACACGAGCACCCTATAACGAACCCTAAACAACCGTATGACTGGGCAAATAGTCGCAAAGAGGATCTTCAAACAAAAATGTCATTTTGTTATGTTTTTACGTAGGAATACAAAAAGGCTGACGAGGAATTTGATCCGATTTTTAAGAAAGTGAAACCAATTCCTGGAATTCGAAATTATCATTGCTATATTCCACTTTCAAGCAACCAAATTATTGATCAAATTAAAACCCCCACCCCCCTCCCCACCCGTAGCATATTTTGCAATACCTTATAGGTACATGACCGGTCACAACTTCTGATACCACTCTCCCCCCACAAATGCTATCATTAAAATGTTGAAAATGTATCTCTCTGCCCCCTCTAGCAACACCCATGGATTAAATGTCAAAAAATGAATGTCGTGGAAAAGTTGCGAAGCAGAAACTCAAAGAATTCGCCCTTTTGGCTTATCGCCCTTGCAGGGGATAATGGGAAATGCGGAAAGATGGATTTTTTTTATATGGCGAAATAGCTTTAATATTTGATCAATCAAATTCCATAGCGTTGAAATTATTTGAATCAAAACTCCTGATTTTATATTCCTCAAAGGATATTTCAGAACACTCAACCATCTGCTTTTAGTGAAGTAACAGCACAACAAAACACCGCTGAAAAGCACAGGAAAACTGTGAGACGGAAAAGTTGCTTCCAGATTAGGCATTGTCACTGAAGCGGGGAATGAAATTAAATTAATTAGTCAATGCCAAGCGAATTTCAAAGTGCTGGAGTGGTGAAGCGAGTGTTGGTCGATTTTTCAAATTGTTCAGCAGTTTTCAATTTGAATGACTTCAATACACAACATTTATTGGGCAATATTGGGAATCAGTTATGGTGCCTACTTCCAACCCCACTCGAACAAGTACAGGGTAGGCCCGAATTACTGAAGCAATTTTTTGAGTGCAGCGTTTGAAAGTACTTAAAATTGGATAGTATCGCCAGTTTGATCAAAATTGATCCAGAAATGGGTAAACTATGTAATGACTTATAATTTGATTTATGAAAAACATCGTGTCGAGTTCAAACTAGTATTTTCCGGATTTTATCCCTTATAAATTGCGATCAGCTTCTTTGCCGGATGCGAATCTATGGACCTATCCCATGTGTTATGGTTTAAACACACCGAACTAATGAAGACTGACAAATTCTAAATTCCAGAATGAAATTTTCAAATTCCTGAGGTACGTGCCGCTTGCAATGCCTTTCCTAGAAGGCTCAAGTTAATCATAAATGCTTACGGGGATTTAATTGAACTGTAAGTGTTACCTGTTATACTTCAATGTATTAGTAACAAAGCCCAGAAAGAACCAATAAAAAATATCTTTCCGATGCAAAGTTAATCCTTTTGTTTTTGCTCTACTTATTTGGGCCACCTATATTTGTGATCCCGAACTCTAATATTTCCACAGCTAAAGGGAAGCTAAATATGCATGCATATCGAACCACTTAACTCTAGCCGGAGTAAAATGTGCTTAGCTTAGTCGTAAAACTATGCTACACAAAAACATGCATAAAACAAGCAACATGGCAAATTCTCACATCTTCCGTGGCCCGACGAACATCGGAAGCATCAGTGACGTGGGAAATTGGGCAGATGTTGCATATATGTAGTGAGTCATTAATTTCTACCAGTGTAATATGCTCATCATTTATTCAGCCATATTCCGAGGCGTAAGTATAAGGTGCGACCACATGGTTCTTCTTTGTGCTATCGGTCGAGGAAAGGGGTCCTGACTCCACTTTGTGCTTTCATACGTGCGTCCTCCCCCGTTCCCATACATATGCGATAAATCTTTGTTAAACAAGTTGTTTAAAATTTCATTGAGATACTTCGCTGGAACCTCCGTCCGTGCAGGTAGGCAAAATGCGGGACACATGTGCTTCGGACAGATACGGTCCCCAACCCGTCATTATTCATAGTTTCAGGACGGAGGTGGTTCGGAAGGGTCCACTGCACTAGAATATTGAATTAATTTCGTCAGATACTCTGAAATATATACACTCAAACACGTACACAGACACCTACTCATCATCACATAATTAGATAGAGGTTTTGCGTAACAGAGGATGGTTGTGAAATTTTGATTCGATGCGAAATAATTTATCAACCATTCAGGAGCCTTTGCCTTGGCAGCTTGACATAATCTCTCCGGGAGCGGCGTAGGGTCCTGCTAAGCTAGATGTGGATAGTGACTCTTGGGTGAAGTTGCGGGGAGAGGTGTTGGTTATAACAAACTTTGCCAAAGTTTCACACATCGGTAAATAATCCAGTGACGAAGGTGTCAAATTTTCTACCTCGGCGATGGAAATTGATAGGCATGAAAGTTGCAACCGGGAGGGATCCAATTACTTTAAGGTGATAATAAATTTATAAAGTTCGGCTCACAAGAGTGCTACAAAAAGATTGGTTAATTTTGCTAGTTAATTTTGAATTTCTGCCCCAAAATTTCATACGGAAAATCTTGGTTGATAAAAATAAACTTATTCCGAAACATACGAATCATCTATCATGATTCATTGATTTACGCTAAACGCTATGTGGCCAATGAGAGTAAATCAGAATTAATTCAAGGTCGACTCAAAACTACAAAACATGGGGCTACTCAGTGGATAAATAAAATGATCCTCGATTCTCCTCAAATATCGACTAAAATTTCAGGAAAATTGATTAATATTTTGCTAAGTTTATGACTAACTATACATCTATACTGAGAAAAGGTAAATCGATTCTAAATCAGGTCCTGATCGCAAAATTTTAGCTCATATCGTTACGATCCTATACTGCACTGGCCCTTTGAAGTTTATTTAAGAATTACTATGGGAAGTGTGTTTTTTATTTCCATCCTCCTAGCCTTTTTCCATAATGATGACCGGATAAGCTTGCCATCTGAGCTTATTTGAATTATTATCAGCTGCCACTTTGCTGGAGATCTCTTTATGATTGAACTTCAAGGTAATTAGTTAATTGAGTTTGAAGTCAATATCTTTCTGACCTGATTAATCGGATACTTTCAGGGCAACACTGTATCTTGCACAATGATGTCTGTCGAAAGTATTTGCGCCAAGCCCACCAATGCTGCTTGCTGAGCAGTTGATGGAGCGTATTACAAGAATATCATCTTTATAATTAAATAATAACAAATTCATTCAATTGAAATGTGGTTTTGATCAAAATTGTAGCTGAGAAAATTTCCTATATGAATAAATAGCAAACTTACCCGAACATCATTATGCCGAAAGGCTAGGACCTTGAGAACAAAAATTTTACTTTTCCCATAGTAATTCAAATGGTCAGTGCAGTATGATCTCAACCAAATGATCAGAATCTAGATTACGACTCGATTTAACTTCTCTCAGTTTAGATGTATACTCATATACTGAGTAAAATATTCAACAGTTTTTATGATATTCAAGCCGATTTTTGAACAAAATCGAGAAACATTTTGTGAAATCGAAACCAAATGAACTAAAATTTTGTAAGTACGATCAGGACCTGATTTGGAATCGATTGAGCTTGGTAAGAAAAAAACGATATTTTGAACCACCCTACTCCCACCGCACTGCAAAAAATCGAAGCCAGTTGAAGACCACATGCTCCGGAGTTTCTTCCACATGCCCATATTCTGGACTTGCGTGTCCGAACCAATGTAGGTACATCCTGCATCAACCGTGACCAGACAGGAATTGCGTCAGGTGGAAGTTTACCTCTCCATGCTATCCGTTCTTTAAAAAAATCTTACCCTTTTACATGAGTCTGCAATGGTTAGTCAAAAATTTGTAAATTAAAGAGCTGTCATTGAATGACAATGCATTAAAATCCATATTCTAGGGCATTTATGACAAAACCCTTTGAAAATTCGGGGATGGTTTTGAAGAAAATCTTGGGAAAATTCAATTGAAATCCTATGAAGAGTTTAATGGGAAATGATTAAAAAAATCTGGCACAAGTAAGTTCTGAGGCACTATTCTTCTCGAATGAAGCGCAGATTTCTCATATTTCTCTTAAAATTTCTCAAAAACCAGACTGTGAATCATTATAAAATTGCTCTATTTATTTTAAAGTTAACCGATAAACTAAACCTAGTCCTCCTTCCAGAAAAAAAAACATATTCTTGACCTTGAAAAGATTTCTTTACCTTGACTAGACTAGATTTTCAGGATACCGGCACTTTGAAAAACTTTTAAGAGAATTTTGATGAAAATACCAAAGTAATTTCAAGGATATTTAGGAATCATTCTTTTGAACATCAAGTCAAATCTAGGAAGAGTTCCAAGGTGACTGTGAGAAAAGCGACAGCCAAATTTTAAGGAGAGTTGTTCAGAGTTGAATTTTTAGGATGTTCTGGTGAATATTTCATTCCATTGTGAAAAGCATTCCTGATCAATTTCTAATGAATATTCCAAAAAAGTTCTTCTTTTTTTTTGGTATCAAGCTGGAGCTGCGTGACAGCTTAGTTTTCAAGACTTGACCCATTTGAATAAATTTTGCTTCTATCTTTGACAATACAGCAGAAGGACTAGCCTATGTTGGCCGCTTGAACACTGGATTCCGTATGTATTGTTTCAAGATAGTTATAGAAAAAATGCTGTGACGTGTGCGCGTAGTAAACCGATTGAATAAGTAAATCCCTTTCGAACGAAATATCTAAATTATGTAAGTTACGAAAACCGCGCGAATTCCGAAAGCCGTGCGAGACAACCGAAGCGAGAAAAAGGCTTATTATCATTTAAAGAGTGCCACCAAAATAAATGTGATAGCCTATGTTGGCAAGTTGATTAATTTTGGTTTAGGCGCGTTGGCGTAGTAGGCGCGTTGATTCCGACAGCCACGAAAAGTTAACCATGCATCAATACCACATAAGGAAAGATCGATTTTATGTAGGGTTTAGTTCATAGATTAACATTGACTGCTGTTTACAAATGTAAGTACTTGAACACTAAGAAATAAGTTAACTCAAATGCTTTAACCGCATATATAAGAGATTTCGCGTATTGAGGGAATAATATAGTAATCGAGTACAACGAACTCAGGGGAATATAATACCTCCAAAAATTTAAAGTTATTAATTGTCACATATCTCTCCTTTTACTTATTTCCTAAACTATTCCTCTCCTTGTTAATTTGCTAAATGCTATTAGTTTGGTTGCGTTTTCTTATTGAAGTTCAAGACTAAATAGGAGGATTTATTCTACAACTTTAATGGTTAGTTGCCTCCCTAAGCAGACCCCCCGCATCGTAATTCTTTTGTTAATCTACCTAATGTTATTAGACTTTCTAAATTTTCTTATTTAAGTTCGTTTGATGATTTTGATATCTCATTAGCCTAATTTAATAAATTATTAAAAACTATAATTCACCTAATCAATCATAACCCATGCTACTCTAAGGAAGCCTCAGCGTGAAACCTCAAAGGCACAAATGTCAGCCCCAACAAAACACACAAACTTGAAATTGCCACTCCTTGTTTGCTGTGCTACTACAAACAGAGAGTAGCAACCACAAACCCGTATGCTCCGTGGAAGCCGACACCTGCGCCTCCGAAGCCCCATGCTAAGGCTTCCTTAGAGTATCACCTTACCTGCACTTGTGTTTGTAATCTAAAATTAAACGTGTTTCAAGTACTTTTGATTTTGGCCTATACCTATTTATTATATCTTAGTTCGACCCAGGTAACACCTTCATGTGACTAAAATGCTTCACTTTGATGTTAGTTTCCTAGCTGATTTTTAAATTATATAGGGTATATGCTCCAACTATGCTCACACGCTTCCACTATGTCGCACCATAAAAATACGTATGGGTATGTCACAATAGAAGTACGCCACAGTAGAAATCCCGAGCCATAGTTCAAACACTTATCGCAAATCAAAATGAAGCACATATAAGATTAGTTACAATACCATGTACAAAAATGATGTTTAACATTGTTTCCTGAGTAATACTTCAATGAAAACAACAATGAAAGTTTGTCACGCAAGTAGAAGGAGCACCGTTGGGCACTTTCTGAAATATTTCAATAGTATAATTCCCTTGCAAACCCAAATAAATCTATCTGCGTAAAAATAAATAAAATAAGAGTGATTTGCGGCAAAACCCGCCAGTATCACACCAAACGTCAGTGCCTATACGTAAGCGTACAACGACGTGGCTCTCAATCAAAGGAGTAACAAGTGTGATACTATCACTGCTGGACTAGATCTTTGGTTCTCTCATGCAGTGGTTTATCAGAGAGGGGAAGCTTAGTAATCCCCATTGCCTGTCCATGACGCCATTCTATCGCGGCATGAGCCAGCAACACCGGCCCTAAACCTACCGTCCCCAACACTCCACTATAAAGCATGAAATTAAGCCCGCCCACCAACAGCAAGGTGCAAAAACTAGCCAAGGGGAGGGAATATTCCAAAAAAGTTCTTAGAACCATTTCTAGATAGTTCTGCTAAAAATTCCAAGGAAAAACACAGGGTATTGAATTCTGTGGATAGTTCCAAAAGAATCATCTGGAAAATTCCATAGTCTTTCGAAAAATAATTTCAGTTTGCTTTAGCCGTAGAAGCAGCAGCAGTTGTAGTTCTTGGTGTCGATAGTTTATTTACTTGTTTTCCGTCGATCTTGTTTTCCGTGCTGAGCACCAATGCTACCGACGCCAGGGAGGCAGCTCCCACACCTGGATCCTACCTATCGACTCATCAAACAAAGGAACCAGGGACCAACGGCTTTATCAGAGATGTTATGCCTTAGAACATCCCGGCGGCGCCGACTGGGATTGAAACCAGGCATGCTGGGTGAGAGGTAATCACGCTTAAGTAATTGTTTGAAAAGTTATTGTTTTTTGCCTGTACCTCGATCGCATTTGTCGTTGCACTTGGAAGCAAATAATTGAAATTGAGAATGGAAGTACGAAACCCACCATGGGTGAAAGAGATAATTACGTGAAAGTACTGTTTGAAGATGCCGTTCAATTGGAAACAACATACAGGATAGCTAAGTAGAAATGCATTTTCATAAAGTTTAAGTCTGAATATTCCATGCAATGTAAAAACTTATCGAAGAACATCGAAAGATCAACGATAAAACCAATAAATTGACATGCTCGTGTAAATTTACATCATCAAACATTGGTTGTATATTTAATTTGAATGTGCAGCCGAAAAATTTCTATGAATTTTGGGAAACATCCGAAAAAAAAAACAAAAAAAAAACTCAGGATTTTCTGGTCCATGCAAATTAAAAAAAAAAAGCATATGCAGTTTAACAGAAATGTCAATGCCCGTTAAATGATTAATTATACCTAATGACCCATTCGGCCCAATCATATTCAGCTTAATAGCATTCGACATAATAGCGTTTGGCCTGTTGGCTTGTTGGCAAATCTTTCATAGGTGTCTGAGTTGTCCCCCGTTTAATGAATCCTACATAATCATCTCAAATCCATTTTGCTTGTAATACTTTCCCTTGGCAAAAATAAACTTAGTGCTTCACTGTTCACATTTCTGGTGTTATCATTTTGCTTTTTGCTTGTGATGTTCAGTTAAGTCTCTTTCCTACGCCATATAAAAGGTACAATCACTTTCCCCACAAAAGAAGCCCCAAATGGAAAAGTAATTGAAACTTTCTTCTATCTTCCGCGACGGTTTCGGTTGTTTTTCTTTCGACCGGTTTTCACGGGATGTCTTCTGCTTCTAGCTCTCTTTTGATTACATTTTTACGCCAAACATTTTTCCTAGTCTGGGAAAGGGCCAGTTGTCGTGTAAGCTTTGGAAGTTTTATTTTTGATACCGGATTTGACCGACTTGGATCCCGCTGCTGCTCGTTACGATGGTATTAAGTAAAGCATTCTTATTTTGTCGTTCCGATTGTTGGAGTGGTTCTACAAATTAATGCTATTATGTCCTATGAATAAGCTTGGTTGGTAGGTTGTATCTCAAGAATTTGTTCCAGTGGCTCAGCATCATCAGGAACAATGTTTAAGCTTACAGTTTAACAGTTTTTGAACAAGATGCTCTCAACACTTAGATACATCCGACAATTCTTTCTCCAAGCAGCATCACACATAGGCTTCAGAGAGCAAGTATGTATGTTGCTGAACATTTTGTTAACCTTCGAGCCCACCATGACTTAGTAACTATCATAAATTTTCCTCTGCATTATTTATTGCAGCAGGACAGTGCAAGAGGTGGAGTTCCTCCTACTGATACCGTAAAATGAAAAGGCACAATTTCTTTGCATACACAATTACCGGGAGCACTAGACTGGTTCGGGGCCAGAGGAATAGTTCTTCCTGTATCCTGAAAAATGTATATCCTTAAAATATTCTGATCCATTCCAACACCCATTTGCATGCTCACCACATCACTCGTGAGTGCAGCAGAGGCCGGAATAGACGAATCGTTTTCCGAAAGTGAATAATCGGACCAGTTGTGCAGAACTATACACGGTGGTGTGGTGCAACACAGTTTTCCGTAGCCCGGTGTGTAGGTCGGTGGAAGGTAAATGGATGTTTGCATCTTTTCCTTTTTACAGGTCATAGCCAGGATGAAAAAAAACTCTTGTTACCACTGCTGCTAGCAGCCGGAGGTTCATATTTAACGAAACCTCTTGATTGTGTGCAGTGCTGCAGTTGCATTGGCATTCCGCTTTCTTGCTGCACCTGTATGGTGGTGGATTTTACGGAGCGGTGATGTGTGGGTAGTATTCTTGCAAACATCAGTAAAAGAAATGAATTTTGCATGAGTGGACGAGTGAAGTTACGACAAGGGAAAAGTGTCAGTATTGGGCTATGCAGTGTAACTCAGTGGTTCAGAAAACAAGTGTAGGAGGAAGAGGTCATATAAGTACAGGTAGAGCTTCGAACCACAGTTTCCGAAGGATTCTAAATCGAATCACGATTATTCTCCGAAATTTTATCACTTGGTTGCAGCCTTAGCTGCACTGACTCATCGAAGTTCAAGTGAGAATTATTCTAGGAAAAGTACACTATAAGTTTGATAGCCGACTTGATCTTTTTCCTCAAATAAATTGGACCAATTTCTACTTTGTCGAGACCTTGATAATTTTGTAACGCCTTTTTTTTATATTTAATGAACATAAATAGGGAAAGTGTGCCAGTTATGGTACTCGTGCCCACTTGCTCCTAACTCAAATTTGAAATTAATTTGCATGGTTTTATTGGCTATAATCAAAACTCATATTGAAATAGGGCTTGGACTTAAAACTGACACAGCTACCTTATCACAATAACGTATTGAAAAATCAAATGAAATATCTAGCATAGCATTTTCCATGGAGCATCTAGCACTTCTTACTTATAATCTCACACAACTACCACCAAGATCCATTCCTGATTGTACGTCATTTGATTACTATTCAAAACACTGATGATGAACATAAGTAAGCGTAATTTGTTGAGCAAATATCGTCTCCGAGTCAATTGATTTCCATGGGAACTGGTCTTCCTTGTTGTGGAGCCCAGCACGGCCAATTTATACCAAGAAGCTAATGCAAATAAATCTTCTCCCCCACATCCTTCCGGCCATAAAGGGACCTTGGTAAGTATGCTGTATTAGCCTTGATAAAAGGAAAATCAAACAGATACTCATAGGTAAGCAACGTATGGTCGGAGTGTGGCCTAAGTGGGTGTAGTGCGTGTTCAACCGTTGCCGTCTCGAAGAGGCCTGGAATTCCTACTCCCTCCGGTAGTTCATATATCTCAATATGTCACGAGGATTGCCTGCTATTAGTAGACCGTACATCATCTGCCGGTGGTGGTGGAACAGCACGATGATGTCAACAAATTTTCCATGTTAATTGAATTCATTTAACTGTGCAAAACAAGCTGAAGCTCTGCTGCGGTGGAATCTACGACAAAGAGCACCTCGTGCAGATTCCAGTCGTTCATAAATTGTTTACCCGTATTTTGCCGGCATTATCATCCATTCGAGACGAGTCTGAACCGACAGTCTCACTCGTTTATATGGAGGCAACGTGAGGATGCGGAAATGGTTTCGGTTCGTTTTCCTTTAGCCGGTAGCCGAATGCCACAGAGAGAACATCAAACTCTGCTCCTGTGGGTGGCATATCGGCGTCGTCGTCCTTGGAAGACTCACAAGCGAGTCGAATATTATGCAAATAAAGTTGTCAAACCGGAGTTTTTCTTTCCCTCCCAGCACCGTCTTCTGGTTGTTATTCAATGGTAAACAAAACGATCTAGCGAGACTGCATAGGATTATCGACTTCTCGTCAAAGCGTTCTTCTCGGTAGAGGCGGAGGTGGTGGTGGAAGTCTGACATAATGGAGAGCACAAGGCACTAGTAAAAGGCTAATAGAAATGCAAATTGAGTGACAAGACATTTGGAGCAAATATGCAGCTGATAAAGAGGAGCGTGGATGGAGTGGATCGGGTGCTCAAATCGTTCTTTTAACAAATCCCTCCGATAAGTGAGAGAGTGATTTCTCGAGCGCTGTCAATGACGGGGAATTATGTGACGTTTAGCATCCGCATAGTGGGTGTTTTTGTTGCTTGGAATGATGTACTCAAAAAAAAAAAAAATTACGTGAGAATATCACATGAAAAGAGCATATGAACCAAACGGAAAAAAAACCCAATTTAACTATAGAAAGGGCCAGTCCCGGTAAAAGAGTCACTATTATAGACTTCGAGCCTGCCACATGATCGTTTGATCAACGGTAGCTTGGCAAAAAATAAATACTCGTTCTATTAGTATCGTCTTCAAAAAATGCCCTTGCTTATTTTTAGCATCTATACAAATTTTCAGTGCCGGAACTATCAATTCTGTACTTTCGTTATTTTCTGATGCATAAATTTCTCTTCAAGTCTGATATTTACTTTCGTAAAGTATCTCGTTGACCTTCAATATCACATGTTGGTCTAGAATTGTAAATTTTACGAAACTTATTTCGAAACATGAATCGAGTAGCTAAATCTAGATAGAGTTGGAATTAGGTTGTAACAGCTTTTGTAATCAATTACTTCTCTCGATGATTTCTCGGAAGTCATGGATCTCCCTGGCAAATCGATATCACCATCGAGTAGAGGAAGACTTCTACCGATGCATATGTTGGTTTGTGTAGGCGTGCCTTGAATTCTAAGAAATCAACGAGAGAAGTAATTGTTTACAAAGGCTGTTACGCCCTAATTCCAGCTCTATCTAGAAATCAGGTTTTGAAACGAAAGGCTGAAAAGTATATGAGATATCAGCGAATCCAAACACATAAAGCAACCATCGATAAAGACAAACGGTTGCTACACCATGACAAACTCGCTCTGTAACATAGCTCGATCGGAGTGGTAGAAGGATAATGATATATTGCTTGCCTGCTTTGTTGCAATATACATGGACGAGGACATAGCTTGATCTGAATCAAGAAAAGACATAACAAAAAAAATCCCATTAACACACGTGTCTCATCTTCGGCTTTACTTCGTGAAGCAGCTTGCCAACAATTTGCTCGTTTCCTTCTACCGTCCCAAGTGAGCTGTGTCGTACGGGCTGCTTGTCATGAAAAAAAGGAAGAAGGTTACATCATTATTGCTTTCGACTTTTGGCATAGCTTTATCATTCGGTTTGTCATTTGGAGATATTTTTGATTCCTTGTGAGACATGCATAAGGCTGAATATACAAAAAGCTAAATAACGAATGGCTGAAACTGCTTTTTTTTTTTTTTTTTCTTTATTAACGATACTTTCAGCCTTAGGCTGGTTCATCTCTACTCTGAAACTGCTGTTTTTCTAGCCCGTATACCACTTGCCCAAATGTCATCAGCCCAAATGTATCGCTTGCCCGAATATAACATTGCATAGGAGATTTATCTTGCTTTAAAACATGAGCAGTTCTTACGCGTATTATTGTTCTCACTAAGCCGAGTTGAATGATCTCAACTCCATCCAAGTTTTCGGGGTTTTTAGATTAACCGTACGATATGTCATATTTACACAATTCAGCTTAGAGCTTATCTTAGAAAATTTGCTAAGTGTAATATTTTTACTTAGATTTATTAATAGAACAGATTATATAAATACCCTTTGGAGCCGAAATTCTTTGAAAATCTTAATAATAGAGAAAGAACAAAAAACCACTGAATTTTGGAAGGCCATTTTTTTCACTATAGTTTCGCACTATCCGTTTATACCAAAAAGATGATTTTTATTACACACACTTTGCAGAAGAATCCAAGGCACGGAAATGTTTCGGAGTAATAAATTGTATCTCGCTAGATTGCATTCCAAACCCACTCTGGCGGTTTATTCGGTAGCAAAAGCTCTACATTTTTGTATCCTTTATGCATTCACATAAGGCAAAATATAACATTACATGGACAGGTATTGACGAAAATAAATCAAAAAGAATGAGAAAAAAATTTTACGTAAAGTTTGTGTTGTTTTCTAAAAAAAAAAACTTGAAAACAGTAGGCTTGCTTATTTTTATGGGATATACAGCTTTTCCGAAGATGTCAAGTTTCTAGATTTCAGTGTAAATAGTAAGATTTTGGCGACACCTAAACGGATAACTTTTGAACTATTTGTTTATACCAAAATATGGTCTTGATTAAAAAAGCAACTAAAATAAGCTGAAGACACCAAGTCACGGAAATGCTTCGTTTCGGAGTTTTAGCTTTGTCTCACTAGCATTCCTGGACCAAAATGCACTGGATGGCCATCATGGTCCTGGACATTCGTTGAGGCCATTAAGAAGCATGCATTAAGTACATGCAATTTATGGAAAATCTAACCCCTCTCCCCCTTCTATCACGTATTTCCTATACCTAATGCATTGGTTGTCACACATTTGAAAACCTCCCTCCCCTCTTAGAGCACGACAAACTTAATGGATGCTCCTTTAGTTGCTTCTTTTTTGACGTAGGATTACGTCTTTTGGAAACATATTGGTTGAAAAATTTCATAAAACTAAAATTGATCGCATTACGAAAAGTGGTCAGGTTTTGACCACTTATAACTTTGTCAATAGCTGATGGAGTTTAATTCTAAACGAGCCAATCGATTTGATATTTTTCTACAAATCTGCTTAAATGAACAATTATCAATTTTTAATAGGTCACTTTAAAAATTTCACAAACGCCATCTATTGCAATGGTGATTAAAATTGAATTCCATCCGGTCTCACCGAACGGTTCTTATTCAATCACCGTGTGTGGTGGTGTCCGGTAGGTCGTCTTCAGCAGCAGCGGCAGTAGTGCTTTATGTGCGTGGCGTCTCCAGTACACAACGAAAGACTCCCCGCAAGAGCCTTCGATTCACCGAAGAAGGAGGAAGAGGCTTCACCGCTACTGATCAGATTCAGTTGTTCGTCGTGAACCGCTGTGGGCCATTTATGCCAAGCTCGTCACCCTCGTTCCAAAAAACATACAGCTCGCCAGCCTCACCCTAATAGTTCAGCATTTTTTTTTCTTTATTTAGGAGATTTTCAGCCGTAGGCTGGTTCTTCTCCGACGCTCAACATTACTCAACCATCACGACAAAACGGTTCTTTTCTGGACCGCCATAAATGATTGTTGTTAAGAGTTAATTTTTAATTGCTCGCCTTGCTGCCAGCCACGGCACCCCCAAAGCTCTTATATAATATACCAAGCAACCAAACGTTTGTGGTCAAATGAGTAACAGTATTGAAGTGGTACATAAAAATTCTCGCAATGACCGAATACCACATGACCTTGTAAAATATCCAGAAACACTTTGAATTAAGGTAAGGTTTTCTCCAGGACCCAAGAAAAAAGCAAAAATCTCAAATTTACATGATTGATTGCGAATATCTCCCGTTTGGATCATTTTCGCAAGAAATTCCTCCATTCAATTTTCGATTTTACCTATTGCATAAACCAAACATTCGGCACGATATTACGTAAATGTGTCATCAGAAAACGAGGCGTTTCCGTGATGAGAAAAAGCAGTTTCCCTAACACAGTCACCAACTATTGATACCGAGCACGTCCTACGTTCAATCTAGGGTCGTGTCTTTGATGCAACCTCTTATTATTTTGAAATTCTGGACATTTAATGATTCGCATGATAAAGCTCTATTAAATATAAAATCTTGTTCAAATCTCTGATTGTTAATATTTTGCAAAAAGGGAAAGTGTTTAAATGATTGCAATATTAGGAGATACTTAGTATTAATTTGAAGAACTTTTAAAGCTCGGATTAGTTTATCATTTCAAAGCGCCAGAATTTACAAAATAACTGGCTTAACGGTTCATTACACCGAATTTTAGATTGAGACAATACATTAAGTAGTTGTTCTAGACATATTGAACTTGGTACCATGATTTCGTGGGAAAAAAATGTTTTAAGACATTGTGGTCTGTATTAACAGAAATCTTTGAAAAAATATACATATCTGAAAATTTCCATCTATGAAATTTAAACCTTTGACATTTGCTCAGAGACTTTGAATCTATTTTTTTTTTTTGAGATTTGTGCCTTTATAAAATCTTTGTGAAGAAAAAGTTACAGAATGTTTCTGAAAAAAATCGAGAGAAGCGAATTTTTCTCGAAATGAGCATGTTTTAAAAATTTAAATTATCCCAGATTTGGAAAGAAAAAAAAAAAAGTTTGCAAAAATGTTAAGGGTTCCAATAATTTTAACATTTATAAAGCGTTAAAAATTCCATTATTTCTTCAAAATCTGAAAAATATTCAAAGAAAAATTCAACAGAGTTCTGACTAGAATCTTAAAATAAGTCTGAAATAAGGTCCTAAGGAAGTCTAAGGAGAACTTCAAGGGAGCTTGAAAAGAACTTCAAGTATAATTCCTGGGTGAATTCTAGGGAGTCTTGCAAGAGAAATGTGATAGCATTCAATGATGCTCTGAAGATAATTTAAACGAAATACTGAGGGAGATTCAGAAAACAACTTTAAGGGTGTTCCAAGAAAAATACCAATGCAATTTATGCTGAGGTTAACAACAAAAATTCAGGATGATTTTAAAGAAAGAATATTTTAAGTTAATTCAAAAGAGAATTCAAATTAATTCTTGGCAATTAATTTCTGAGGAGAGTATTGCGAAAAGTTATAAGAAATTTGTTTAAAACAAATCAAGTCAAATTTTTAAGTTCATGCTTATTACATCTGGATTGGTGTAAGTGTCCTCAGTATATTTAAACTGCTTGTGCTCTGCAGTTATATTATTAAATTCTGTTTAATAATTTTCTTAGATTTTCAGTAAAATTGTGGAGCTTTAAACGTCACCTGCAGGCCTGTTCTGCGAGTAGTATGGCTCTCTGTCGCTAGTAGGGTGACGGTGGTCGCCTCGTGTGAGGTGACTCTTCATTTGATTGCACGGAGAGTCACCCCACTAGTGCGTGACTTTTGTTGACTCATTGGTGGTGGAGATTCGCACGACTTGCGGAACAGGTCATATGATAAGATTTGCATTTATTAAAGATTTTGAAAAGCTAAGAAGGCGAAATTGTGTTGACAAAATCTAACGGGTAATGCCTATATAAATATACATATATACACACATTAAATGCAAAGGGGAGGGATGGGACCACCAGGGCACCGGATTGAAGCGATTTGGATGGGGAGAGTGGAATTGCCAACTCCCTGTCATTAACATTTCGTGAATTGACGGCGGGCTCTTCTCCTCACTCATTGGGACGTTCCCTCGTATGATGGCTTGTTCTACATCGGGTTGTAGGATTTTATCATTGGAAGGCGATTCTCCTGATCCCGCGGATTGCGCGTAAGTGTATCTGCTTACGGGTCCGCCCCTCCGTTTTTGGCCTTTCTTACAATGGTAAATTGAATACAACCAGGTATCGTACTTGATCAAGTCATACTTGGAGGATGATCCACTGTCTAATGGCTGTGCCTTGCAACAATGAGTGGTATCCCTTACCTACATACATACATACATTACATCTGGATTGGTGTAAGGAAGCCGATGTGAATATTGAGGAGTAAATGTCATCATCAAAAAATGCCGGGTTAGCATCCAAGCATAAAAATGTAAGCAATTCTTTTGCTTATGCCTTACTAATTGAATCTGAAACTCTGGCGTAAACAATTCTTGGAATAAGAGCTGTAAGGTATATTAAAATCTCTGCTACCTACATTGGTACATAAATCATTAAAATATTTCGAAATTGCATGTTTCCGAATCTGTCTGATACTTTTTAATATGTAATACTTATATTTTTTATTTAAGTCATCACAAAAGAGCAGTTTGACTAGACTAGAAAGAACACTTATAAATATAACCTCCAAATTGATGTTGAAAGAAATACTACCTATAATAAGATAGGCCGGTCCTACAAACTACTGAACTGATTAAGATCTGAATAAGCCACCTTTTAGCTCAAGAAGCAGAATTTTGGCTCAAGCTCCCGGTTATCTCGTCGAATTTTCGGGTTTTCCTGGATATCCCGACTGCTTTTGAAATTCCTGGTAATTTCCGGTATTTTTGGTTCACTGGCCATCCTGTATGTTAAGATATCGGATCGAAAACGATGCACTTCCCAATAAACATTGGAAGCAGAATAAGAGCTTTTTCAGGCACAAATATGCAAACTCAGCTCAAAAATAGCTTATTCAGCTCAAATTGTTTGTTGGGTTTACCCATGTCCATAGAGTCGCGTAATTGTATCTACTCGATGCACTACTGCAGCGGGTTAAATAAGCATTTTCAATTGTCCATTATATAAGGAAAATTTAAAATCATAATTCGATAACTTTGATTTATTACTTGAGATTTGATGTCGTTGCTAGGGAAGATTGTTTTCACGACATACAGCCCCTCCTAAATCTGAAGTGAAAAAAGACGCTTTTAACTTTCAATTTAGGTAGTTCCAAACGGCGGCCACGTTTGCAGTGCTGTTAACTTTTCATGGAGTAATCTTATCACCATTTTCAAAAAATGACAATCAAGATGTTAAATTTTTTGAAAGTGGTGATCTAAAATTTGGACAATCCGTAGAATTTATTCAACTCTTTGTAAAAAATCTCTAAATATGTCTATGATAATACCCTAAAATTTTGCTCTTAAAAAAATACTTAAAATCTAAAATCAAAAGCTTTGCAGATCTACGGATAAATCCGTAGACTTGACCACACTGATATTAGGGAGACAACCACGTGGCTGGTACTCTCCTATACAACATGGATACGATGATTTTTAAATCTCGTTACAATTTGTGCTGGAATTCGTCCGCCCACCTACTTTTTCAAAATGGCTTATTGGATATTTTTCGGAGCGGAATTTCTAATCGTTATGTCGTCTGCGTTATGTCGGAAAGAGGAGTTTCTAATCGTTATGTCGTCTGAAACAAAGTTGTAGGAGACTGGATCGCCTTTTCATAAAAATATTTACTGAAAAAAATTTAAAAAAATTGTTGAAAATTTTATAAAACCTGACCTGCTCCAGGCCAAATAGGAAAAAACAGGTGTTATAATCAACCTTATCCGAGTTGCATGAAACTATGTATAATTATCGGTTATGGATCTTGCATATGTTTTCAAAATGGCGTCATTGACATGTTTTAATAAATTGTAGCACTAAAACATCGCTTCTGATCGAAATGACGTCTGAGGAAAAGTTGTTTTTTTCCCCTTGATTTGTTTTCCACCGATCTTGCTTTCCGTACTGGGAGGCAGCTCCCACACTTGGACCCTACCTATCGATCCATCAACTCATGAACCGGGGACCAACGGCTTTACTTCACTGCCATAGGAAGACGTGATTAGAGATTTTATGCTTCAGAAAATTCCGGTGGCGCCGACTGGGATTGAACCCACGCCTGCTGGAGTGAGAGGTAATCACGGCTAGTTGTTGAGAAAAGTAAAGTTATTTCGGCAAAAATACACACAGTATTTTTGTGGTAATTTTGAGTCAAATTAAATTTTAAGAAATTTTTCAAAACTAAAATATTTGAAAATTGTCAAAAACCGCAGAATATCAACTTTTGATCATATTTTTCAACTTTTTTACCAAGCTTTTTTGTGATTTTTGAACAGATAACGATTAAGAATGTCTCAAATATTGTTTCCTGTGTAAGAACAACATAAACAAGTGTACTAGCAAAAAGTTTAATTATTTGACCAAAGTTCTTGGCCAACAATTTTTGGAAATTGTTAAACGTCCATGGTTTTAAATATTCCAACATAAACCAAAATTGTAGACATCCTTTTGGAGATATTTGAATTTTAAACACTGTTGTTATTTTTTTCAAAATTACTTAAAATAAACCATGTATATTTTTCCCAGAAAGCCTATACTTTTATCTTTAACTTTATCTCAGACGTCATTCCGATCAGAAATGAAATTTTCTTCCTTCAATTTATTGAAAAACACAAAGACGTCATTAAAAAACTTACTAACATCCAAAATGGCCGCATTTTTGTAAAAATGTGAATGATTGCCCCCCTTGGATGTTGCTGGTTTGTCACAATTATGCAAATCTAAGAAGTTCGTCTTTTTCCTATTTGTCATTTGGCGTGGAACTGCTCAACTGTTAAAAACATCAAGACATGTTAGACACTCAATATCAATTCCTCAGGGGTATCCAAATCATGACCGAGCGTAAGGGCATTAATAAATAGAAATATTAGTGTGCAACTTGATCACACATTAAGAATAAATACTAAAATAGCCGCAATGACTTCAAACGACAAACTTTCAAAGCAGCTAGCTTGCGTTAGTGTTAGCGTTAGCATTAGCGTTAGCGTTATTATGATATACTTTGTAGATTGGATACTAGCGACACTCACGTCTCTTCTGAAATCCTCAGTTAGACTACTTTAAGGAATAATGCTGGGGAGTAAACATTGGTTCCAATCTAAACAAGAGTAATAGAAGCATGACTGTCGCTATTCTCGGCCACGCCCATCTTTACCATAACTAGGGATAGGGAAGGAAATGTTGATGTAGTACTTACTTAACGAGAGGCCACCGACTTAGTGACACCCTCATAAGTGCTACGGAGTTGGATGGTTGGGTAGGGTATTCGGTTAGGATTCACCTCAAGTTGGCGATGCAACCAAAAGTATGTATTGGCTATTTGTTGTTTATTTAATCTTTCGATAGCCGGGTCTCGAAAGAACATATTAATTTTTTTTAGTGATCATGAATTTTAAGAGTCATGACGGAGAGCTTGGGATTAAACCCATGATTTTCTGCTCAGTAAGCAAAAACGATCCCTCCAGGGTCATCGAGCATTTCAGAACCATAACACTTCGCGACAATACAGGACTACGTTTTCGCTTGATATATGCAAATAGTTTCCGAGGTTAATGTTCAATATCAAATATACAAATGATGGTGGTGACTTTCAAAGCAGCTAGCTTGCCCACGCAAACTAACACCACCATCATGTTAGGGAAAATTTCTCCAACCTTGAGGTTGCGTGCGGTAATTTAAATTTGAGTTAAAATCCCAACATCAGCTTCAAACTACTCAATATTAAGTTGTACACCACTTAACTCAACTATTCCGGTGACCAGAATTTGTCATTTTGTTATTTGATATAATACGGGAAAAGCACTTTTCGCAGGTAGGGGGATTAATCAGGGTTTTTATTCAATTTTATTCAATATTAATATGTCTTATTAATATGGACAATACAGTAAGACCATATAAAATGCTGTTTTGAGTGTGTAAATAAATGATCGACTTGCGGTACTGTACGGTACCTTTTTGTAATGCTTGAAACATGTTGACGTCACACAGCAAAAAAATAATATTAATTCCACATCAAAGTGTATGCACTTCAATCGTGTAAAAAATATGGTGTAATATTACTTGCCAAAAAGGACAAAATTATAATTAATACAGTGCATGAACTGCAATTACGCTGCTTTTACTGCATTTATGTATTTTTGTGGCCATAACAATTACATAAGATTTTTGAAGATCGTGATTGAAGTGCATCCTCTTAGATGTAATATTAAAATTTATTTTTTGCTGTGCATTAGAGACGAATTAAGTTTGATTTCCGCAATGTACGTAGATGACGGATACATATAGGCAGTGATAGAGAAAGAGAGTCAATTGTGTGCTTTCAAAAAACTTTATGTCGGTATAGAGAAATATATTACCTTTACAGAACGATAACGAGAACCTCCGGTACAGACGATAACAATCAAATACAAATGGTATTGTTTTACGCCATCACCTTTTCCAAAATTAGCAAAAGTTGTAACTAACTGAACCTGAATGCAGAAGCGATACCCGGAAAGTGCTCGAACCGTTTCCAATTGAACCACACTCACCTCTAATAGTGGAAGCTCTCGGTCTCTGCCATTACCTACGATACGGAGGCACCTGAGTCGTTCCCAGGCCTTAGCTGTACCTGGCTTGATTAAGACTACGAAAACACACCCGCATCGGCATACCAACCGCAAGAGTCAAAACTTTGCTTGTACAGTGAAAAGTACTTTACCCGACTCGCAGCCATTTACCTGACAGTTATTTACCATTACCTGGTTGAAAAGTTTAACAAAACAATTTTCCTTCGAAAATGCAAATTGGCTTCCTTCCTTGGATGTTGCTGGTTTGTTTGACGTTTTTCGAGAAAAGGATTTTCCGAGGTTTTCCACCAGCAGCAAGGTGGCAGTAAGTGCTTTCCGCGAGCCAAAGATTCAAATCTTTATTGTTTTCTTTTTTTTCTCAACACACTTGGCATATACATACGGTTCACTCGCGGATGCAAAACCTTGATTCGTTAAAGCCTAGGTTTTCAATTCGTGCTCCGCAGAGCACCAAGTGCTTCGGGCATACCTACGGGCGAATATGAAAGAAACAAACAAGGTCGCAGTGCTCCTCGATTTGAAAAACACTGCTTTAAAGGATAAGTGGGCATGTCTTGTTGGTCTATGATTGGATTGAAGCGGTGGTAGCTCCGTTGGATTCGGTTACAAAGTTAACACAAACTAATCTGAAGTGGATGATTCATGAGAAATTGTGTAAATCACTTCTAAGTTCTCACAGGCTAATGCGTAATTTTCATATTTGCAGAAATAAGAGCATATTTATTTTGTGCAAAATTCAGAATTCAGAACACCGTCCATGTTGGCAATGACACCTTCGAGACTTTATACGGAAAATGTCATTTCGCTTAGTGGAAAGCTTGATATCTCGTCTTACATGCGGTAAAAAGGGGATAACGTTCCACCTGCCAGCCAGTCTGCTACCAAAGCTAAATGGCACTTTCTCTCCATCAGTAGGTACTGGCTGTGCCACTACCAGCAGGCAAAGAAGCAATTTTCCTCCGTTCTTCCAGTGATCATATGTAGACATCTACTGCTTAACATATTTCTTCTGCACACCGCAGTAAGTGCACACAAACACGCATGCACACGAACAGAGGATTGATACTGCTATATGGTACTGGTAATGCTCTTCCGTCGTCGTCGTCGTCGTCTTCCTCGTCTTTGGGAAAAGGCAAAGCCTGACTGGCAGAGGGATGAATGTGCAGCAAAAAAGTGTTTTAAATGCATCGTAAGACTTTTGCTGTTTCCTTCAAAGTACTTACGGTGAGCCATAAAAAATGTGAAAGACGTGCTGCAGTTCCTGTTCCGTTACCGTTCTGTTGTCGGCAGCGCGGATGCTGGGTCCTGTACGTTTGCCGGTGCATATAAAGTTGTCCTGCGGGGTGTAACTAAATCTGCCACTTGTTTACCGCTGCTGGGTTGAATCTGCAGGATGTCGCAAATTGCATGAAGCCTTTGAACTTTCACATTTAAGTTTTCATCTGGTTCTTTATCTAAAAAAGAATTTAGGACAGTTTAGGACTCTTTCAGGCATATATGCGGCATTCCTTTAAAAGCAGATGCTGATCTCTTCATCTTGAGATCCTTGAAGGCTTGATTACCATTGATTGGGCCCACTGCGTCCTTGTTACAATCACCTACAGGTTTTCCCGGTGCTTGGACAAACACTTCGTCCCACCCGACGGATGACAACGCCCTGTACTTATCGAAAAAGATTCTGTACCTCACTGGGGTACTTTCGTACTTTCTAGACTTCCTCGGAAAGTATATGCCATGAAGTCAGCAGTATGAACTTCCTGAATTGGAATGTTTGCACTCTCAAGTTCAGAGTGGACATCCCAACAATCAATTTTAGCTACAAATCAGCTTATACAGGTACACATTAGCTGCATCCGGCAATTTTTGGCTGTATAAGCTAAAATTGCGAGTAGGGATGCTTAATTTTGTTTTGCTCTTTCGTCAATAACTTTTCACTCAGTTCATGAAAATTTGTTTTTCTTCATACAATTGATAAAGTAGGTTCACAGTTCACAGTAGACACACCGACATACCGACATTAATGGCCATAGAAGTTATGATGAAATTTCTGCACAAAGCACACTTCTGCCATCTATCTCCATGTGCGCGGATAACGTTTAGCTAAGCCACGAACACATAAGCAAAATTAATAAGTTGGTTCGTGTCTGATCGATGATGGATACATTATTTTTATCTACATAAAAAAAATCCTATTGCTTCGGCAAATCGAATCGATGCACATTTGAATCGGTTGTTATAGATTTACGAACAAAAGATAAGTTTAAGTTTCATGTCGGTTTGTCGACATTTAGATCAGTTAAATCACAGCATTTGAATTCACACCAATTAGTTTTTTCATTGAAAGTCCTAAATGAGCTACGATTTTTTTCTATTTTCCTTTTTGTGATGTAAACAGCTTCTCGTCTAAATACAAATCTGCTGTGGTTTACGTACACACTAAAAATAATGAAAATTACATGTGATTACGTTACAAACTATAAAAATTCAGCATGTAATGAAATTGTATATGTAATTTACAGCTTTTGATACGTTGGTATGCTTCAAACATGTAAATGTAAGTATACATGCAAGTTCTGCAAACTAACAAAAATACACTTTTCTTGCAGAGTACCTATAGGAACCTCAAACTCATTTCTATTAGTTAGTCCAAGGAAATCCATGTTTCGTGAAGAGAGAGTAGTTTTATTAACAAATAAGCAATTTGTGCTCAAGGTGGTGCGATCAGAATTGAACGTGTATGATTCCGCACCATTTGGACATCGATCACGGATTGATATGGTGAATTCGATCCATTTGAAAAAAATCTGAGGTCTGTCTGCTGGTTGATCGGATGTTTTCTGTATGTTTGTGTAGTTTTGGGGATGATTGGCCCATTGTTATTGAGGTTTGAACAGTTGTAAGATAACGATTTTTTCAACTAATCTACCATTTCATGAAACACAATGAAAAATTTACATGAAATTTTGCTATTTTTAATTCATTACAAAGATTATTCATATGCCGCATATTTTGCTTAAATCTGTACACTACAAAAAAAAAAATCAACTCAAGTATTTTGCTCGCATTGCTTTGAGGCCTGGAATTTACCGATAGATCAATGCATGTACAACCTGCTGGCGTCCCGAACAGTTTTTCGGGGAATTTCCCATACTACTGTAGGTCACTGTACATTTATTATCATTATTATTAATTCCCTTTTGTTACCCAGGATTACTTCAATCGTGCGTGATCTATTGTTCGGTTAGTGATGAGTTAAGCTTTTGTTCAAATTTGATGCGTTTTGAGAAAAAGTATAGAATATGCAGGCTTGGTACCTAGTAGAGATTGGAAATCTAATTCCGAGCTGCTCCAAAGACCCGGTTCACTAAAGTGAGCTGATGACCCGTGGTTCATTTTTTAGGAACAGCAGCTCATCAGCTCAGTAATATCTCAAGTCTAAGCCATTCAATCCGTTGCTTACAACGGGGCTCAAAAAAAGGACTCATAACGACACTTATGGATTGAACAGTCATCGCGTAAACCAATATACGCGCATTAAAACAACATGTGCCTACTGATCGATAGCATCAACGGTAAAAGCAAACTTTCAAGGTTTTTTTTGACGTAGAACTACGTCTTTGTCTACTATACTGGGGTGCAAATCAAAAAAAATGTATGTGGTGAAATAGTGTTAGGTTTTCAACGCTTGTAACTTTGTCATTTATTGTTGAAAATAAAATCCGAATACGCCAATCGATAGGATATTACATTACAAATCTGCTGAAATAAATATTTTTTTCAATTTTCCACACAAAAATGTACAAATGATAATTTTATCTCTTTTTTTTTTTCAAATAAACGATTTTTCCTAACCCAGTCGTCATAATCGAGTACCATTTGATTGTATATCGTTCTGCTTGAACCTGGAAAGATATAAAACAGCGCTACTGTCATGCCTCTACTCATTACCGCTTCGGACGGCGTGGCACTTGGTCCTGCACCAAGCAGGAGCAAGTCAGCGGAGTAAGGTGGATCATGGCGTGACCACCTATTACAATGAGGAAATGAGGAACTTGGAAAAGTTATACATGCAAAACACCCCGTTACCAACCCCCCCCCCCCCACCCCCACCATGAACGACAACTGCTAAACCGGTTCATGAGTTGATGGGTCGATAGATAGGGTCCAGGTAAGCGAGCTGCCTCCCTGGCGTCGGTAGCATTGATGCTCAGCACGGAAAACAAACCAAGGAAAAAAAAGTGAACCCTAGCCGAAACATTGAAATACTTGAAAATGTTATGATAAAGTATAATAGTCAAAAATGCATGACATACATCAATTTTGCGTGGTTCTACGTCATACTTCGGTCGTTTATAGGACACAACCCTTGATTTTTTTTCTATTTCAACTGTATGTGATTGAACATGGTACGTAAAAAAAGACTTTAGTGTACCTATCGACCCATCAACTCATGAACCTGGGACCAACGGATTTACTTCCCTTCCGAAGGAAGGCGTGATCAGAGATGTTATGCCTCAGAACATCCCGACGGCGCCGACTGGGATTGAACCCAGGCCTGCTGGGGTGAGAGGTAATCACGCTTACCACTTTAGTGTACATGTGCTACACGATCTTAAGTTTCTACTGGTTCTATCCAATATATTCCGGTACTCGGATTTTATTGCTGATATTATTCCCCCTACAAATCTGCTCTCACCTCTCCTCTCATCATTCCTTGGGGAGTGGAAGACCCGCACAAAAGCAAATAATTAAAAAGCGAAATACTGCTTTCCAGCTTACCAGCTCAGCTCCAGATCCGAATCGTCGACCCGAGTGATTCACTGAGAGCTGTTTAGGATGATAGCTTCGGTTCTTTGGAATCTTTTTCCCTCGATTCTTACGATTCAGCTTCAAATCTGAGCTGATGATCTGGAGGTGCAGCCGAATAGTGTGGTGCGGGACATCGGTTGTTTGCTTTTGCGTGGAGCGGATCTTCACCCCTTCCCAGAGAATAGTGAGAGCAATTCTGCAGGAAAAATAACAGCAGCAATACAATCTGAATGTTTCAGGATTTTATGTAGTTTAGGGTCACCAAAACCACTTATTTATTTTCCGATTTTCATTTTGAATTTTAAATTTGTGCAAAATATTTGTTCAAAAGAATCGGCTCCCCTTTATGAGCTTGACGGCTCAACTTCGCTCAGCCAGATGAGCTGTTTTGTCGATCTATAGTAGTTAGCTGATTGTATTGTACACGTGACGTAATTCATCTTTGACGTAAACCATGGATCGTAAACAAACATGTCATGTAATTAAGTGTTCCGAAACCGAAACCAGTGCTGCGATCTGTCAGCAATGTCAATTGAAGGAAGATATTGGTCTAGCATTGTATTTCACTTCCTACACTTGGCGGAGGAGATCATGGAGAGGGATGGTGAGGGGTACCCCCCCCCCCTTCCACACCAGGGGAGTTTGGTAAAGAAAGATGATCAAACCGATTTGTACCTTCCTAAAAAGGTGTCCTTGCTCGCTTTCTACTCTCTATGTATAATTTTCACACTGCCGTACTCTAACGGAGTTATCAACCCTATACTTTCATCTCCTCATCTATCGTATAAAAATTACCACTTTAGTCTGTTATTTGAAATTAGCATCTTCAACTATGTAAATCGTTAACTTCACGCATAAGTAATACAAAACAAATAGATAAAGTGCTTATTTTTATCTCAATAAATCAATATTTTTTGTATAACCGTTGCATTTTTTTAATATAAGGCATTCCTGGGGTAAATCCAACAGTTATGGAAAACAAGGTGTTTCTCAATAAAATTTAAAGAAACAGTGCATATCATTTATTGCCAAAATTATCTTAAGTACTATTTAGTTGCTTATATTCGCAACATACATGAAAAGTTTGAGCAAATAACCTAAAACGTGATTTTAGAAATTTATAAAATAATCTATAAATGTTACTAATCGGGGCAAAATGCCCCCATACTGGAGTGAAATGCATTACAACAAAGGGGCAAAAATGCACCATAATAATGAGGCAAAATGCACCCCAACAATGGGACAAAATGCACTTCAATAATGGGGCAATGACTCTCTTTTCCATCTTAAAAATGGTGATAACCATTTTGGGCAGAAGAACGTCATTGTTTTTGACAGCCTCCAGTTCCGATCTTAGTTGTTCAAGGATCCATGACCGCTTAATATACTTCGAAACATTGCAGACAATTTCTGATAAATTAAAAGAACTTAAACAACGCTTGTTTACTGAAGGATCATTTTGCCCCGAACTTAGGAGTGTATTTTCACCCGAATGTATAAAGGAAATGTTTTTGATTATTAGATAGTAGTGCATATTAAAACTTACCGATATTTTATCAGAAAGATGTAGCTCTAATCTCAATCAAATGGGTAATATCTTTCACCAATGCTAAATAATGTTTGAATTTCTAAAATTATTTACAAGGTGGAGGACAAAATTACACTATATAAAATGCAAACTGGTTTTTGTTTTTATTTCCATTATCTAATAACATAGCGCTGCCAAATTGAGTTTTCGGCTGCAAACACACATCGAGGACACCGTCAGGCTGCTGCGACGGATTACTAACTCTTGCTGATTAATAAACAAAACAAACCAATGCGTGATTCTCTTGTTATGAATGTAGTTGATGTGATTTATTATGTTGGTTTTTCGAAAAGAATTGGAATGTAGAGTTGCGTGAAACACTGGTAATGCACCGGTATAATGTTAACTATTAAGAAGCGATTTATTTGAAAATTGAGTTCATCAATCAGATTTTAATACTTCGGATCCCTTTCCATCCTGCAGCTATAAAAAAATTGTTTTGATTTTGACAGTTTAAATTGGTTTGAAAGCCATTACGTCTCGGGTCTGGCTGACAGTTTTTAAGTATTGAAGAGTTTGAAAACATTGTTGACTGCTTTCGAAGACGAAATTTTAATTTAATAGCATTATGTACTTGGGCTTGAACGATTACTGGTTGAAATGGTTGGTTGTGATCTAAGGGGCTAGGGTGATCTAGTGGTACCCGTTCTACATACTGAGTGGGTTCAATACCATGCCTCTTAACAGGGCTGCGTGGGAAACAGGGGCAGTCAAGTTGAGCTACTTGTAAGAGTGGTTAAAATGCAGCGCAATAATAAAATACGCAACCAGTCAACTCGCCCAGTGTGGCCTACTGCGATCCACCTTACAGATGACTTCATACAAAACTTGAACTAAGAAACATTTAAACTAATCGAACTAACCACATTAGAAAATGATCCCGGAACGAGTATTTGGTGAGCCAAGTTTTATATTAAATTGAATTTCAACATGTGGATTTTTATTGAAATAAATTTTTTAAATTACTTTGATGCCAAAATTTTCCTTTGTGTGTCGACTGTTCTTCGTGTTCTTCATATTCAAGAGGAACGCTGCAAGAGTTATGAAGATTAAGGGAAAATAATGAAAGATTTTATACCCGCACTCACCTTTTTCTGTCATTACTAGGCCTCCATGTATGACAAGTAACCATCTAGTCTGTTATACCCCGTTCACATTACAGCCTATATCACGTAATATAGGCTGTCTTGCAATGAGCACTCATACACAGGATTTCCAGTGAAAACTAGATGTATGAGTGCTCATTGCAAGACAGCGTATATCACGTGATATACGCTGTAATGTGAACGGGGTATTAGTAGCCCGATAAGGCTGATATACGGCTTACAATTTTTATATTAGCCATATGTCAGCATTATATTGCACTTTTTGCATAAGTGGGCTTGATGGCTATTTGGACACAGGTGGATCTGCAAACGTTCAGACAGACTGTCAATTGATCAAAAATCATAATTGAATCAGAACATCGTCAATTTAGTCTACAATTTTTAGGTGTTCAAAAGACAGTCAAAGGGTTCAGTTACCCTCAACCCATTCGGTTGCATCCCTGGAAACCTTCGCTGGCGAAAGGACAAAAAGAAACTTAAGGTATGCTTATAAAATCACAACCTGGTTGCTAGTCAACAGAGTAAACAGACAAAACCTAGTTATCGTATCTAAGAAAGCGGCATCGATGCAGTACCGTCTCTCTGGCGGATACAATATAGGACACTCCAATTGCTGCTGCTTGCATGAAACGAGGTTAGAGTGCCTCCATCGTCGTCCTGTCTGTACCGTCAAGAAAGCTGCATTTTACCTAGGACCAGAACTCAATGCAGTATTCGACTCAGTGCAGAGCATGTGACAAGCTCGTTGTGCTTCCGGTTTTTGAGATTCCATTCTATACTCCTGCCAAGCCAAACGGACTGTTTGAGGAAAAGATTTTCTCGGATTGAAAACACGTGCTTCGTTAAATGTTTTTCCAACTACCGTTTGCTCGGCAAAATACCACCAGGAGTGCTTTCACTTTGGAATTTGAATAAACTGTGAGTTTAATTTTCAATCTAGTTTTGATTTTCCTGTGGGTTAATCTTGCTGAGGTCTATGATAAAGTTTTCCAGTTCAGTCGGTTGACTGTATTTCCAACCCAGTCGTACTATTGATCCACTTACTCGGGGAGACGATATTGAAGCCATAATAGGAATGAAATATTAATTAGCCGTTCTGAATAGTTAAAGCTGCAGGAAAAATCGAATATGAAAATTTCTCGAGCAATACAAATGCTTCTTATCGATGCCAGTCGATTGGATTCGTTTCATTCGATTCTCTTGCATGGCATTACGGGTACAGCATTTACAGGACTTTTGTACCATTGGAATAAAAAAAAATAGTTGAAGGCTTGTGCAGGACAAAAAATGCAATAATGGCATAACAGCGTAAATAACGGCAAAATTGCATGTTGCTGCTAATAGCTTTTGCTTCCTGGAAAGGGACGATTCACCCATAAGTACAACCTTATGACACATACCTGGTACGTACCGACCTAACAACTACTGGTGGGAGTTTTCTCCTTCTGGTTTCACAAGGTACATGTAGTTTTTTATTATTCCTTTTGATATCGTTCCATTCCTACATTGTTTGTCGGGGAAAGCTTGGAAATATAGACAAGAGACACTTTTAGGTTTATTGGAAATTTGGGTCGAACTTTTTGGGAAGTTATATTGGTACCAGCCAACAACTTGTGCCTTCATCACATTTGCATATGCTCTGCGATGGAAAGAAACCATTTCTTGTCTAGAACTACATGTAGATCAGTAAAATTGTTCAAATGTTTTTCGGTGTATTTCGAAAAGCAAATTTGGATTGAATGCAGAAGAAAAAGTTTAGCTGGGGTCTGCAAGAAAATCCAAACTGCAACTCGAGGAAAAAGTTTATTCGGCTCCAAAATATTTGAAAAAAGTAAGCGATTGATAATCATCTGATTATCGCTTCAATAGTGGAAAAGTGTTGCATAGAATCAAAAGTGATTCAGTATTTGGTGGAGGAATTTTCTCAGTGTAACCATACGTGAAGGATCATAACGATTGGTCGAATGGACAATTTGTAATTTAGTGGAACTGCTCGTGTTGGTAAAATATTCTTCAAAGTAGCACAACATAGTTTTGAAAAGTACAGATTTCAACTTCTACACCATCCGCCGAGCAGCCGACCAACAATGACCAATGAATGGTGGAGCCCTCTCTGAAATATGAATTAAATTGCTACTTTTTAGCCAACCCAATTGCGAAAGCAAATGCAGTTCAACTCCCTGCCCGTGGCTTGTGCCGCGCTATGAATGAATAAAATCTATTTTACCGTTTACCATAGCACAGCCACTTCAACTGCTGCTGCTGCTGCTGCCCAGATTCTACCCTGCACTCTGCACAATCTTACCGTTCCTTCGTTGTGGACTGGATGCTGGATGCATGTGTAGGTATTCAAGTACAACCACCCTTAGTCGGGCCCGGTGCAGTTGAATGTTGCATTCAAGCGTGCTGGTGTGCTTCGAACTAAGGAATCAGAACATGGAACCAACCTCGCAGCAGAGCACCCAGAATGTACAACAGAATCTGGATTTGAACTACCAGCTAGCTAGCCAGCGCAAATGCAGTGTGGCGGCGGCATTTCTTTATGGCTCCACGTGGGTTTGAGTTGCGATGCGAGTTCAACCTCAGAACCGCACTACTGGAGTCTGTTGGGAAATCTTCTGCTCAACCCGCTGAAGTGCGATGGAGTACCGCTGTGGATCTTCCCTTTTACAATTACTTCATCAAAACATAGCAATCCGCACATGGGCGCGTGTGTGTGTCTTAGTGTATAGTGTAGTATGATGTAGCGGCGATGGGTTATTTGTTCAGCTTAATTGCTAGATGTAACATTGCAATTGACTGCGACGTGTACAAGTGGATGCACTTTCCCGACATATTTACCTACACATAGAGAAATTTCCAGTATGAGAACGGATTAGAGTGTTGTCTGTCAGTGCATTTGCTATTTTTTCTTTCTGTGTGCTGTCCTCTGGGAACTGTTCACACGCTCGTTGAACTGAGTCATATTTGAGCACCGTTTACACAAATTCTAGACTGAGTAAATTTTTAACAAATATGGATAGATTTCACTCGTACATGCGTAATTCTCACTCAAATGTGATATATTTAAGTAAACAGTTACTCAGTCTATGGTGATCTAAGTTTTTGCGAATTTTAGTAATTTGATCTCAAATATGAGTCAGTTTCAACGGCCGTGCATGTGCAACCACAGACTTGTGGGGGTTGATTTCCTTGCTTTTTCAGCGTACTACGGCATTTGACGTGACTCAGCACTGGTGCAGGGAATGAGTTGAAAAGTCACGTTTCTGATTTGTTACATCGAGATTTAATTTGACCAAAGTCAAAATTTCGTTCACTCTTCAGTGGGGAAGAACACAGCAAAAAATCAATTTTAACATTACATCCTAGAGAATTCACTTAAATCACGTCGAAAATCTCACGTAATTTTTATGGCTCAAAAATTAAAAAAAGAAAACGTAGTAAAATCAGCGTCATGTCAGTTCATGCACTGTTTTAATGATGATTTTGTCCTTTTTGGCAAGTAATACTACACCATATTTTCAACACGATTGTAGTGCATCGACTTTGATGTGACAATTTTTTGTTGTGAAGTTACATATTTTTCTGTTGTGTTTGAATGATGCTCAAATAATTGACATAAAGATAGGATATGTGTCCCTTATTTGAAGCCAAAAAGCAGTCCTCGATTACGTTTTAAGCCTTATCGCAACAGTTAATCGATCTGCAGACGAAATTCAACTGTCAACATGCCTGCAAAGCTTATCACTTCCTTTACAATTGGAAACTCTAAGCCAGTGTTGGAAAATATAAAAAATTAAATGTCGCCAATGCTCAATATCACGTTTGATTTTCATAGACAGGGTTCAAATATAAAATTGTAAAAAAAAAATATAATAAAATATAAAAAAAACTAGGTCAATTTATATATTTTTTTTCATATGCACATAATGAGAATCTGCTTTTCGATAAATCGCTTGAAAAATATCGATGACATATTTTTTATTGATTCAATGAATTTTGTGGGCAGTCGCTGATTATAAAAGCTTTAAATTCGCCCCACAACCTCGTTAAATCCATACCATGATAAGCCAATGTTTAATCTTGACATTTTGTTTTCCTATCTTTTTACACTATTATAAAAAAGTACCTTAAGGGTCGAAGACTGCGGCAACAGTCGTTTATTTAAAGTGTGTAATATTTTTTAATGGGGGTAATGGCTCTAAATATGGGGTAAATCGATAAAAATCTCCAGCTTATCAATTGTTATTAAAACAATGCATTAAATGGCAATGCAATGCAAATCCACTGGCTACATCCTTATATGTTCCGGGTATCTCAAGGAAGTGGCCAGATTCTTCTTAAACCAAAACTTGAATATCTCTCAAATTATATCATAATTTCCCATAATTTTTCACAACTTCTGGCAAGTTTCTGCAACTTTCTTGATATTAGTGTATCTACTTTAAAGCTATTTGATCTTCCTCAGTGTACTATAAACTTCTCTTCAGATAAACTGCCATTAAAACTTCTATTCTTTTCTGGAGTACCTTAAGATCTCAGAACTTCTTAAAAGTATTTGCAGTTGTCTGAAGCTAATTAAATTGCCTTGAAGTTCTTTAATCTTTGTAGAAGTTTCCGCACGGTTTTGAAACTGCTCTGAAAGGAATGGAATTGTCTTTACAAAAATAAACTTTCATTAATTTCTCTGGTCTTTACTTAAATTCGTGATATATTTCTGAAGTTTTCTTAAATTCTCAACTCACCCCTACACAACATTAAACTCCCTCAAAAGCCTAGACTTTTCTTAAGTTCACAGAACTCTCCTGAAGTTGTCGGTACTCAACCTGGTCAATTGAAGGTGTGGAGTTGAAGGGATGAATGTATTGGTGCACTTCACACGATTCGTTTCTTTCGTTCGCTCAATCACCCTTGTAGTGACGTCATAATATTTGGTTCTATCAGCTTTTGCATGTGAAATTTAATATGGATTATAAAAATTCTATATGTTACCAAGTTTATGAATGCTTTTCAACAGAATGTTGAGGTAATTTATTAAATATTGTATTATCACACTGTATTCCTGCTCGTGAGTTTTCAAATAAGGAATTATCACAAAAATGGAAAATACCTTCTCCTGATGATGTGTTTGAAACTACCCCAAAGTTGATGGATTTACATCACGGACCGCTTATCTTCCGTGAAAGTCTCTGGAATTCCGTGAATTTGTTGGAACTTGTATAGGCTTTGCTAAAATTATCTAAACTTTCTGAAGGTTTCCACAGTAATTTTGTCAATTCTCTTTTTGAAAATCTTTTCCAGTTTTCTGGTTTCCAACCTTATTACCAATTACCAATTCCTTAAAAAAAGGAATAGATCTAATTGTACCAAAATATACCATGAACATCCATGGTTCCAATGATTATGTGAAAACATTGAAAGATGTGTGAAGCGGTGGCCAAAGTCAGGTATTGCGTACTTTCCTAAAAAAACTGCACTAAAGTATTTCAAATTTTCAAAGTTCTCAGAACTGTTTAAAATTTTACTTATCTTCCCTTAACATCTTTAAGATTTCTTGATTTTTTGGTAATTTCTGTAAAGTTTCTATGACATTCTTTGAACTCTACCGAACTGCCCTGAAGCTTTCGGAATTTACCTTTAAAGATCCATAAACTTTTCCGAAGTCCTGGATTATTTTAAAAATTTTATATCTACCCTGATGTTTTCGGAACTTCCTTGTTTCTGAAGTTAATGAAACAGCCCTGATGTTCTAAATTTTTCGCATCATCCCCACAATATCTAATTTTTTTTTTATGATCTACTCTGAAGCCCTGGGCCAGATATCAGAATTTCTATTTCCTTCTCCGAAAAAGTTTAATGCCCTGTAACTTTCAGAATGTGCATCGAAACATTTTTTTAATTTTCATAGGTAGTTGATCAACTAATTAATTTTTTATGCACATCCTAAAAAGTTTAAGGTGATTGAAGTTTTTAGGAGAGAAAAATAAATGTTGATGCCACATGTTTTTGTCCGGTGCTTTGTGTTTCTGAAACTTTACTGAAGTTCATGGAACTATTTCTTGGAACTTTACCTTAAAGATCTTAGAACTTCCCCGAAAATCTGGACTTTTTTGAAGTTTTCGGAACTTATTTCTGGACTTCCCTGAATTTCTAGGAACTGTCAGTTTAATAAATTTTCCTAAAGTTGGGCGTCCAAACATTACCTTATGCATTTTGGAGCTGCTTTGGTGAGAGAAGCGCATGCATGTATGTGCCAAAAAATCATTCTACGTAGCTGGTTACTCATGGAGTGACCATGAGTAACCACCATGACAGGCCTGCTTGTCACCCTTGGCCGTTTTGCCATCCCTTTGCTACGGTGCTGAGTGTGGCCCGCACTTTACGTAAAAACTTGCAATATGTCCCGCCATATAGCATCAGCTGAGCTCCACTGAGCACCAATGGGACTGATTCCAAGCACATGGCAAAGAAAATACTTACTTTTTTTCCGTTCCGTTCGCATAAAACCCATGGAATGGCTATCCTAGAGCCCCGATCCGAACCCAATCGAAAATCTTTGGACTATCCTCGATAATTGTGTGGAGAAAACCGGTGTCATAAACAAATACAAAACTTGGGGCAAAGGCTTAGACAAAGATCAATCAATTTCCACCTAGTTAGATGGGGAGGATTTTTGTTCACACTGAAATTCGGCAGTGAGCATGAAAAAGGGCGATTCTCTTCGTCAATTTTCTTTTTTGTTAATAACTTGCTATATTTAACGTTTCTCGATGCGTTTGTTGTTGCTTTTGAAAGCCAATACAACCTGTTACAACGCTGCATTGAACAAATTCTAGAAAATTGTTTCGCTTAGCTGTAGCAATGCAAAGAGAAAATCGATGAAGAGCATCGATCATCGCTTTAACCCAAATCTAGGAAAATACCTGTTCCTGTTTATGAATCAACATAATCGAATCCTTTCAGCAGGTTAATCTCATATTGTAATATTGTAGAAATGAATGCAAACTTCCGCAAATAATTCAGAGGTCCGATCAATGCATGCCTGTCTTCCAGAGCATTTGCCTTTTAACCATCCATGCAAACGCTCCGCAAATATTGAACTGGGAATATCAAGGGTGGGCAACCCACATTTAACATCTGCTTTAACCAGCCAAGCTCATGTTTCCTAATAGACTGCAAACATAGAGAACAGTACAAAAGGATAGCAAAGCTCAATGTGGGTTTGTTGCTGCGTGGATGGATGCTGGGGAGTATGTTTCAGGGACCAATAAACAAGTGAAGCTTCACGCTGTATCTTCAGTAAATATTTGCGGACAAATAAAGTAATGCTCGGAATGCCATCACTCCCTTCATGTGCTAGTCCCCTATCTACCACCCAGGACTAACACAGTATGGTGAGGATGAAAATCAGCATTCGCAATCTCACCCGAAGATGCCTCCGGAATTGTTGCGGTGCGTAGCGTTGTAAATTGTTTCCAGCACCGATTTATAAGCCTAACGTAAACAATCACTTTCATCCGAATTTTCAACCGCCTGTTGAGAGGAAAATAGGGAGGGCTTTTCTGTTCCACACTGCTGATGTATTTAGATTGCTATGAGAATGTAACCACAGGAAATTTGTGGACAATCATTTCAATGACTAAAGGCTGAGACAAGCTTCCTATCCGAGAATCAAACGGAGAAGTTCCTCTCATGATGGAGCGGTAAGTTTTTCTTTGTGTAACTCCTTGTGAAGAAAAACACAGTCAGCAATTGGTGGAAGGCAAAATGGCTACCAGAAGCAATTGAAGATCTTCTCTGCTTTATGCTACCGCAAATGGGATAATGGAAAGAATCAACAGACTAAGAGGGGGATCGTCTTTTTCCTCCTGAGAATCTTTGAGTTGTATGCTTCAGACGAATGTATGTTGAACCATGAAAGCTTCGAATCCATATCCAAATTATAATCGGAATCCATCATCGTTCTTTCCCTTCGATTGAGTTATGCTACTTAGCCATAAGGGTGCTGTCATACTTTTGGCGTGCCTCTCCACTCCAAAATGGAAACGTACCTGAAATGGAAGAGAAAAGAGTATACCTGGAATTAGATTCGATATTTTTTTTACGTTGGGACAACGTAAACGAAGGATCACCAAGAAAAGGCAACTTTTGAATGATTATCCTCCCAATTGTAGTCGAAACAAAACGGAAAATATGTGGAAAATAAGGGCTCATTTTACGCAGAACCTTCGTTTGCTGAAAATCTTTGGGGAACCGTACCGTCGGTAAAGTTTGAAGAAGAATGAATCTTATCAGTCTCAATTTCGTGTCTCGGTATTTTTCTGATGGAGGTTGCAATTTCTGATTTGTTGTGTTCCAATTTCGATTCATATAATTTTTTTTTCCTTGATTGTTTTTTTTTTGTCAATCTTATTTTCCGTGCTGAGCACCAATGCTACCGACGCCAAGGAGGCAGCTACCACACCTGGACCCTACCTATCGACCCATCAACTCATGAACCGGGGACCAACGGCTTTATGTCCTTTCCGAAGGAAGGCTTGATTAAAGATGTTATGCCTTAGAACATCTAGGCAGCGTCGACTGGGATTGAACCCAGGTCTGCTGGGGTGAAAGGTAATCACGCTTATCAATACACCACCAGCGCCGCTTTGATTCATATAATTTATGATTTCATTCCAAATATGTATGTCATTTCAACGTGTTGAACGTCATTGCAGTTCGGAATTAAGTTTTGCTCAATACAAATAAACCAATTTGTCGAGGCTATTCGCTCCATGAGGCCGGTAAAGCACTCCTCGTATTTTCTCATGAAAATACGAGAGCTTCTAAGTGCTTTATCTTTAAGATCTTTTGTCATCACCTTTGCATGGGTCCCATCTCATTGCTCGATTCCGGGCAATGAGAAGGCGGACTCGCTTGCAAAGGTGGGCGCTATGGAAGGCGATATTTACGATCGACAAATCGCCTACGACGAATTTTTCTTCATTTATCGTCAACAGTCCCTCGCCAGCTGGCAAAATAAATGGAGTGAAGGGAGTTTGGGACGATGGTTATATTCAATCATCCCTAAGGTGTCGAAGTGTCCTTGGTTCAAGGGGTTGGATGTGGGTCGAGACTTCATTCGTATGATGTCTCGCCTCATGTCCAATCACTACTCGTTAAACGCTCACTTGTTCCGTGTTGAGCTGGGCGACAGTAATCTCTGTGAATGTGGACAAGGTTACCAGGACGCAGATCACATTATTTGGTCATGTGCTGAGCACCGTGGAGTCAGATCCGAGTTGTATGATTCCCTTCGGGCTCGAGGTAGACAACCTAATGTTCCAGTTCGGGATATTTTGGCTAGACGCGATCTGGAGTTTATGCAACTCATATATGTTTTCTTGAAGAATATTAACCATAGATTGTAAGTTTGATTAACCTTGTGTTTAGTTTGTGTTTTGTATGTGTGTGTGTATTTTTTTTTGTAGATTTGTTTCTGTAATAATTGTATAATTACAGAGTTGATATAACGTCGATAGGATTAAGTATTTGTTTTAGAAATAGTGAAATTTTTGAATCATAAATCATATTCCAAATCTCCTTTTCCCTCTCCCGATCCAAACAATTGTCATCCACTAACCTCGAGAAGACCGCGAGTAATCGGTTCCAATCCTTTAATTTTAAATTTAAGACATTTATAATGTATAAAGAAAATGATAACTTGGCTCTGTAAAGTTTATTCGAATGAGCCTGTACAAATAAAGTAATAAACAAAAAAAAAAAAAAAAAATAAACCAATTGATTAAAATTCGTTTAAAAAGGGTAGAAAAGAAAAATACACTGGAGCCGCTTTTTACGCGGTTTTTTAACACGGTTTTTTCTACGCGGATTTCGGAGTTTACGTGTTTTTTTTACGCGGATTTCAGAATTTACGCGGTTTGTCGTTATACACTGAAGTCGCTTTTTACGCGGTTTTTTTTACACGGTATTTTTTACGCGGATTTCGGAATTCACGCGGTTTTTTTACGCAGATTCCGGAATTTACGCGGTTTTTTTACGCGGGACGTATCACCCGCGTAAAAAGCGACTCCAGTGTAATATATAGGGGAAATAGATGTAATGTCGGCCTAAATGCCTAAATGAATGCGTGTGAAAGCACTGGTCGAGTCATCTTCATTCGTTTATTTAACGTCCCGGTCTCTGTTCCGCAATCTAGTGCCAATCTCAGACGGACATCGAATGTGCAGGAAGACAGCTTCCACACCTGCGTAGGATATCGCACCCATTCAACACACATTGGCCGGGACCAATGGCTTTACTTCCCTTCCGAAGGAAGACGCGACCAGAGATTTTAATGCCTCAGAAAAATCCCACTGACCTCGGCTGGGATTGAACCCAGACCATTTGGGGTGTGAGAAAGCAGTCACGCTTACCACTACACCACCGGCGCCGGCAACTGGTCGATTCAATTCATTTATCTTTCCTGACTGTTTGTACCAAACGGTAAAGGACGAGGCAATGAAAGAGCCAACAAAAACATTCTGTAAATCACGAACAGGCGATTTATACCGCTTGTAACATTTTTACCTTCACAACTAACAAAATTAGAGTTGATTTCCGTTACTATGATGCACATAAATGGAGCGTCATATATCATGCAAGTTTGCATTATAGATCCTGTAAATTTATGAGACAAGTCATGCAATATTCCATATATTGTATGCAACTGTCCCCCTGTGTTTGCAACATTTCAGCTGATAGTTTACGTGAAAAGGAAGTTTGCATGCAAGAATGTTTGCATGCATGGATGTTTACATCAACAATAAAATTCAGATTTTTTTTCTGTTTCGTGACAAGTTCGGGAATGAGATTTAAATACGTGACCTTTAGCGTGAGAGGTATGGATGCTAACAAAAGAACTACCATATTAAAGTACAGTTTTAGAATGTGATGTTTGCGTTGGTGTTTCCAACATATAAGCATGCCATAATTTTGATAACGCTGTATATGTGAACGTCATAAAATATGCAGAATAAGCAAGTGATAATGTCATTATTTTGAATAAGAACAGAAAAATCCTGAATGATATAGGAACAACTTAAAGGTTGAACACAAAAATATCTGGACACATTGAAAACGCTGCATTTTTTGAGTATTTTTTTCAAAATTTCACCGAATCAAGCTAAGAGTGTACAGAATCACAGTAGGCATTGTTTGTCAGAATAAGTTAATTTATTTACATCATGACTTCACTGGAGCAAGCACGTCGCGGTTCGTTCCTACAAGGTCGAATCAAAAATCCCAGTCGAGACTTAGCAAAACTTTAGATAGAGCTGGAATTAGGTTGTAACAGCTTTTGTAAACAATGACTTCTTTCGATGATTTCTCGGAAGTCATGGCAAATCGACATCACCATCGAGTAGAGGAAGCCTTCTCCTACCCAAAGGATATGTTGGTTTGTGTAGGCGCGGAATTTGTCGAGATCCATGGTGTGTGACGTTCTGAAATGGACTTGGTAAGCTGCCACTACTCAAATTTCACCTAACATTGTTACAGCGAAAATAGCGGCACAGTGGTTCCCAAGGAGATAAATCCTACCAATACTCCGGAACTAAGGCCAATTGAGGAATACTGGTCAATTGTGGAGCACATACTGAAGAAAAAGGTTGTAATTGCGATTGACCTGAAGGATTTCAAATTTGGCAGCCAAACCAGTGGGAACAGGGCTCGTGCAAAAGATTATGGGCCGTGCACGAAAAAAAGTTCGTGCAAAGGCCTATGGTAAGAAGGAAGACTGAAACAATGGTCTTACGATAAGCATAATACCTACTAATGTATAGCTTTTACATTGAACTTTGAAAAATAAAACGCATTTTAAAACCCCAACAAGATTTTTATGCACGGATTTTTTCATGTTTAACTTTTACATGGAAATCTTCGAGCAATACCAGGAACCTTAGCTAGTATGATACCCCATCCACGTCCTATATTAAGGTGCAACCCGGCTTGCTTCTTCTTTTTTGTTTTAAATATCATAATAAATTTGTAAACATGATAGTAAAATACATCGGAGCGCGCAACTCCACAACAATACGCGCCAAGAACATCTATGTTATATCAAGCTGAACATTGCATTAGGTCCTAAGAAAAAACGATCGACGACTTTCTCTTTCGTTAATAACTTGTATGTATGTATGTATGTATGTAAGGTAGCCACCATCCCTTCGAAGATCTTGTCTTGTATGCAGCTCCACTTAATAGCAAGATCAATTTGAGCTACCGATCTGAATTCACAATATCGCTGTATGAAGGGCCAAAAACGGTGGGGTGGACCCGTAAGCAGAGACACTTACGCGAAATCCACGGGAATTTAAGAATCTCCTTCCAACGATACGATCCAACAAATCGAATAACGCAATTCGCAATACTTATTAAGCTTCCTACAGGATGGTTTGTTAAGAAGGGCGCGTCAATCTCACTGAAACTGTTGGAGTAGAATTCACACCATCACAATCGAATCGGTAGGATAAAGAAAATGATAGTGTTTATTCCCTCCTAGACTCCGGTTGTCATACCACTCCAATCGTCCAGTTTCAGGTCAAATGATACCCTGATGCTCCCTCCCAACCCAGTATTTATTTATATATATAGTAAACATATGTAATGGAGAAATGAAATATATCAGAACATTAAAATACGTAATAATGAAAATACATTTATATGGATAAAAAAAACTGGTATTCCGCAATGAAAATAATAATTATTTTACATACAATATGATGCAGCTCTATGTCTCCTCAGCTCCCAATAAGGAAGATGTAACCCTGAAATTTCCAACAAAAGACACAGAAAATGAGATTTTGTTAGTAAGTAGGGTTCGTTGGATCAGGATTCACCTTGATAAGTGATGCGACCATGGTTTTAAATGAATCAGTGTTATCATGCATTATACTTGGATTTGCCCGAAGCCAAAACCAAATGGTGTATCATTGGGCCTTATTACGGGTGTCACTACACGGTGATAAGAAAGTGATACTCAGAATAAGAGCCGTGATTACCGTACAAATCAAATGGGAAACACTTCACCGTGACGACAAGTGACAACTTTTCACCGTGATGTGACATCCGTAATAAGCCCCCTTATAATATAAATCTGAAGACGTTCCATCATCGAAATGCTGAAAATGAACTTAGAGCATGAGCATGAGCAAAATTGATCGCCCGCGACTGCCAACACCAAAGAGCTGAAAACCAATTCAAACAAATCAAATCAACAGACAAAACCAGGGTGAAAGCTGTAAGAGTGAATCATTACAGTATAAATCTAGTGATGTTCCGTCATCAAAGAGCTGGAAGAAAACTCAAATAATTTAAATCAATAGATCCAGTCTGAATGAAGGCTGCAAAAAGAGAATAATTATACAGCAATGACCCCATTTTGTCAGCTAGCAAAGTATGCGTATCGTAAACATTCATCTTGAAGGAGGAAGGTATGAAATTACAATTATGTGGAATTATTGAAAAATAACAGTCTGATGCGCGGAGAGATTGACAGGATCGGGTCATAACTGTAATGTGAATATTAGGAAGATTTATCATCATCAAACTATTCTTGAATTGACCTGGAAGAATGCTTGTGAATAATTGTTATACAGATAAATTAAATTGATAAACTAAATGGTTCAAACAACAACTCCAGCCTGTAAAAAAGCTGAAAATAGGGAATCTTTACAATGTGGATGCCCGACGGTCTTCTACTCAGTAAGCAAAAGCGGCAGCCACCAGGCTAGTCGATCTGCTCAATTTAAATATTGAAACCTTATTTTATGAAGTTCTTAAGAATACCAAATGAAACACAATGTAAACAAATAAAAGTTAAGAGTCTCATCCGAATCAAATGATTCCAAACGATACGCATTCATAGAAATTAAGTTTAAATAGACAAAAGTAGAAAAATGGAACAATCTCACCAAATCAGTCCAACTGAATCCCTTGCAAGCAGCTATGTCACGCTTGGTGTAGTAGCTCCGATCATAGACCCGCCCTACGGGGATCAATTCTCTGGTCGAATGTAGTCGATTGCTCCATGACGCGAACACGAAGCGACCGCTCACAAAATCATACAACGCGTAAACAAACTGAAATCTCGATGAACATTTCAAATGGTCCTATCTGCTTTGATCGATTCTCTTCATCGACTTTCTCTTTTCATAACCACTGCTATGCAAACAGATTTCGCGCTAATTCTACCACATAGTTTGATAAAGGAGGTTCTTATCTAGCGTCCAAAACGTCAAATACAGCAGGAAAAGGTTTTGCGGCTGAGCTATTAACGAAAGAGAAAGTCGATGAAGAGAATCGATCAAAGCAGATAGGACCATTTGAAATGTTCATCGAGAAATCAAAAACTATCACACGCGACGCCACAAATTTCTGTACCGGGAGCACAAGCGAAGAAAAAAAAACAAACAACGCAGATAGCGACACTTCTTCTGATGCCTGCAAACATGATGCATCACGTTTTCTTTTTCGATTCCAAAACTTCTCGGAAAGCGAGAAAACCACCAATCACACACGTATAACCGGCCGGGAGGCAGAGTGCCAGCGCTAATCTGGCAAAATCAGCGAACGCACGCACAAAACAGAAATAAACTTATACACAACCGTATCCGAACAGGTTCGAAGCTGAACTGTGTTTCTCTTTCGTTAATAACTTGATCAGAAAACCGTTTCTTGTTGTGTTTGTCGAATTTGATGCTAGATAGGGTAGAGCACTACTTCGTCGTAATCGCCCATTTCCGTTCTTTCGATCAGTAAAGATCAATAATATCAATGATTTCACCGTGCACAAATCAATAATAGGTTTGCTCCGATGCGTTAGTTAATTAGCTACAACATAAATCCTATTAGAGCGCATTGTATGAACATGTACGCTCATTGGTCTCAACACAAAAGAAGCGTTCCTAGCGAATCCCCGTTTTTCTAAGTTTATCCGTAGGACGAACAAAATCTAATGGCGTTTCAATGCGTTAGGACGGAATTAAAACTCGTAGGACAAATTTAGAATCAAGAAGCAGTATTAGACTTTAAACAATAACTCAACAATTTGTGACTCTTTATCAAATCCAACGGTATGTATGGAAAGGTGAATAATTTTAAAAGTCATCTTTGGCAGAAATACACAATTTTTTGTTCAAACCCGTTCATGAAAGAGAGATAAAGCACGGGTTGTACTTAGTAGGATGGAAATTAGATCAAAAACCCTTAAAGCTTCTTTTATCTTTCTGTATGCTGAAAATACATGAAATTTTTTTTACGTAGCCATGGGGACTACAAAGAGAAAGTCGATGAAGAGAATCTTTTAATGTTACTTAGGACCTAATGCAATGTTCCGCTTGGTATAAATAACAATGCGTGTGTCGGTATAGAACTGGCTTGGTTTTCAATAAAGAAACAAACATTGCATCAATTTAACTATACCAACATATGCAAGCGAAGCAGAGAGAGCAAATCCTCATTGCTAGACCGCGCTGTAGGTAATTATGATTACACGGCCAAAGAAATCGACTCAAAATTGAGTGTTTTTTTCTCAAAATCGCAAAATACCTTTTTTGAGAATTAGAGCAAACTGATCTCAAATTTTGCGACCATGTACATCCCCGCGTGGAAAAACCAGGGGAAGCCTGTGGCTGTCAAATCCAATATATTAAGCATCTACCTCACATTGATTTTAGTATTTTGCATTTTGGCACCCACTTGATGTTAGCCGAAAACTGGTGCAATGGGGCAAAGGGCTCATTGAGATCAATGAACTAGTTTTAGAATTTGGATATAAAAACAAATTTTCAATCATGGCAATGAGTTCTGAGGAATAATAAACTGATGAATTGGAAACCTAATAAATTCTTTTATTGTTTCAAAATAATCTATGGAAATAATCAAAATAAAAACATTGGACGCCATAGGCATAGGCAAAACACTGTTCTTTGCATCCCCCTGGGGTCTCCCTGAATATGTTTTATTCCCTGAAATGTATCTTTTTTAACTGCTACGGTCCGGTGATGAAAATAGTAAAATTTCAACATTTAGTTTGCAATATATATTCAACATAAAAAATCTTTTTACCTCAGATAATGAATCATACTTTTAATATTCAAAGTGTTTTTATGTTACTTCATACGCGAAGTTAGCGATTTTCAGAGTTGGTTGGAAATGCTAACATGAAGCTTTAGTGTGATAATTTATTAGCTATAGAATGATCTTTTAGAAGAGAGTAGGTGGATAGTTCCGTTAGAGTACGGCAGTATGAAAATTGAATAGAAGTTGAAAATGAGCGAAGGGCCATTAATGCGACAATTTTTGAAGATAGACGCACATCTTTTGCCTAACCCGTACGATGTACGCGGAGACTTGAAGTATGTCTCCAAGTCTACAGGCAAAAAATGTGCGTCCCTCTAGCTAATAAATTATCACACTAAAGCTTCATGTTAGCATTTCCAACCAACTATGAAAATCGCTAACTTCGCGTATGAAGTAACATAAAAACATTTTGAATGTAACAACTCAAGGCGGGAGTAGCCGTCAACAATGCTGATGATGGTACACACCAAATTTCTTAAATCTTGTTCGGTACTTTTTTTGCTGGATTTGTTCGGTGAAATATCATTTTTACCGAATGCTTTGTAAAGAGTATTATTTTACCAATTTTCCGCAATCATAACTGCTGAAAATACAAAAATGTTGTGAAACTAAGTACTTTACTTTTTTTTGCTAGATTGTGTTCAATTTACAACGAAAATTTAATCAGTTTTCATTTTTGGGTCAATTAATTTCAGACGCCATGGACGTTAGGCAATTCAATATCCTCCTCAAAAGTGCTGAGTCCGGCTTCATTACTAATTTTTTTTTATGAAGTTTTGTACGAACTCAATATGGAAATGCCTATTAAAAAATATATGGTTAAATAGACGAATGAATTTTTGGGTTGGTGAAAGAAAGAAACAAATAATTAATCAATAAAAATTCTAATTTTTATGATTTATTCTGAAAAAAAAAGTACAGTAGATTCGGTAAAACATATACTGAACGCTATGGTAAACTTTACTGATCGTTCAGTAAAATTTACAGTCCGCAGGTCAGTAAATTTTGACAGCGCACAAGCGACGAAATTTTACCGAACGGATTGTAAATTGAAAAATTACCGAATGGACTACCGAACGTTCAGCTGTTCCATATTCGGTAAAAATTTACAGTATACTGTAAAAAAATCTTAGTGTGTACAGCACGCAACAACCACCCCACTGCTTTCTCTCTGAGATGATCACGTTGGTCATGAAGAGAGGAGCAACACAATAGTTGGGTAAAGAAGAATTGCATTATAACACACCATCGACTGGAAATGCTCTCGCAACGTGGGGCTTTAGGTAGTGATGAAAACGTCGCTAGAACTATTCCACAGCCGCAGTCAGTTTATGAGCAAAACAGGGACGCACATTTTTTGCCTGTAGACTTGGAGACATACTTCAAGTCTCCGCGTACATCGTACGGGTTAGGCAAAAGATGTGCGTCTATCTTCAAAAATTGTCGCATTAATGGCCCTTCGCTCATTTTCAACTTCTATTCAACTTTCATACTGCCGTACTCTAACGGAACTAACCACCTACTCTCTTCTAAAAGATCATTCTCTAGCTAATAAATTATCACACTAAAGCTTCATGTTAGCATTTCCAACCAACTTCATACTTTTAAGTTTTTTTTTTCTTTGATTTGTTTTCCGTCGATCTTGTTTTCCGTGCTGAACACCAATGCTACCGACGCCAGGAAGGCAGCTCCCACACCTGGACCCTATCTATCGACCCATCAACTCATGAACCGAGGACCAACGGCTTTACTTCCCTTCCGAAGGAAGGCGTGATCAGAGATATTATGCCTCAGAACATCCCGACGGCGCTGACTGGGATTGAACCCAGGCCTGCTGGGGTGAGAGGTAATCACGCTTACTATACTTTTAAGTTATTTGATAATGTTTTTTTTACTTCGCTAACAGATTTGGAAAGCAGTTTGGTTTTCAATTCCATGCCTTCAACTGTTTTAAATAGTATACCCGAGCAACAACGGTTTTATAGCATTCTACAAGTCTAGATCATGGACTATATAACCCTCATAAAACCCAAATTGTTACTTGGGTAGTGATCCAAGGAGCACACAAATTTTGGAGTTACGTTTGCTAAATACATGTTTGAAGTTTTCGGAAGACTGGGTTGACAGTGATGATTAAGGAATATCTAAAGAAGAAGCAGGCACATTTTGCTGATGGTGGGTAGAACGTCAAACAAATCGTTTTTATTTTCTCACGAAATCACATTTTCTGCTAAATTTATTTCTTTTTGATTCACTACTAGTAACAAGCTCGTTCCATCAGAGAATTCATACGTCCCTTTTCAAACGCAATCTGCTCGGAAAATCCATTCCCTTTGTGGCCCTCAATTGTTGAGATCGTGACTTTTCTCCATTGCCATACACCGAGCTTACTTCAAACTACTAAAAAAAACTGACAGAAGAAAATCCGTAGAAGCAACCGAATAACTAGCTGACTTCAATGGCAAACAATGTCACATTCAATTGGGATATCCGAAATCCCGAAGACGTGAGTTCACTGGTAACACGTTCTCCTTTATACTGCTTTCGTCGATTTGTGAAAATTCTATTTGATGCATTGCACTTGTTGAAACGCTTGGCAGTGGCCCGATTGTATTCGTTCGACTCATGTAATTATCATCCATAATCGACCCCGGTGACACCGCTTGAAAATAAAACAAATTGGGTTGAATACATTTCCTCAATTTAATCTGTACTTGACAAGACAACCACCGCGCGTGCGAAAATTCATACTCCTCAGTGCAATGTCATGTGAGTGGAAACCATAAATTTAATTATGGTTCGAATTGTAATTGTCCTTTTCCCTGATTAAGAGGAAATTGTCGGGAAAAAAGCTACGTTATGAAAACAATGCCATCAGCAACAGTGATAAAAGCAATCATAATTGAAAATATCAGATTCCTCCATTTCGAAGCGTTTGGTAATTTTCGTTCTTTTTTCTTCTTCGGTCTCGCTGGAAAACGAATGGAAAAGAATCCCTGAAAATAAAAACGTTATCATTGAACCGGTAGCCGTGGCTGGGAGCGCGTGCATTCATAATAAAATGTAATCATTTGTTCAGGAGAGAGAAAAAAATACACTATGAATGGGAACCGAAGCTGGTCGATTACCTGACTGAAATCGGATGAAATATTAATTACCAACCAGAACGAAACATGTTGACGAGTGAGAGTGGGAAAATTTTTGCTGACATCGTGATATTTTTTTGCAAGAGATATTTCCATTCATACACAACAATCAATTATTGTTAATGTTGCGCAACGGTGGGCATAAATCGTTGATAATGATTCATTAAATCGATGATGACACACATTTGCAAACTTGGTAACGGAATATGGCAAGAATGTTGATTTCCGTGTCTTTTGGTTGAAATTGATTCTCCTCTACCCCCGATAGGTTATGGTGTGCCACGGAAATACGTCACATGGAAAAACATATTTCGAAGCACGTCAATTTCTTGGTTCTGGAATTTCTGGAAAGGTGCCTAACAATGATAAGAAAACAAAGAATATAGGTTGAAGAATTTTCATGTCGTTGCTAATAAGCTAGGGTTCATTCCACTCGTAGGAAGTTCAATACGTTGGTTTATGTCTGGTTTGAGTTAGGTTAAGTTAGGATAGTTAGGTAGAATATCAAATGCTACACAAGCAAAATGTAAAAACGCTGGGCACAAGGTGCAATGATTTGAACTTGCCTATTAGGCAACGTCTTGAGTTCCTCAAGATTTTCCAATGGCCTAAAATGAGGGTTGGTGGATCCTGGCGGGATTCAAAATTGAATGTATATGAAAGCTTATGGTATTGACTAATATTTCTTAAAGTTTCAGCGCTGGGTATTGTGAGGTACCTAGATAATTATCAATACGAAATGGTAAAAGACTTAAAAACAGACGTTTGAAATGCTGTAAATCATATTGCAAAGTCAGCCACAGGAATTCAATATGTTGGGACAAAATTGATTACTCCGAACCGAAGCATTTCCGGGACTTGGTGTCTTCAGCAAAGTTGTTTATTTTGGTATGAACAAATAGTTCATAACTGACTCGCATAGGTGGCGCCAAAATCAAAAATTTAACTCTTACATTCTGAGACTTTACATCCCCAACAAAGTTGTTTATCTCATAAAAATAAACAACTTTTCTGAAGATGTTATATTTGCACAGTCCATTGTTTTCGAGTATTTTGGAAATCAATAATAATGTGTGTGTGAGGACGACCCCGGCGAAGCGGTTAGCATCCATACCTCTCACGCCAAAGTCACGAGTTCAAATCTCACCCCTGGACAAGTCACGAATGACCCAAGAGCGTTAAAATGACTATTAAAAAAAAATACAATAATGTGTGGAAAAATTGTTTTCTCGTTATTTTATGATATTAACAACAATAACCATTATATGTTATATTTTTTATCATATGTAACTGCAAAAAAGATACAAAAATGCAAAACTTTTACTAAAACTACATCGCAAGAGTGGACCTGGAATGCAATCTATCGGGACAAAATTGATAATTTGGGAAAACAAAGTTTGTTCGCAGATTTAACTAACATAAAAATTGCAAAATAGTTTAAAAGTCCAATACAGAATCCGTTAATGCGGTGAAACAATGCTCATTTTGTATGTGTATTATGCAAATTTGAAATAGAATTTTACATTCCTCGGTTGGGTGTACGATCCTTCAGTCACAACTAATATTCGTCATGATAAGGTATCAAAGTAGGAAGTTTAATTTGACATCCATCGGAAGGCTTTTCGGAGTTCTGCTTGACGTTTCATGTGAAAAATCTTAACTGCTGTCAACGAACCAAAAGACCTTGACCAATTGAACAAAATTGTAAGAGATAAATTTCTTCTACATACCCAGGATTCGAAGATAAAGGAAATACAATTTTACACTAACGCCATTTAGTGAAAAAAATGTTAACTATTTTTCATCAATCAAAAGGCCTTGATCGACTCAATAACTTTACCGAAAACAGAAATATGGCACAGGATTCCAAAATATTCAATATGATCAGGATTACAAAATAAAGCGCATTCAGGAAATTCACTTGAACACTAGTACCGCTTAGTGAAAATATTTTGAGCTTCGATCCACAAACCAAAAGGCCTTGACCCACTGAACAAATTTACCGAATACCCTATATATGAACAAGGACCTTAAGATATACTATATTTAGGATGATCACTTGAACACAAAGGCCGAGATAATTCTGGACTGCTGTCCATCAACCTTAAACCTTGACCCACTAAGCAACTTTACCGAAGACAGTAACCTTCTATATAACCAAGATCCCAACATATAGCACATTCAGGAAGTTCACTTGCAAAGGAATGCAGGGTAGTCAGAAAATTCTGAACTTCTGCCCACCAACCAAAACTAGTGAACAAATTTGCCGAAGACTGTAAGGCACGGTACACAAATTACGTAACGCTACAAATCTGGATCTTGGACCTCCTCCCTCCCCCTTATTTACGCTAACTCACTTCATCCCCCTTGTATAAGATTTAATAAAAACTTTCAATTAAAAATGTTTGATAATTTTTTATTATTTATGTTATAGATACAAGGTTCACGTGGATTTATTCAACATCAATGTTTTACACTTTGGTCTATCTGTTTACGTAACATTTCCCAATACCGCCTCCCCCTATGTAACAATGAGTAACGGAAGCTTGACCTCTCTCCTCTCCCCCTTTTTTTTGTTGGGGGGAGTTGAACCACTGCGTCCATTCCCCTCTCCCCCTTCATGCGTTACGTAATTTGTGTCCGAAGCCTAACCTTCTATATGGTCAGGATACCAAGATGTAACATATTCAGGCAATTCCCTTGCACATTAGCGCCACGGAGTGAAAACATTATTAAATCTGTCCACTAACCAAAAGGCTTTAATCTACAAGCTACAACTTTGCCGAAGACAGAAACCTTTTGTATGTCCAGCATCCCAAGATATAGCATATTCAGGAAGTTCAGTTGCACACTACCGTAGTGAGAAAATTCGCATTCCCCTGTCCACCAACCAAACCTACTGAATGAATCTATAACACAAGTTCGAAAGACAAAAGGTCGAAATCCAGAAGGTCGAATGGACAAACAATTAAACTAAGAGGGATAAAAGGTCAAAGGGACAGATGGTCGAAGAGACAAAAGGTTGAATTGAACTTAGAGCGACAGAAGGACGAATGGACAAAATGTTGAATGGACAAAATGTTGAATGGACAAATGGTTGAATTTAACGTAGAGAAACAAAAGGTCGAGTTGCAAGCAACTCAGCTTGTCATAAACTGGTTTACACAACTTATTTATGACAATCTCAGCTGCGAAAATTGACATCTAGTCACTTATATTCAACTCATTTATAGCAAAAAAAAGCGCAAGAGGTGGGATCTATATATGACATATGTTAAGTTATATATGATTGACTTGCGCAACTAATGTATGACTATAACGCAACTAATTAATTAATTAATTTAGCTTTATTTAGGAGGCTTTCAGCCTTAGGCTGGTTCGCCTCCATAAAACGCAACTACTGTTTTGAAGATGGATGATGGATTCAATCCTTCGAACGAATGGAATTTGTTCATTTTTCCATCATCATTATTAATTTTATTGTGCGAATAAAGTGTATAAACTGAGATTCCGTACTCAAAAAATGTTGTGCGGTTAAAAATTTATGGTGAATCTTTCCGTTCTACTTCTAAAAAATTCATTGACTCTTAGAAAAAGCTTGTTGCAATAAATTGAATTGCACAAAAAAATCTGTATAAAATTCCCCAATTTCGAAACATCACATTTTTAGCAAAACAAGTAGAATTTTAACTTTTTTTTTTGATAATCATACTTGTCTCTTCTACATAAAGTGAATGGGATGTTAAAAGTACAACATTCTATATTTCACTTCATCGGTCAGCCATACTGCAGTGCAGTTTGTAGAAAACATCTAGAAATGAAATAATTGTTACCAAAACACGTTTAAAACACGAAAAACAAGAACAGTACTTGTATCATATATTGAAGTTATAATTCGATATTGCAACTCTCATTTACTTTCAAAGTGTTTTTATGTTACTTCATACGCGAAGTTAGCGATTTTCAGAGTTGGTTGGAAAATGCTAACATGAAGCTTTAGTGTGATAATTTATTAGCTAGAGAATGATCTTTTTTAGAAGCGGGTAGGTGGATAGTTCCGTTAGAGTACGGCAGTATGAAAATTGAATAGAAGTTGAAAATGAGCGAAGAACTAGAACTATTCCACAGCCGCAGTCAGTTTATGAGCAAAAAGAGGGACGCACATTTTTGCCTGTAGACTTGGAGACATACTTCAAGTCTCCGCGTACATCGTACGGGTTAGGCAAAGATGTGCGTCTATCTTTAAAAACTGTCGCATTAATGGCCCTTCGCTCATTTTCAACTTCTATTCAAAAAAAACCTACCCTCTTCTAAAAAAGATCATTCTCTAGCTAATAAATTATCACACTAAAGCTTCATGCTAGCATTTTCCAACCAACTCTCATTTACTTGTTTATAACACATTTATAACTGATTGTATTTGATGAAAACTTCCTAAACATGTTGTATATGTTTTCAAATGTTATTTTTGGAAGCATGAGTAAAACTGAAATATAGCGTATTAATTATATGTTATAAATAAGTTACAGTCAAGATGTATTCATGTTTGCTCATGGTTATATGAAAACATGTTGTATATAAGGCTAGCAATTTTTTCACCAAATAAAATCAGTTATAAATTTGTTATAAACAGGTAATTGAGTCATGCAATACCGAATTATAACTTCAGATAACAAGTGCCTATCAGAAAGGTTGAATACTTCACAAACAACAATACACCGGGTTTAAAACAAGATGATTTCTAAGCAATCAATATAAAACTTATTTACAACTGGGATTTGTTACACTTTTCATGAACGATGTTGCAAGTGTTACTTAGGTGGACAAAGTGTCGAAAGGGACATTTTTTAAGTTTTAAAAATACCAACATCAAAATTGACAAAATTTTATTTATAAAATTTCTCTCAGAGATTCGAAGAATTAAAAAAATACTATGCGATACTCCCACAGAACTACACTTGATTTAAATGAGAAAAATATTGTAAAGAAGGGAAGTTGCCTCTTTAATTGCAGTGACACGCAAAGTAACTATTTGCTATGTTAATTTTCCAAAGAATTGCTCATGATTTAAATGTGGCCAAATATTTGAGAATTAGCAATCCATTCTATCCTCCAACAATTTAACCAGTTTATCTATGTCGACCTTTTATTCATTTTATCATTTGTGCATTGTGCAATGGACAATAGCATTTTGACCTATTTCCCACTTCAACGTTTTGTCGATTCGACCATTTTTCTCTTCGACCTTTTGTCCTTCAACCTTTTGTCTATCGACCTTATGTCCTACAACCCTACTGAACTACTTTGCCGAAGACAGAAAGATCAGGATTACGAGATATTCCGAAGAGAAACGGGCAACCCGCATATGTTTTACAAAATACAATACGCGAGTACTCGTGTTACTAAAGTTGGCGCGAGTACTGAATGGCTAAAGGAAACTACATATACTGATTTTTTTTAAATCAAAAATGGCCCAAAACACACATTTTTTTAAGCTGCACTGAAATGGACAGGTGCTGAGGCCGCTGAGGGTAAGACGGACACTTTTCAAAATTCAATGTTTCTATGTTATAATAACAATTGACCTAATTGTGTGATTATTTAACGTCCTGATGAGGACCCAAGGACGTGTTGTCCCAGAGGGGTGGAAGGGGAGCAGCCCCAATTTTTTTTATTCTGTATTAAGATGATGTTTAGCCACTTTTAGACTTTTATTTAAAAATTTGTCCAACCCAATTCTGAGAAAATCAGCCAGTGTAAATTTTGAAAGAATGTTGTAACTTTAGCTGAACTTTTAGTATACAACATCTGAAAAATAAAGGGAGCCATTAATAAACGAAGTAAGTTTCATTCACTACCTTCAAATGACCTAAGAAAAACGAAAATTGGAGGTAAAATGACAGAGATATGAACAAAACACATTTGCATGTTGTTTTGGGGGTGACCCCAAACTTATGATTGAGAGTGTATATTGAAGACATCTACATTATTAAGTGCCGTAAAACATGGTAACTTTGATAGTTTTTTAAAGTATATTTTAAATATTGTTACTGATTTTTTTCTTCAAACAAGTACTGTGGATCCTAGTGTTAATTGGTTCGTAATATGTCTAGAGGAAATTTATTTATTTATACGTCAATCAAAATCGTAGATTACAAAATAACATTATAAATTATGGTTTGGCAAAGCTTGGAAATATTTTTCTTCAATTTTAGCGGAGGTATATTTCGCGGTACGGTGGCGGTACGAGAAGGTACATAACAATTAAGCTAAGTCAATACGTTCCTAAGCGATATTGTTCACGGAAGAGACCATAACATAATCTCGACGCTATTTTAATGCCTAAATGTTAATTAACAAGCCACGTGCTTCATAAGATGGCAGAGGAAATGCTGTCCATCCCAACTTACGTAGTGCGTATAATAAAAACTGCTTTTGGATTCTCTCGATTCGTTCTTCATGTTCTTCATTCATATAAGGTGACCAAACAACACTGCAATATTCTAATATTGGCCTCACATAGGCAACATAAAGTGTTTTAACTGTGTTAGCATTGGCGTATCTACTGAAGTCCCAAGGGGGCCAGGCCCCCTCCAGAATTATCTAGGCCCTCCCCAGAACTTTGGATGTTTTTTTTATTCACCGGTATTTTTTCAAGTTCGATGTTACTAATCTTTTTTTTATTAAAGTCCTTTATGTTGACTACTTTTCTTACGTTCTGAACTAGAAGAAGCAATTTTGATTAATTATATTATAACGATATTTAATCGATGGCGTTATAAGACGTCTATAGACCCTACAAATTGGTTATGAGCCAAGAGATTTTTCTTTAACTGCTGGAAACTTCGTAAAACTTAGCGACTTTTTAGAAGTTCAGAGAACATCGTAGAAATTGAGGAAACTTATTAGAAATTTTGTGAACTTCATAGATCTACAGAAAAAAATCGTAGAAACAAGGAACTTTGAAAAGTTCTGGAAACTGCGTAGAAGTGGAAAATTTATTGGAGTTCGAGAGCTTCATAGAAGTTTTGGGAACATTATTTTATTTCAGGGAAGCTCAGTATTGATCGGGATCCTCTAATTTCAGAGCACTTTTTTGAGGCCTCATGGTCTTGGAATAGTTGTATAAATTACGTACAAATACAAGAAATTTCGATCGTAGAACTTCACGGAAAATCATCGAGAAACGTAGATTGCGAATTTCGTAGCATTTTTGCGTTTTGGCGAATAAAACTTCGTATAAGTGTCAGGAATTTTGAAGAAGTTCAGGGAATTTTGTAGAAGATTTAAAGATAGTTCAATACACTTCATTGAACTTTAGGGACCCTAGCTTCAGTATAGGGAACTTTGTTGCAGATTGCCAGAGATCTTAATTCGAAAAAGCTCCATGAACTTCTTGTTTTCCAGCTAATTGAATCTGATGGAATCTTGAAAAATTTATGGACATGTTTGTACATTCTGATTTAGCTTTATCGTCAAGAATTTAGCACTCCAGCAGCTGAATTCCGAGCATAAATTTTAAAGAAGAGATGAAAATTTCTTCAAATATCTAATATGTATAAATTTCTTTCTTTTCGATGAAATGCCTATGCCTATGCCTGGAATTCAGCTGCAAGATAGTTTGAATGCCTTAGCACATAAAACAATTGGTGCTTTTGTGTGTATATTTTGATTTAATAAATCAAGAACACTAAAGAAGCTCGTGTAAATTAAAATTAAAATTAAAATTAAGTAATTGGTTCCAAATGGGTATACCCAAAACTAACTTCATTTAAAATAAAAAAAAAATCCCAATGCTTTTGTGAAAATAAATTTAATTATTACCTAGTAACAAACAGGGATACAATCATTCAAGTTTCGAGTTCATTTCTTTCGATTAGAATTAAAGTTAAGTATTGTTTTGTTATGTTAATTAGTCCGATGCATCGAATAAAAAAAAATTTCTGACTAAATGCTTTATTACTTTCTTTTCTCTTCAAATATCACAATCATAAAAAATTATAACCAGACTTTTCAATATTTTTCAAAAATTTTAAATCCTTATCTTGAACATGTTTAAGTCCTAAATGTATGAAATTTATTCTGTGCGCACTTTATCATGTTTTAGATGCAAACACTTAGAATTTAATGTTGGTTCCTATGCCTGAGATTTAACTAACGATGAAATATTCAGAATCTAAAAAAGATAGTTACAAAATTCTTAGAGTTGCCTAACTCTGAGAATTTTCTTCAGTTTGAGATGTTTAAATTTATGACATACGGACGCTATGTGATTTCATTACTAAAAAAACATGAACAAAGGATCATTGCTTGTTGAAATTAAGTAAGCTTTTAAGGCTCCTCCAGTCAAGGTCCCAATCATTGCTGTGAAATAAATATAATCAAATTTATTGTTTCACCATTAAAATAAGAGTACGCTTCAAAGTCATATTTAAAAGTCACAGAAAAAAATTACCCAAAAACAAGCATCTTTGCGAGTTTTTATTTAACCGTAGTTTAGCAAAATCAAAAAAAAAACCAACAGGCCCCCTTAGGCCCCCTCTAGATAAATTTTCTAGCTACGCCAATGTGTGTAAGGATCTTTAAAGTGGAAACCAACTTATTGCCTTTACACTATTTTTTTACCCTGGGACCAAACACCAGTTTATTCGATAGTTGAAAATGCCAAGTTTCAAATAGGGGAAAAGTTGGCTTCGGTAATACCTTAACCTATTATCGTCAGGGGGGTAAACAAAGTCCTAGAGCACTCAAATTTGGCCAATAGTTGCTCTGAAACACAATGTATCCACATGCCAAAATTGAGCTCTCAAGGACGTTGTTTACCCCCCTGACGATAATAGGTTAAGGTATTGCCGAAGCCAACTTTTCCCCTATCAGACTTAAAGTGGCCATTTTATACGATAGATGAGGATATGAAAGTATAGAGTTGATAGTTCCGTTAGAGTACGACAGTGTGAAAATTGTATATTGAGAGTAGAAAGCGAGCAAGGACAACTTTGAGTAAGGTACGAATCGGGTTGATCATCTCTCTTTATTAAACTCCCCAGTTGGAGAGGGATGGTGAGGGGTATAGACAACATTGTATTTGAGATTGCTATACCGAAAATACATTTAATAGGTGCTTGTTTGAGTGCCTTTTCAAACGGGTTTAAAACAAGTTTTTTTTAAGGGTTTTTCTAAAATATGTAACACATAATATATAAAAACTCTTTCAAAGTAATACCCTAAGCTACAAAATGTAACTAATTTTTCCAATTCGGCAATTGTGCAGAAGGTAAATTTAATCCTAATATTCTACTATCAAAGTTACCCGCATGTTCAAAGATACCCCGTTTTACGGTACATTTGATCATTGAAAACTGTTTCTTTCGAATTATTGGCATTACGCGTCTTACCCCGATGGTAAACTATTTAGGAAAGCTAATTTTTGTTTTGTTTAGACTTTCACATTTGACAGCTCACGTACCAAGCAGTTTATTCTGAAATACATCAAATATCGTAAACTAAGACTGCATGTGACTTAAACCCATTAACTCAATAGTTGCGCCGCCAAACAATCAATTGTCCGTTTTACCCACAGCTCCCCTACAGCTTTCTTCAATTTCCTTCTAAGATCCAAAAGTTTGGTCTAACTGCTTTCTCAGCAGAAAACTGCATCCGTTGCAAACATTCAGCAAGTTTTTTGATCTTAAATTACTACCCTCGTTCCACAAAAGCACAGAAGAAAGAAGAAAAAAAACTGTCATCCATCCATCCATCCCTTCCGTAACCCTCCTGACCATGACTGACACAAAAGCAAAGTACCGAGAACACATTTAACGTTTTAACATTTTAATTTTCTGACTGAACCTGACATCCTTCCTTCCTTGGCTTGGCCCGGCACGCCGGTATGCAGGACATTCCAGCCAAGGATGAATACCTATTGGCACCCTCGAGAGGAGGAAGCAATCCATTCCCTTCCTCAATTTGTCTAGCAGCATCGTTCCCAGTGCAAACCCCAATGCCGTCACTTTACGGAACGAGAGTTCGCCAAAATCATCAATTTTTCACAAGTTCATTTTGTAGCTCTTCCGGATGGAAAGTAGCAGAGAGGAAAAAAAACTTGCCTTCGGGGTGGCAGACTGAAATTCCACAGTTTTCCACTGACTTGACAGCAATTGTGGGGTGGTCCGTTGCTAGGAAAGGAAGGATTTAAAGGAAAGCAAAAATGGCAGAACCATTCTAGGTGGCTGGTATGGTATGTGATGCCACACTGCTCCTCATTCTGGCGTGGATTGCTGCTGGACGCGAACTTGATCTCTGTGCAACCAGGCTAAGGAATTCGGAGAATTCTGCTAACTGTATCAAAGTGTAACGCTGTGAGGCCACTCGGGGCGACCAATTCTTTTTCAGGAATTTTAACTGAGCTGTTTGCTCAGGATAATGGCTCGTTGGCACTTGATTGGCATCTTGTTCTTCTTTGGCTTCATTACGTCCTTACTGGGGCCATACGCTGGTATTCAACTTAGTGGTCTTTGAGTACTTCCACAGTTGTTAATTGAGAGCTTTTTAAGCCAGCACCATTTTTGAGTTATTATTCTCGTGTGGCAGAAGTACAATCACATTCTATGCGCAGGGTAGTAAAGAAATTTGTCAACCCGTAAAATTCCTAGATCGGAGTGGGAATTGAGCCCAGCCGACTCCAGCATGTCTTTGCTTAATAGCTGCACCTTAACCGACTGAGCTAACGGAGACCCTCTTGATTGGTATTATTATAGCAAAAAATCAGAGGTTTGGTGGTGAATTGTTTCTTTTTTTGTTTGATTTATGGAAAACTAGCGATGTGAAGAACGTGGGAGGGAGCATTGTCAAATATTTTGATTTGAAAATAACTTTATCTTGATGAAAATGAGATAATCAAATATCAGCTTCAATCTAGTAACATGTATCCTGTTTTGAATGATCAAAAGTTTGCACCTAAAAGCCACATCAAAAGTTCAAACACACTGTCGACGGCTGTTTGTACGTTTATTTTCGCCCAGCTTGGCCACATCCGGTATGCGTGGCTTGATGTGCTAAATTTCTCGCATTTTCCGCTTCATGCATAGGGTAAAGCACCTCGACAAAAGCGCCCTTTTCCGTCATTTCAAGCAGAAATATCATAAAGATAAATAATTGTAGATGTGAATGAATCAATCATACGTTTTATATGACAGTTTCGATCAAAAGCAATAAAATTAGGCTTATAAGAACGCATGATATGAATATTTACATCCATTTATCTCGAAAACATATGAAGCGCTCTTTGTGAAGTCATTTTGTCTACTTGTCTGAGGTGAACTTAATGACGTTTAAATGAGTTTGGACGAAATTTTAACTCGTGTGACGGAATAGGTAACAAGATGCAGTTTTACATTTTTAACAATATCTCAACAATTTGTAAGTCTATATCCAACCCAACGGTGCGAATGGAAAGGTAAATAAATTTTGAAGCCATTTTTGATAGAAAAAATAAGTTTTTCATTCAAACCTGTTCAAAATATAGAGGCAAAGTGCGGGTAGTGCTTAATATGTCGGAAATTAGATTTTAACCCTATGCATTGTTTGCCAACGGAGAACTTTTCGTTTCGGAATGCAGTGATATGGCATGATAGTAGCTTCGGTTGTCCGTTGTCAATATGCATACTATAACTGCCAAACACATGCACACGATAGCTTCCAGAATGGAACACGGAAGACTGCGTGAGTGGTGTGAGAAGCGGTTTTCCTAAAAACTTTCTCAATTTCCACTTCCGTTCCTGCTCGACGCAGATGCCGCATACGGATGACGACAGGGACATCGAAAAGTTGATGTTCAATGTTAGCCGCACTATCATCACCAAAATGTTGCTGCTTTGAATAGATACTCGTTTTAAGTGTCATGTGGGGGAGGATCATGTGATTCGCATTGTGTGAGCTAGTCGTGCAGTTCTAGCAATAATAGCGTGAGAAGTCGTCTCCAGAGAACATAAACAACATAATGACTCTTCGATGCATTTCAACTAGAGATTTGAGTTGATTGCAACGCATTTGTTTATGGGGTGATTCAAATCACGGGTAGAGGAAAATTGCAAAACCACAACAAAATAATATCGAATTTTAAAGCCATGCCAATTAAGAATCGGTTCGCTTACAATCGAATGTATCTCAGAATCTGTTTGGTTAAGAATTAAACGTTTTTAAAAGAAAATGTTATGTATTTATTGTAATTTAAAGATACAATATGGGTTTTGCGATATTTATTCCTCTCAAATGAAAATTCAAACTTTGGGCTTGATACGTGCCATCAACTTCTGCACAAGTTGCTAGTCAACCTCACCAGCTGCTTTTTCCAGTATCTGGCCATTGAAATAGCATCCTTTACCATTTTCCATTATTTTTAAGTTTAGTTTTGGATTTCATCTCTTTTTCAATGACGTCTACTCCATTATCGCGATACCACTGTTGCGCATTCTTACTGAAGTGGCAACTCGCTAAATCTGGCCAAAACTTGACGGGGCCCCGGTGGGACGTAAAAAACGTCACGTACGTACACGTTTTTTTCAGGCATTCGTTGATGTATAACTGTCCGTTCACATTGTTTGTTGTGATGAACATTTGAGTCTTCTGGCCACAGCTGCAGATTCCCAGCCAGATCACTAGCTTACCGGCAAACTTGTCCGCAAACACAAATTTATATTTCTTGGGAATATCTTCGTGACCACTGGCAACATAACATTTCTGTCCGTTCATCATTTATAAGGCGGCATCCGTTGAATTGGGTCAGCACCTGGTCATACGGCTCTCGGGGCCACGTTTTGGCAGAAATGTTTTGCTTCCCGAATGCGTAAAGGTTGAACACGAAAAAATCCGGACACGAAAGTCTTTTTGGGGTTCAAAAATGCGTTTTATTTTTCATATTTCAATGTAACAGCTATACAAAAGTAGGTATTATGTTTATTGTAGGACCATTGTTTCAGTCTGCCTTCTTACCATAGGCCATTGCACGAACTTTTCTTCGTACACGGCCCATAATCTGCATAGCTCAATTGACCAGTGTTCCTCAATTGGTCTTAGTTCCGGAGTATTGGCTGGATAACTCTCCTTGCGAACCACTGTGACGCCATTTTCGCTGAACCACTGTTTGGTGGAATTTGAATAGTGGCAGCTTGTCAAGTCCGGTCAGAATAGGTAATCCATCTCATGCTGCTCCAGAAAAGGCAGTAGTCTCTTCCGTAGGCAGTCCTCCTGGTAAATTTGCTGGTTCATGGTCCCAGAAGTAACGAAAGTTTTGCTTTTTGGCTCACAACTGCAGATTGCTTGCCAGACAAGGAACTTTTTGGGGAATTTCAGCTCTTTTTGATTTTACATTCTTGCGGGGCACTCTTCCGGTCAAACTAGGCATATAATTCCTGCCCAAGAATTTGATCAAAAACCGCCAGGAGCGGATAAACCGGGATTTTCATTTCCAGCGTGCACGATCGAATATCAACGTGCTTGCTCCGGTGAAGCCATTATGTAAACAAGTAAACTAATCCTGACCAATGCCTACTGTGGTTCTAATACACTCTTAGCTTGATTCAGTGAAATTTTGAAAAATTTAACTCAGTTTTTTTAATGTGTCCGGATTGTTTCGTGTTCAACCTTTATATTCCAAACTGCAGTAGCAAACAGCACCATCCAAAAAATCCTGGATTCACTTTGAAAGCCTGCATGACGTTCTGACGTAATTTCCGGTACCACTTCGCAGGTTTGATTTCATCTTCCGGGAAACAGACAAACGTTCCTTGAAACATGTCAGCACTGTACAGACGCAGGTTTTGGCCATTTTCAACTACTTTGCGATCCTCGTACCCGGCGATGTCGGGTTTTCATATTTTGTGTGCAGAATTAATTCTATTTTTTTCCATCGCATTTCAATTCAAGAAATCATAAACATTTTTGAAATTTTTGAACAGGATTTCAAGCGAAACACATTGTCAACAAATTCCTGTCAAAATATTCCAGACCATTAGGAGCGCTGTACCAGACAAAAAGAACCGTACCGATCATATATTGGCAGGGCTTTACTATTTATATCTTATTATGTTGTTGGTAAGTTGTGCGCTATTACAAGTTAATTGCTTATTCTGCTATTAAACTATAATTTGCTATTGCTATGATATTTTGATAACATGAATTCAAGAGTTTATTTTGATCTGATAGCAGAATAAGCTTTTAATATATAATTAAATTGATTAATAAAAAAAATAAAGATTGCCTTATGATAAATAATAGCAAAATTTAATATTAATTTGCTATGTTTTTTTTATATGCTTTACATTTGACAACAACTGACTTTGCTATTGCTCGGTTATGGTCCCTTATTTTTTAGTATTATTTTTGATGTTTTACTTCTTATATCAATCAAACTAAAAGTAATTTTTGATATTCCGTTCGCCAATTTTTAAAGTAAAACTTGCTATTGACTTCACATTCTCGACTGCTTGGGATATAACGTCCACTTTGTTGAGGAGGTCCTAGAACTTTCTTTCAGCCAGTATGAACATATCCAAACGTATCCAAATTTCACAACTCAATGTTTTTAATAAGTAGAAGCAATTATTATTATTTTTTTTTCCATGATTTGTTTTCCGTCGATCTTGTTTTCCGTGCTGAGCACCAATGCTACCGACGCCAGGGAGGCAGCTCCCACACCTGGACCCTACCTATCGACCCATCAGCTCATGAACCGGGGACCAACGACATTACTTCCCTTCCGAGGGAAGGCGTGATCAGAGATGACTGGGTTTGAACCCAGGCCTGCTGGGATGAGAGGTAAACACGCTTACCACTACACCACTGGCGCCGCTCATCGAAGAAGCAATTATTGAAATGGTGTTGTTTCTTTTGATCATTTGTTTAGTTTGATTTGAAGTTGGAAACTCAGTAAGGGGAGACTTGATCCCTCAAGGGTTAAACACACTTATCCTTGAGATATGAGTGTGAAAAAATAATACATTGTTTGGGGATCCCCTGGAATTTTTACATACCATAATAAGGGCATTAAATCTCCTCTAATTTTATTAAATTGGAATCGTTGGATTTAGCATTTTTTAAAGAGAAACTATTCAAGTTGAACATAGTGAGCTTCCTTACTTCAAACATGACGTAGTTCAAAGATATCAAATTAAAAAAAATCATGGCATTGTTTAGATGAATATCTCGAAAATTTTAAGGAAAACTTAAGATGATTTTTTCTTCTTTATTATAGAGATTTTTAGCCATATGGCTAGTTCATCTCTTACATGATGAATTCCAAAACTAGTTCTGAAGACTCTGATGAAGGATTGTGAGTATAATTTAAGAGAACTCTTAAGCAAATCGAAAGAAATTTTAGGGAGCATTATAGACCAAAGTGAAGTATCCTTATGGCTGAAACTTAATGATGATATAACTGAGTACAATCCTGAAACTAAGTATCTTCTACGGCTGAAAATAGGTCTGTCCCGTACTTTTTTTTATTATTATTTTGTTATTTTACTGCAGCTTTCAGTAAGTTGCTGTAAGCAAATAATATGGTGCAGCGAGTACGGAAACATACATTTGGTTTAGTCAGTACAGAATCTTAAATAAAAGTACTATAAGTACAAAAACAGGCCTAATCTCTTTAAAGTTGATAAGGGAATTTAATTCTTAATGTACACATTTAAAAATAACTAATTTACACCTGACGGAATCCATCACTGAGAAAAAGTATGAGACATTAACAAAAATGACATGTAAAAACAAGTGCTCCGAGACTGAACAATTTGTTACTCGACGAAAAGTACGTTTGATTGAGCTGAATTTTGCGTGTGCCATAACCCAATAATATGTCAAAATTGATGCTCCTATATTGCAGTCTCAGAGCACAGGAGAAGAATTTGTCTACGAGTGTAGCTCGAACATTTCTTTCCAGAATTTCAAGATGGTTTGAGGATAGTTTCAAGAGACTTCCTAATAGAATTCATAATACATTTGAGCGAATTCAATGGTTTGGACGGGAAGGATTGGAAAGAAATTTTAAGCATATTTCCAAAGAAATTCTGATAAGTCTTCCAGGAGATTCGAATTCACTTTTCAAGGGTATTCTAAGGAGAGTTTCAAGATAATTCCAAGAACTCTCCAAGGGATTTTTCTAGGATATTTTGAGAAGAACTTCAAGGTAAAACTGAGAATAATTTTTACGAAATTCTGAGGGTGATATCCAAAGAAATTTTGATATAATTCTAAATGGCAAACCAAAAGGTTTCCGAGGATTGTTCTGATGGAGAGAAAATTAAGCAATTTTTTAAATATTAAAAAATACGTCGATAAATATAGACTAAATTTCAAAAAATCCTTAAGTGCTATGACCAATTAACAGAAATTCAAGATCCAGGATTGCAAAAATTCACAAGGTTCTGAGACTTTGAGATCAAATTTAAAGATGCAGACTTTAGAAAAAAAAAATCATGATTATGGGACTAGACATTCCAGAAAAGTGTAACAGTAACAAATGAAACATCAATATTTTAAATTTTTCGAACCTCTTAACGGAATCCCTAAATGAAGAGCTTTGAGTGTGTTGGTTTATTTCCTTTAAATTCCGTTATAATTGCTCATCTTTTGACAGATACGCGTATTTCGTCTACTACTTGCAGACTTCATCAGTGCCAAGTGGTGTTGAGTACTTGGCACTTATGAAGTGTGCAAGTAGTAGACGAAATACGCGTATCTGCCAAAAGATAAGCAATTATAACGGAATTTAAAGAAAATAAACCAACACACTCAAAATTCTTCATAAATGAAAGATCTCAAATTTGGAAACATCCTCTAAGGACGTACAATATTCAATTTATCAGAAATGTTCTAGATTCTGTGACGTGAAAAGTTTTCTCTATAATTTGTAAAAATATTCAAAATGCCATTGCTATTTTTTTTTGCAAATTTTTCTTGAAAAATTGCGATCGAATATGGTTTATGAGAAGCGAAGTCAAATTTTGCTTGAATAAGTGCAATCAATGTTGGATTACGATAAACGAGGTCACAGTTTAATGAGAACGCGCAACCGAATTTGGATTACAAGAAACGAAGTCAAACTTTTTTTTTTTTTTTTTTTTTTTTTTTTTTTTTTCAGTGTTCACTCGGCTGTCGACAAAAGCAGGCCACTCTCGATGTGTGCTACGCGATCGTCTGTTTTCTTGGCAGCAACCATTGTGTGGTCCTCCTCATTGTTCTTCATCAACAGTTCTTTCGGTCGATGCGTTGTCGACTTTGGAAAGCAACCGTTTCGTGATGAGTGTGTGAGTGCTGACCACGTTTTGCGTCCATTGCTGCAATGGACGCGCTCTGACCCTCGTTGGCGTACAACAGTTTGCCATACAATGAAACTACTGGAAGCGGCTCCAGTTCTGATGGATGAGGCTTTTTGGATAGCGGAAGATAAAGTGTTTATTGTTTTGTACCTTTTGACTATAGTTTTAAGATCTATAGTTTTAAGATGTATTGTATAGTGACCAAGAATCCTCGGCTCTGTAAAGTTAATTCGGTTGAGCCTTATCAAATAAATTTATAAACAAGTCAAACTTTATTTGGAAATGCCCAATCGAATTTGAATTACGAGATGCGTAGTCAAATATTATTTGGAAAAGCGCAATCAATTTGGATTATGATAAGTGAGGTTAAAGTTTATTTGGAAAAGCCCAATTGAATTTGTATTACGAGAAGCGAAATCAAATTTTATTTGTTAAAGCGCAATCAAATTTGGATTACAAGGGGCAAAGTCAAATACTATTTGGAAAAGCGCAATTGAATTTGGATTTCGATTAGAGAAATTACAGTTTATTTGGATTACGAGAAGCAAAGTCCACTACTATTTTGAAATACTCAATAAAATTTGGATTGCGAGAAGCGAAGTTACATTTTATTTAGAAAAGCGGAATCGAATTTGGATTAGGAGAAGTAATGTCAAATATTATTTGATAAGCACAATTTAATTTGAATTACGAGAAGCAAAATTTCAATTTATTTGGAAAGCGCAATCAAATTTGGATTATAAGGAGTGAAGCCAAATTTTACTTGAAAAAGCGCCGACAAATTTGGATTACCATAACGAAGTCCCACACAGCAAAAAATAAATTTTAATATTACATCCAAGAGGATGCACTTCAGTCATGTCGAAAATCTCATGTAACTTTTAAGGCCACAAAAATAAACAAATGCAAAGAAAGCAGCGTCATGCCAGTTCATACACTGTATTAATGATATTTTTGTCCTTTTAGACAAGTAATATTACACCATATTTTTGACACGATTGAAGTGCATCCACTTTGATGTGATATCAAAATTATTTTTTTGCTGTGCATTTCATTTGGAAAAGCACAATCGAATTTGGATTACGATAAGCGAGGTAACAGTTTATTTGGAAAATCGCAATCAAATTTGGATTACGAGAAGCGAAGTCAAATTTTATTTGTAAAAGCGCAATCGAATTTGGATTACGGTAAACGAGGTCATAGTTTATTTGGAAAAGCACAACGGAATTTGGATTACGAGAAGCGAATTAAAATATTATTTAGAATAGTGCCTTCAGTGAAAAAAAAAAAGAGTTTGGCTGCTCAGTGCAAAAACTGTGTAATTTGTTTGGAAGATTAATGTAAACTATTTTTTTTACGATAGGTTAACTGAAAATTTAATTGGACCTAACGTAAGCATTCTATATTTAAAGTGTTGAAAAAGATCGAAAAGAGTGATCCATCTCTGATTAGAACATAAGATCGAAAAATGACCATGCGCATATAGGAATTTCTGGCACTATGCCTTATAGAGTAAACTATGATTTGTTTCCCTATTCGAATGTGATTTAGTTCACTAAGCTAAATTACTCATGTCGACTGTCAGAAGCTTCAATTTCAATTCCTTAACAGAGTTCTACCTCACCGAAAGAAGAGAAGAGGCTAAAAGATGCTTCACTCTTAGGGGAAGTGAATACAATGAAACTAAATATTAAATTAAAATCATTCCATTTGTATCGTGTTCTTTTAAGCTTTAAGTTAACAATGAATTCTATCATTGTTGGATAAATATCTTGGCGATGAGATCAATTTCCGTTAATTTCCGTCATGCAAACCGAGCTAATCTTCTGATTGTGCATATTTTGACAATTGACATTGATTGCCACGATTGCCAATGTTTACATATTTCTTCCCACCAGCAACCGTCACCAAGTATCACGAACTGAAACATCCGTCAAATGGTAAGGACGCATTACAAACTCCCAGCAGAATAGCATGACACGCTCCGGAGTAACGAATTTCAAATTATTCTTATTTGTTTCTCATTACCGCCCGTAGGTCCTTCATTCAGAACGAGACTAAGGCGGAGAGCGGTTGGAAGACGCTTACACGCTCGGTTTACTTTTTTTATGAACCGAATGCGGAAAATTTGTCTCCGCCTGGTTTGAATGTTCTACTTCTTCGAAGTTTTCTCTGGCCCACTCTGGGCTCGGTTTCTTAGTACAGGAGGAGCTGGGCCTCATTATCTGCAGGAACGACAGAGTCATGACAGTAGCGTAGTCTAATGAGCGCGTAACATATTCATTATTATTATGCTGTGCTCTGGAGGACTGGGTGGTGTTTAAGAGAGCGGTAGCATCCTCGAACGACGAGGTGAGGGTGGGTGGACCGGAAGTGGAATGAAGGCTTTTCCCGCATTACGATGATTAAACAGCGGGAAAACAATATCCATGTGGTTTGGAAGTGTGGAAAACAACAATCAACGAACGTGGTGGTTGTCATAGTGAACTGCTATGGCAATTGGGATGGAAAATTAGCAAGTCACTTAGAAGGAAATGATTTCGAATTAGTTTACGAGTATTTACAAGGTGGAGGTTATTATGAAATGGTATACCAATGATTTAAAAGATGAGATAATTTTAAATTGAGATGAACACATATTTGAACACAAGTAATCATTTGGGGAACCAATAATCGATATAAAAATTCCACCAGCTCGAATGAACTAATTACAGGGCACTGGATTACTGCAGCCTAGAAGTGATAGGAACCGAACGGATAAATAATTATAGCAAACGGTTCGGTTAACCAGAAATGATTACCACGCCACACAACATTGCCCACTGATGGTGGTTTAAAATCGATGTTCTCACATTCAGTCATTTTCCCTCATCCTAGAAGGGGATTTGGGTGCTTGATTTTGATTCCTGTATTTTTTCTATCGTGGGAAACTCATTTTCACGTGCCATTGTGTGTTCAATCCATTCTATTTAGTGGCTACTGTTCGATAGCAAGCGTTGATGAGGCAACCACTGATGTTTGATTACGGGTATAATTAATTGCTTTGGATTCGTTGATATGCATATTCAAGAGGATGAGATACATTTGTAGTTAAATGCAAATTAAACACGATATGATACACAGCAAAAAAATTATTTGAATATCACATCAAAGTGGATGCTCTTCAATCGTGTCGAAAATATGGTGTAATATTACTTGCCAAAAAGGACAAAATTATCATTAATACAGTGCATGAACCGACATTACGCTGCTTTTACTGCATTTGTTTATTTTTGTGGACATAAACATTACATGAGATTTTCGACATGATTGAAGTGCATCCTCTTGGATGTAATATTAAATTTTTATTTTTTGCTGTGTACCTGATAGGTGGGTAAGTACAGTCAGGAATCATAAAACGCGCGTCATGGGTTCTAAGATCTATGTAGGTATTTAAAATTTTGCAATTATCACATTCATTGATTGCATTAGATACTTTAAATTTTCAAAACATTTAAATTAATTTGAATTCCACTAATTATCGATAGTTGTGTGTTGATAACTTTCAATACCACAAAGTATTTAAATTCAAATTATTCTTGTCTTCGAAGTATTTAAATTACTACGATGTTTTTGAAATATTACGCACTCATACCTGGAAGTGAGCGCCCCTCATTGTAGAACGATGCACATACTTGCCTCGATTCTCTCCAATTCCCGTTCAGCAGAAAAAATATACGAAATCGAGTATGAGAGGAAATTAGCGCTTCTTATTCGCTTTTAGCCTATCCCTTTAACGAGGCATGGAGAGAACAGAGAACAGTGGAGAGAGCACAGGTATGAAAATGGCAACGTTCGTTGTTCGAGTCCCAGTCAGCATTTTTTTTTCATCGACATGATTAATTTCACTTATTTATACAATCAAGGTTGCAAAGACTCATTTCAGCTAAAACAATGTTTATCTAAATTATGAAATAATTAGATGCCATGATCAAATTTTGAATTGGTAGGATACCAGAAGAGGTTGCAAAGAATGTGTTTGACATATTAAACCTGTTTATTTCACTTCATGAGAGTCACAATCAGTGATTTTTCACAAACTCACTCACTCACTCACTCACTCACTCAGCGATCAGCAAATCGCTGATTGTGACTCATAGAAAGCAAAATTTACAGGTTTTATGTTTCCAACGCATACTTTGTAACCTCTTCTTGTAAGTTACAAGTAAAACATGCCATCATACCATCTTTTGGTTTTATTATTCCGAAAAACATTATTTTAGCTGAAATGAGTCTTTGCAACCTTGTATACAATCCAATTTTTCTTCCTCCAATTTCAAGCATTGGACCACAGCTCAGCACCCAGACAATGTACAAACAAATATAACAAATTCTGCATTAAAAAAAACTATAAACAATAAATGTAGAATAGAAATTTAAAATGTGTGCTAATATATGATGTTTTACGATTTCGGTCAATTGTGAAGTGGCCATTGTATCCAATTCTGAAAATTTGGCATTTTTCATAATGGAAGCTTAACCTTAGGTGAAAAATCATAAAAATGTACTTTTTTATGTACATGTTTTAACAGTATTTTGTTTTCATTTTTGACGAAAATTTGTGATATTTTTTTAAAACTTTTTTTTTAACAGGAAATCGACCGTTTTGTTTCAGACTTCATTTTGATAAGATAAGCCATATTTGTGCTAAGATTTATTGAAAAAAATTGCATACGTCATTTTGAAAAATTAGGCGTGAGTCACAAAGGCCGAATTCTGGCACAAACTTGGTTAATTGCCCCTAGTGAACTATTTTGCAAAATTTCATGAAATTTAGAGAGGGGAAAATTTAATCGATTCGTCAGTTGGCGTGGAACTGCTTTTCTGAATCAGCGTGATAATTCCCTTGAACTCTAAAATTCCTGAAAGAATACCTTTTCATGAGTTCATGGATCACGAAATCATGGTTTTATTTAGTTTTTCTTTAGCGTTACGATATCGTACGGTAGCGCTGAACAAGCAGGAACGAAGTTCATGGATTTTGGATTTCGATCACGTTTACGGGAATTCAAATGAACTAACAGTTTAGGTTATCATGATTTTTTTTTCACGAATATTGGAATCGAGCACTTTGCTCTCCAAACCCTGTGTTCTCAATCCCTTCCCTGACATCCAATTGTTACAATTGTTACCCCTAACCTCGAGATAGCCGCGAGTAATCGGCCCCCGCTTTACTCACGTTTCTTTTTAAGAAAGTTTGTAATCCAAACACTGAAGCTGCTCAGCAAAGCTACAGCAAATAAGCCTGGAAAAATAAACGCATTAAAAAAATACGAATGGTTGTTTTTTTTTGCGTGTATGTAACGACAGATGCTCTAACAAATACAAACTGTCTATGGCCATCATTTACGATTACAATCCATGTAAATAAATGAGATGATCTAGATTCTCTTAAAAAACGTTCTGAAACTCATAATAAATAATCTTCTGACTCCATCAACCACGACTGGTACACTGTTCATGTAGATTCAAAGAGTCTGTACACATCAATCTGATGATATTAATTTGTTTGACATGTTTCGCTGCTTGGTTTGTCGGAAGAAGTCTCCAGAAGAGAACTTTGCCATTCATTCAATCACACGAAGGTCCCGTAAAGTTCTGGTCCAATTTCGCCAGCTGCCATTACAGCAGGGATGTGATTGAATGGTATAAGCAGAATAATGTCGATTTTAATAAAAAAAGGATCAGTATACCAAATTGTCCACAATTGTCCAGAATGTTGTCCCATCGAAAAATTTTGGGCAATTATCAAGCGTAAATTGAAAAAAATGTGCAACAAGTATCAAAACATCATCTTATATGGAGAAGTGGTAAAAAAAGATGGCAGATAAGGTTGACAGTACTACTGTGCATGAGGTATTCATCGAAAAGTTCGAAAATTCATCCAAAAAGCTGACTTTTCTTGTATTTTCCTTTAAAGCTAACTAAAAAATCTACACAATGATACCCATAGCGTTTTTGTGTGCTTTAATAAATCACCAATTTTTTACGACCAAATTCTTAATGGAACAGACTTTACATGAAAATGGTTGGCAAATGATATGTAAAGGCTCTTTGGACCTGTTTTAACTCGAGTTTTGTTCCTTTCACACAACGTGTTTAACGCATCATTTCAATGATACCTAGCTAGATTATCAGCACGAAACAAAAATGAAAAAGAAGCACTCTTAGAACGAAAGGCAGGCAGTGGATTTTCTCGTCGTTGCTTCTCTCCCTCCTTGCAATGAATGTAACTTTGAATTTTCGAGTTGAAACGAAGCCTCATTATGGCCTTCAATCCCTTTCACCGACACTGTCACTGTCCCATGTTTGTTACTTTTTTTAGATAAATATGTGGATGGAAGATAAATTAAACATATTACGTGTAATCTTCAAGTGTTTCAATTAAATATATATGTATATAATTTTTCGTCATATCCGTTGGTTGATGTGTTTCATAAAAGATGAAATAAAGTGACGCATAGGCGTAGCCAGAGGGGGAAGGGGCAACTGCGCCCCCCTAAACCAAGCAACACAAAGGCTTTCGATGAAATTGCGTTCGGTAAAATGGCATTCGGCTGAGGTACTAGAATGCTGCGAAGTTGCTCGACTTCAACAGAAAAAGTAACCTAGCTGATATTGAGCATGAAATTGCAGCTGAGACAGACCCATGGACTCCTGGTGACGAGCCTCAACAAGGAAATCATACAGATCGATAGAGATTTGATCTGAACCCAGGTTTGAGCTAAAATAAACTGCACTTTTGCATTACAGAAAGTGCGCAGAATACATGAGTGAGTTAGTGAATAACAATACAGATAACAAAAACGCTACGTGAAATCAACTTTGAGAGCCAGTAAATCAATCACAATTTCCAAAACTTAATGTCACATTCGCGTAGAATTCTGCACGAAAAAATATTATCTCCCGATAATTTATCATCATCATTTGCAGTTTAGCTCTGTTACAACAACATTCAATTGTCTTTATCATAATTGATTAAGCTACATGATTTTTCACTTCAACATAAGCCACACAGCTTACACGTGCACTACTAGGTATTATCTCATCTCTTGTATTTCATGGTGCTCCTTCTCAGCTTTCCATCCTAAACATTCGGCAAGTAGAGACAGCCTGCCCTGGCTCATCATCGCCGTTTTCAACAAGTTTTTTACGGCCCCAACGACAGCAAACAACGAGGACGACTCTTTATTATCGCCATCAACATCATGAGCAGAGAGGAGCGATATTTAAGAGCATAATAACATGAAAATTGGTTATATAAATTTTATTAGGTTCGTAAATAAGCAAAACGCTCAACGTGGCAGATAGGGCCGTCTTTTTGTTTCTTCTTGGCGATTCCTCTTTCTATTGGGGTGCTCATTTGTACAAGTACTTTCCACACCGGATCCGGAAATCGTAAGCTCCACTTGAACATAGTTCAGTTTTGTGTGTAGTCTCTCAGTCTGCCGAAAAGCAGTGGAAGATGCACGCCGAAGTAGCTGCCGTCGCCGCCGTCGCCGCCATCTAGGTGCCGTTTTATGGCTCGTGTGCCAGATAATTACGCCAATCCAGATAATAAGACTAGCGGAGAGAGAGGCGAAGGATTTTATGGCACTTTAAATTAGTAGCATCCTGGCTGAACGCCGGATGGTGCGAAGACTCCAGGAAAGCATCGGTTGCTCATGCTGATAATTTCAATCTTGACGGTGAGTGATTAGGTTTCCCGAAGGAATTTAATTATGGAAAATCTGTTACTTACGGGAGGATAATCTGGAGTTGTGGGGTTGTGTTAGAGCAAACTTTGTTACAAACCTGTAAGAAAAAGAAGAAGTTTGGTTTTAATTAACGGGAATTCAAAATGATAAACTGTTGCGGATGGCGAATGAAGCAATCGTTGATTAATAAACTTTCATAAACTTTCATAAACTGTCAATTATTGCATCGTCTGCCGTCACCTTCAAACGTTTCCATATAGTAAACTCTAACAATAGTCTTGAACATCCACATGTGAACAACCTTAGCATTGCGTCCCCCTGTAATTTCAACCTAATTATCAAAAAAAACAAACATGCAGGCTACATGTTTTTGTGTAATTGACCGCCGGACCTTGTAATCAATATTTCAGAAAATTATACTATTCCAAACGATGTGCTACACAGCCCTTCCCCAAGCTAAATTTAACCCATTCGTGCGTCGAACCGTTCGATACCAGCACTGTGCATCGAGGTAGTACGTCGGTTATATCTACTGAAGTACACATCCATCTATTGATTGGTGGGAGCAGGTGTTGTGAGCTGCCGCGAGTGTCCTCTTTTAATAAGTAATTCATTTACTGGCCGGGTGGCGCAATAGACACTCCAAACTGTTGGAAAGTGTGAATTAATCTCACGTACACTATCACAAACTACTGAAGATATAAGAATATTTTTATCACATGTGATGTGTAGATGGGACCAGTGGGAGCTAATTTGGATCGAAACTAGGACGTGCGTGTGCCAGAAGAGATGTATGCATTGCAGAAGTATGAGTGTGTCAGTGTATTTGCTGTGCATCTGCTGAAAGTTAAATAATTAATAGCAAATTAAATTATAACAATTACCATAATTTAATCGCGAGGAAGCTTGCTTTCTCCTGCCAGTAGCAGTGGGGGGAGAAATTAGTAAGCAATATGTATATGCTAGTATATGAAGCAGACAGGATTATGATTAACGTAACACTGTCACCTAATTGAGATCGTTTGTACGTAAATTCAAATATTTGCTAGAGAAACAACATACCGCGTTTAATTATCCATTAGGCATAATGTTCAAATCAGTTGATTTCATGGACCCCATTAATGCAGACCTTTACTTTAAACATGTAATTTTATTGTTTTTCACACTACATTAGCGAAATGTAATAAAATCAGACCATGCTCAGTCTAAAAGCGGAGACAACATATCAATAAGACTGAGATAGACACAATCGCGTCATCTGCTGCTAAAAAGGTACATGCTCCGTACGATTTTGAAGGCAAAGATTACAACCTCAGAAGAAAGGTTTGGTGTTTTCTTATATTTTTATGCGTAGCTTCCACCTTCGTTCAAGCGTTGCGCATCTGTCCCTTGGATTCTGGCAAAGTTGCCAGTGTACTTGATATGATGTCTTCGTTTAAGGCTTCACTGTAGGAGCGCTTTAAATATGACATCCACAAGTTTTCTATTTTTGACGTAGGAATACGTCTTTGTTTTCTATATGGGGGTACACTTTGCGAGTACGAAAAATGAACATGTAACGAAAGTGGTCAGGTTTTGAACGCATATTTCTCCAAAGCATTATTGTGAAATATGTCATGCAATATGCCATTCGACGGGGGCTTCATTCAGCAACTTTGTGACATATAGTATGAATAATGAAAATAGTTAAACAGCTAAAAAATTGAACTAAAATTGGTAGCATCAAAATTTCCCACACATATGCTTAGACCACAAGATGTCTTTCCTAACAAAGCCATCACATAGTTGGTTCCAAACGAAACAAGCCAAAGCCGCATTTCCGTTGGAACTTCAGACGTGTTCATATCGATCAACACACGACATGCGGATGGACAGACTCCCTAGCTTGCTACCAAGGCTGCCTACAAGAGCGCTCTAGCCAGAGCTCATCGTGAGAAATCATCAAACTAGCTCACCGTATCCGTGGAGAAAGTGCTTACAGATCTCAGAATTCCCCAACCACGACAAAGATCGAACATCCCGGTATCGTGCATCAAACTCGCCGCTGCCAGAAGAATCCGAACCTGTGGCATCACGATATAGTTAGTGTTGTTCACCGTAAAGTAGAGATCCGTCTAATATTAAGGCTAAACTTTTGCCTAGAGCCAACAACCGGGTAATTTGCTTGACGCTCGACAGACGACCATGTGCATCAAACCAAAACCGTTTTTTTTTCAGGGCGATACAAATATTTCCCGTGTTTTGATAATTTTGCCAGAAGCAAAACCCGCGTGAGCAAAATTGACGCACCATAACGTGCTTAAAGATGACTGGATCATGCGATTAACCAATCACGTAGGTGCAGTCAACCAACAGCCACTATATAAGACCAGTGCCATCGCGCCTGTGCTCATTCTTGCTTTGGATTGTATGGCGAACGGATTGCCTTAAGAACTCTGGTGCAGGAGAAGCTTTGCTCGACGACTGGAACCCAGGAAATTCTCAGTCGGAAGCAGATTTGTCTCTCACTAATACTTGAACTAAATGATTTGTATTTTTAGACATGTAGAAAAGATACAAATCACTTTAAAAAATAAAAACTGTAGGATTTCATGATTTAAAAAAAAAGAAAGCAAACTTTAGTCATTTTTCATGATAATAAACGTTGAACAAACTGCTTCGGAACTACGAATGAACTCAATTAAGATTTAGAGAAATCCACACAGATACCATAATAAATAAATTAAACAGATTTTTTTTTAACAGATTTTTGACAGCCAGATACAGATAAAAAAGATATTTTACGATAAAAATACAGATTGAATTTCAAAAAATGTGGCATCACTGAGTGGAGGTCGCTCAACTACAGTTCACCGTCGATTACATCCATCGTGTGCTCTGGAAGAACAACTACTCCGAGTATGGGTACCGGTGCCCCAGTCTACTTGGCTGCTGAAATAGGTGAGTTGACAAGAAATGCCGGCTGTGATGCAAAGAAGACAAACGTTACAGCATCCTTTTACAACAACGTCGTCTTACATAACTTTCATTTTAAAACCACGTCACTAGAACGGTCCTTTTTAAGGCCATAAAACATCAAAACGGCTCTTTTCAGAGTCACAAACCATCTAAACGGCCATTGTAAGGGCCACCACAACTTTCAAAGAAAGAGATAGTTTCTAACACAACAATAATTACACATGAACTGAAAAAGAATCTTATTAGTAATAAACGGAAAATGGACATTGAAGAATTATTACACTTCAGAAGAAATCAACGGTTGTCATTATAATATCGGGAGTTTAGAACAACGTTCGATCAAAATAGTTAACACATATGAGCGTAGTCTTACGTCAACTGTTTGTAAAACCCCATTGGGCTGTCCCTTGTAGTTTTATTAAACACCCCCCCCCCCCCTCTTCCGCTGTGTCCTACTTTTTCCCATACATAGTAAGAGTAATTACTGCCTTAAATTAAGGACACTCCCCCTCCCCAATAGTGGACGTCATTTTTTAATCTCACGGTAAATAAATAAGGTCTTTTATGGCTACCCGAGCAAAGTTTTAAAATTAATCAAACGAAATGGGGTGTCCTTAAATTTAGTGTAATAAGCAGCCATCAAATAAGTTTTTAATCATATGATTAAAAATTCAGTAGATGGCAACAAACAGGTGCAGGTGTATTTGCAAGCGATATTTTACTTCAAACATGCATGGTAGTATAAGCTTACTATTTCATCAATAATTGGGCCCGATGTACAACTAATTAACTAACAATTATCACATGAGAAATTTCCAGGTAAATGTAACATCGGTCTATGTTTGTATTTGAAACAAGCTTTAATTTTTGCTGAATTTGAATAGAAATTTCGCACGCATCAGATTTTAAATCAAAAAGAGCAGGCAATGTACTGAATTCGTCTCATAAATAAGTGATTCGTTTGCTGTTGATAATTTTCAGTGACAAGTTCGATGCTGAAAAATTATGTAATTTCTTGGTAGGCCGAATTAAAGCTTGGCTTAGCATTAATCCTGTAAACCTATTTAATAAATTCTTGTAGTCTAGGTATAATCAAGCAAATTATAGTTACATATTATTTGAGGCATCAGAAGGATAGGGTTTAAAGTGACAAACAGATTCGGGCACCATCATAAGATAATATTAACGGTACACGCTTATCGAAACCTCCTTTCTCCTCTTAACGGGTGTTCAATAAAAATGAGAATTTTTTCAGTCAGTTAGCTAGCAAAAAAAAAAGTTCATCGTATTCAGTATTTTTTATTAAAAACATAATATTATTCTTCAAAAAAACGTCAATGAATATTGAAGAAGGGGCCCTTGTCAGCCGTACGACGCAACTTAGTCACGATGCTCTCACAAGAGCGCTGGACGGCACTTAAATCATTCTCATTTTTTATTGAACTCCCGTTATAGTGTTATGGACAGCCCTTAATGTGGAAGGCATTTATAACATGTCGTTCAAATTTGGGTTTTGTCTAATTAATAATAAAATATAGATTTTTACGGTAATACGGAAATGCCCTATTTTCTTGAATACTGCTGTCTAAGAGTCCGTTCATGTTTCACGTATTACAAGTGGATCTGGGGAGGGGGAAGAGTGATATGATTGTACGTTACTCGTTACCAACACAATTGTTACGGGAACTAACAGAGTTACTCGTTATGTCGGTATAGGAATAGTAAATAGTACGTAGAAAGGGTATTAATAAAAAAACTTTTGTACTGCGTGGTATTTCAACTAACTCTTCAGAAGCTTCAATCTTAGCACATCTGTCGTCGGTAAATTTACACATTACTTGCAGAAAGTCCATTAAACTTAGTTTGTTATGCTGTAACCAGTTAAGACCCATCTGATCATCTGTTCCTCCTGGCATGGCTCTACTAAAAATAACAAAGTGATATGGAAATGTAAGTGTACGTGCATGTGCGTGTATGTGGGTATATTATTATTATTTTTTATAGACTGTTCGGATAAGATTGAGGTTTAGGACGTGATCAGATAGTAAGTTGTGAAATCGTTAAAAATTTTGGAAGACTATGAAGTCAAAATCTATGTGTTGATAAAAACGGATACATACTGTATATAGTTATAGTGTACATCGGATATCTTTCTTAGAATGAACTTAAACGTAATGGTATTCGGTTGGAAAGAGTACAATAACGAAATAATATTCGAGATATAGAAAGGCGTTTTGATCTAGGGTAATAATTTTCGTCGCCATCGTTACTGAAAAATAGTAACAGCGGTTGAATGGGAGCTTGATCGTAATTGTTATTTATGTTAATTGGATTTTTCTTAATATGAGATAAAGCGTATTTGGTGACCGATTTTGCTTACTGAGCGGAAAATTATTAGTTTAATCTCAAGCTACTTTACATTATAGAGTTACAGTGTAACTGGGATTTTTCTTAATATGATAAAAAGTGTATTGAAATTCGATTGGAGGAACGAGTTCGCATAAAAAATATTCGAGTTTTAGAAAAGACGTGTTGATCGGAAATCTATAAAAAATCCTCTTCAACAGAAGTTGTTAACGTCACCGGTCAGGTCGCCGCCGGAATGTAAATCTAGTAACAACAAGTTGAACGGAAATTGGATCGCAATTTTTTGTGATATAAGGAGCTCGGTGACCTAGTGGCAACCGATGTTGTTTACTAAGCCGCAGACCGTCGGTTCAAACCAAAGCTCCTTCGTGCTTCTTAATCTTTAGGACAGGAATTAAACATATCGTTTACCAAAACGAATTCTACTGCAATCCCAACCCTTTTATCCAACATTCCAGTAATTTCTGGTGGAAGTACAGAGGTGTTCTCGGTTTTCATTGAATAATATAATCATGAACGATTATATCATAATATAAACTTATGTTCTCATTTTGATTTTATTCTCTGCTCGGGTTGATTTTTATCGTAAATGAGCTATAACTAACATTTCATCACTGATAAAATACGCCCCATAAAAATATTGATCATATAAATATGAATCACTTGAACCTTAGACTTGGGATTAGACGTGTGCACCACTGCCAGTTCTTTTATTATGCCACCACCACCGATGAAAATCACCCGGAGAGTCACCGATTAAAAATCAGCCGTGCCACACCGCTGATTTGATTTGCTCTTGTTGTATTTAAGTGAACAGTCTTCACAAAATCGTGGCACCCCCGTCGGCTTGATTGTATTTAATGGTTGTGATGGATAGCGTCTCTTGTATTTACAATTTAAAAGCCTAAGTCTAATTTTACATAGCACATGCGTGCGCATTGGAAAAAAAATAATGTAAAAATTACGCTATATGAAAAAAGTTTTTAATACATTTGTTTGGAAGTTTTGCTAAAAATTACTTTTAAATAATAACAATGTTCATTTATCTCCATAAATTTGTCTCATGCGTCATTTCGATCAAAAGTGACGTTGCTACAATTTATTGTGACGGTGACGGTGTTACAATTTATTGAAAAATTACAAAGACCCCATTTTGAAAAAAAAAAATCATCGTCCAAAATGGTTGAATTTTTGTAAAAATAACTTTTTTATTTGAAAATTCTCATGAAAGTTATCTTCTAGAGCATTTTAAAACTCTTTAAGACGAATGTTTTATAGCTGAATTTGTTGCCTGTATCTCTTCTAATAAAAAAGATATACTCAAATATAGTAAAAAATATGAATAAATTCAAATTGATTTTATACGAGTTTTAAAAATAACATACCTCCAATTTTTTCATATTATTGAGAATAACATACGCCTTTTCAAATGCTGAAAAAAAAACTTTTTTTTTGTTTGCCCCAACCAGAGATATTAACATTTGAAAAGTGCATATTTTTAGTAAAAAATTTCAATAACTCTTGATCGGCGAAAGATATTGACAAGCTTTGTGCAGCAAAAATTTGCGCCTTCTTAAGATCTAAAAGTTATTTGAAGACACCTTTGCTGAGAAATTCGAAATAAGAAAAATAGAGCAAAAAAACTGTTTTTTTAAGAGCCACCCTAACTCAATTCAAGAAAATAGCTGTAAATCGGCCAATTTAAGAGATACAAAAAAGTTATGTTCAACAAAGTTGCTTAAAATTAGCTCAGCTATAACTTTGCCGAAGAATGTATACCTTAACTTATTCAAACAAAAAAGTTAGACTTTTGATTTTAATGATAATAGGAACCACCCTAGAATTCATTGTCATAAAAATGAGGGCCTAACTATAAGGAACAACTTTGTGCAAGTGATTTTTAGTCTAAAGTTTCAATTTCAGGCTCAAAACATATCATTCCAGCTAAATCTGCATTCTGTACCACTGTGCATTGATAGGATTAAGTACACGTTTTAGAAATAGTGAATTTTTTTTAAATTATAAATCATATTCCAAATCTCCTTTTCCTTCTCCTCATCCATACAATTGTCATTGCCGTTAACCTCAATAAGACCGTGAATAAACGGTTCAAATCTCTTAATTTTATATTTAAGACATTAATAATGTAGGGGAAATGGATGTAATGTCGGCCTAAATGCCCCTAATTTGGGCCCATACATAAATTCAGCAATCGACTAAATTTTCAATAGCGACCAAAAATATCCATTAGTACCGTCCCAATGACGAGTTCATGTAGATAACATTGACAAATAGCAGATTTTTAGCGATGGGCTCAATCTTAGATCCATAGGCCAACAATAGAGTCATTTCCCCTATAACGAAAATGACAACATGGCTCTGTTAAGTTCATTCAATTGAGCCTGTACAAATAAAGTAATTAAAAAAACAAACGATGAGCATTTTTTCAAAGCAAACAAACAGCTTGTCGCTTCCAGCATCAATTCGAAGGCTCCAATGTGATTCCAGACGATTCCAATGTAGATTCCGGACATTTCTAGAGAGACTACGACCTGAACAATAACTGCAACCCGAACAGGTACAACCGACTTCCAACCGATCAACAACAAGCTTACGACCACCAACGTAGCCAATGGGGGTACCTAGAGGGCCTGGACTCTCTTTAATACTTATTGTAATTTTTACTCAAAATTACTACAAAAAAATAACCATGAATATTTTTCCCCCCACGATACCTGCACGGATGAGTATTCTGAATCTGATGACTTCGAGGTGGGTTCATTCCTGTGCTGTGACGGTATTGTTTGGGAGGAAAGCTGAAGGATTGTTCCGATTTGGAAGCAGAGGTGATTGCAGGGACAAACGAGTTTCGGTCGACGGCTGAACTTTTGGTACTCGGTGAGGGGTGGTAAATGAGAAGTGGTGGAGCAATGTTTCTGCTGCTGATGGGTTGTCAACCAGGGACAGGTTTGGGTAAGGATTTGCTAGATGTTGCCACTCAGATTTAGGGCGGGTCAACGCGATCGAGGCCTGTGGGCAAGAGATGCGTAATTCGGAGTGAAAGGAATTGAGATTGACTGACTTGCCCCCGGGATGGATCCTAATATTGCCGTTCATTTGAATTCTTTCAGGTGATGCTGATCTACTTTCGATTTTCTGACGCAGTGAAGCGAAACCTACTGGATCCTTGTTTTTTTTTTCTTGATTGGTCCGGTGTAGTTTCCAGGATCCGATTAGCCACAGCAGAGTTCTTCAATTCAAAAATTAAATAGGATTCAATTCCATCTGGACTGCAAATGAATTTTCCATTGAGTATGTTATTTCAGGCGCAAGCTAACATAATCTTCTGGCGAACTGTGCTGCGAGCTTAGCGTGAATTTCGTTTATGTAGCCGTGGTAAACCAAAGAGAAAGTCGATGAAGAAAATCGATCAACAAGGATAGGCGCATCCGATATTTTTCAATAAATCATAGCACAAAAATTACCCATCTAACCGAAAAAACGTTTGAGAAAAAGATGTAGGATACACGTCGATCTCGATTATCCGGAGCTTGAAAAAAAAAATCTTCCAGATAATCAAATCACCCGGATAATCGAAGCACCCGGATAATCGAGCAATATTATTATGCTGAACAAGGCTAGTTTAATAGATAATGAAAATTGATTGCACTGGGTTTTATTACTTTTCTCTGATGATGGCCACATATAGCAAAAACTACTTTCGATCTGATTTTGTCCATCAGGTGTGAATTATGATTAATGATTTTGTCCTGATGGACAATTTAAGATCTTTGGAATAAAACCTGATGGACCAGGAAACCTACATACTAAAAACAATTCTGAGGATATTATGAAGATTATTGATTACCTGGAAAAGTTTGTGAGATTTCTAGTAACATGTGAGAATATGTGAGCATCGTGATTTCAATTGTAGTATGGTTGGAGGTCTTCAAAATAATAACTGATACACATGAAACGTTTCAATCAAGAGGGCTTTATGGAGAACTTTGATTTTCCAACGTGACATTATGAGAGATGTGATTTTATTTGATGGACAGTTAAAAATCTTCAGAAAAAAAAAAATCTTGACCAACCTGCAGATTTTAACAAATTTCTAAACCTCCCAGAAGTCATCTGGTTATTTGTTCAAGATTCCAGCCTGATCAGTTATTATTCTGAAGATCTTCATCTGCATATCAATTAAAATCATATCTCCCAGATATCCTCTCAAGGCACCAGGTTGTTCAGAAATCATTCCAAAAGCCGTCGAGTGATCAGAAATCTTCAAAAAGTTCTCAAAATATTTGTTCAAGACTTCAGTTTGATAAGGTATCATTTTGAAGATCCTCGACTGCCCAACAATTCAAATCACATCGCTCAGATAGTATCTCCAATAGCAAGATGCTCAAAAATTATTGCCCTCCAGGTGATCAAAGATCCCCAGAATTCTACTGCCCATCAATCCAAATCATATCTGATATGCATTTTTCAAGATACTCCGTTGCTCAGAAATTATTCAAAAGTCCTCCAAGTGATCATAGATCTCCAAAATATCCTCAAGATATTTGTTTTAGACTCAAGCTTAAAGATCTTCAACTGCCGATCAATATCAAATAACATCTCCATTATATTCTTAATGATTACAGGTTGACATTATTTAAAATAAATCAAGTGATAAAATCACTTAGATCACTTTGAAAACCTCAGAATGTCCAAGTATTCCAAAATCCATATTGCATCACGAAAATCTGCTCTCATATGAAACACGGAAGCTTAGATATTATAACAAAGTTTGAAATTTTTTTCAAGTATTCAGGTTGATCAGGTACTATTGCAGTGAAGATCTCAAGCTGTTCATCAATTCAAATGACAACTCTCGGATATTTTTGCATGATGCAAGGTGACTCCAAAAATACTTCAAAGACCATCTGAGATCTTTGTTTTATTGGCTTCTGGTTGATTTTGTTTTGTTCTGATAATCTTCAGCTATGCAACAATTCAACTTATATTTTCACCTATGCAATAAGTCGCCTAGAATGGTCCCTCACAGCTCAGAATGGTATGGTATGTTTACTTCAGAATGCAACACAAATTCATATAATTATGTAGACTTAGCTGCTATACAACCAAATTCAGCCATATAAACGTTATATATACTGTTATAGAACATGTGTGTTGCTTGGGATTTCTATATAACTTTGTTTATATAGAGCGCAAAATGGTTACAATGTGTCAATGTGTCAATACCATACACACTTAAAAAATTATTACCGACGTCGGTAATTTCTTACCGAACTTTCAATAGCTGAACGTGTAGTAAAACTTTGACCATCATTTTAAAAGCTATTTCTCAAAATTTTAATTTCAAAACACGGTCAGCCTTGTTTAAATAATCGAGTCTTGCCATTGCGGTGATGTTTTCCTTGTTTTGAAGCTTTAAAACTAATGAACAAAAATGGCTGCTTTTTAATTAGCAGTTCAGCTGTTATAAATCGTAATCTGCAAAGTCTGTAACGGTAAACAGGAAAATTTTGAACTGGCAGTAGGAGTGGATAATCTTTTTTTTTACATACTGTGTACCTAGTAATTAAAATCTACATAAAAGTACAACCACAACCCTTCAGTTACCTTCTCTGAACAAAGTCATGATTGTGCGACATGTACTTTTGACGCATTGCAAAACTCCATTCTGGCAGCTGCGTTACCTCTGGTATCAGTGAACGGAAATTTCACTGTCGCCTCTCAAGCCAGCAATCTTAATTGGCGGGTTGAAATTAAGCAAGCACAAAGCCAGTGTCATCACTGTTTCTGGGAGAGAAAATGGTTTCAGGAAAATTCAAAGCTTCCAGTAATCATCAACACCGACACGATGACAGCACAAGTTCACGTGACCCTCTTGACGTGGCGGAAAATTGCTACAGCGGTGAATTTAGCGCGCAAAGAAACCACCACCATTTCAGGTGTCAGCAATTTTCCTCTCGGAAAGGGCCGTTCCTGTGATGAGGGAGGCGTTGATGAGGCAAAAGAGCGAAAATCTGCTTTACCTGGCGCTTATTCAAATGGACTCGGTTTGCTCTTGTCGTAATAACTTCTTTGCAAACCCTTCTTGTTGCGGTCCCTTGCGACGACTCGTGGCGCGGCGCCAACCGCAAACCACGCTCGAAATTGTTCCGCTTGATTTGTGAACCCATTTTGGGTTTATTTTCCTCGCTCAAACAAAGAGAAAAGCCACGGTAGAGTCAGCCGGAAAAAAGTGGGAAATCAGCATCCGTGGGCACAAAGTACGACGGGAAAGCAAATTAGACTGATGTGAACAACCCCGAGTTTCCCCCAAGCATATCCGAATGCGATCCAGGGCGTGATTATTGATCCTTTTTTTGCTCACTGCCGTCCCTTATAACAGACTGCTTTTTATCATAACTTTTGGCTGCTGCCAAAAGACTTTCAATTTCAAATTGCTGGGTGCGCTTTCAGGGATGGGAAGGATTTCTTTGAAATGGAATAACAATTTTTCACAAAAGTATCCGATTTAGGGGCTTGGGATTCCAACCGATTTGATTCATTTAAATGAAACTTAAACGATCAATGTTACGCTATCAATTTCAGTGCTCCAAGCCAGCATGTGATTCCTAAAAGACAAATAGAGGTTGAGAAATGGGGAAACGAACCGCTACTATCACATTTCCGCCTCGGAATTAGACTCTATCGTAGTATACTAGTAGAGCACCCGTCTAGGATACTGGGAGAAGTGGGTTCATGTTCTCAATATTCTTTCTATCCAAGCATACGTTCCTTAGCCTTCAGGTATCGTTCTGGGAGAAGAAAATGTTTTCGACATACCGGAATATAATATAATTTAAGATCATAGATTCATATTCCACAATTTTCTAGATTCTGGATCCCAGGAAGTTTTCAAGATTCAAAACTAACAGAAATAGGGTTTAGATCTAATGCTGGGCCTACTCAGGAACAACCCAGTAGCAATCTATCACAATCACAATCATTAAATAGCTGATGGTCATCTCACTGCGTCCAAGCAAGAAGTACGGTCGACTTGTTTCGCGCTCCGTTGTTTTGGAAGTTTTCTCGGTATTCGCTTGATATATATTATCAGTTTTTTTTCTCACTAAGTGACTCCTGGCATAGTTCCCGGTAAATTGATCGAAAAGTGAGTTTTTTTTTTAGTAGAAAGTGTCATTTTCGGAAAGATTAATCCGTGCTATTGGAAATTCGCAAACAAATTTGGGCATCATCGTTGCGTGGTCACGCATACGCGCTTACGCATACGTGCTTACGCATACCCGCTCACGTATCATCATCATCGAGTGTGAGCACCCGTTTCTACATCTACAACGTTCATCAATCATCGTGCGCCTGTGTGCGCTGAGTGCCGCGCCTCGATCAAGTGCACCACAACGAAGGTCATCCACGCAGCGCGTCTCTTCCAGCCATCTGTGTAAACGCCTACACATATAACGCTCGGTGGTAGTAGTATAGAATTATCAGATAAGTTTTTGTTTTTTTTTCTTTGTTTCTTTTCCTCCCCCATTAGTTAAATTTTCATTTTGTATTTCTGTGTTTGTAGTGTTTTCTGTGTATTGTGTCTGTGCGTTCAGTGGGAGAGCGTTTTGCGCTCCCACTAGTTGAACAAAATGGATGTTTTGTCAGAAGACGACATGGATGACCATTCATCTCAGAATAATGATGATGTCATCCCTGGTTCGTCGTCTCAGTCTGTCAATGGGCAGGATGAGAAAAGCTCCAGATTGCGGGCCTACCCGAATGACTCGACTGGCCCATGGGTTGTCTATTTTCAGCCCAAAAACAAACCCTTGAATGTTGTTCAAATATCTGACGATCTGACAAAGCGATTCTCTGCCGTGACCGAAATAACGAAGGTTAGGCACAACAAACTTCGTGTGACCGTCGCTAACCTGAAACAGGCCAATGAAATTGCTGTTTCCCAGTTTTTCACACTGGAATATAGGGTGTACATTCCAGCCTCTGATGTGGAGATCGAAGGCGTGGTCACTGAGGCGAGCCTGAACCCCGAGATACTTGAGAAGCAAGCGGTTGGCCGATTCAAGAACCCCTTGCTTCCTCCGGTAAAGATACTGGCCGTTCATAGAATGAACTCAGTATCGCTCAGCGAGGGTAAAAAGAGTTTTACCCCCACAGACTCGTTTCGGGTGACCTTTTCTGGATCTGCCCTTCCTCAATACATCGAGCTGGGAAAACTTCGTCTTCCTGTGCGGTTGTTTGTACCTCGGGTCATGAACTGCCAGAATTGTAAGCGGTTGGGACATACGGCCTCCCACTGCGGCAACAAGGCTGCTCCACATGCGGGGAGAAGCATGAGGATGGCGCCTGCGCAGCTACTGCACCAAAATGCGTGTACTGCAACGGAACTCCTCCTCATGCTCTCTCGTCGTGCCCGGCGTACAAACAGCTCGGGGACAAAATGAAACGCTCCCTTAAGGAACGTTCCAGGCGGTCTTTTGCAGAAATGCTTAAGAAAGCCACGCCATCGACCAATGACAAAAATCCCTTTTCTCTTTTGTCAGATGACGAGACTGACTCTGACTTGGCTGAGGAGGGAACATCTTTGAGTTTTCCGGAAGGTTCTGCACGGAAACGAAAACGCATCCGTTCGCGGATTGTTGCAAATAAAGAACCCCAAATCAGCTTGCCCAAATCAAGGAGTGGTGGAAAAAAGGAGACTTCTACTCCTCCTGGATTCCGCAGAACTGACTATACCCAGGATTTTCCACCTCTTCCGGGGACATCCAAAACCCCTGATGCCCCAATTTTAAGAACAGAAACCCCTTCTTCATCTGGGCTGTTCTCATTTGATGACATTGTGGACGGTATTCTCAAATACCTCAACATTTCTGATCCTCTGAAAAGCATTGTCCTCACATTGCTTCCGACTGTGAAATCCTTCTTGAAGCAATTGACTTCAAAATGGCCCCTTATTGCAGCTATCATCTCCTTCGATGGATAATTTTCCAAACGAGGTCGGGGATTTGATCACTGTTCTACAGTGGAATTGTCGAAGTCTTATTCCGAAATTAGATTCGTTCAAGTATTTAGTCCATAACAATAATTGCGATGCATTTGCCCTCTGTGAAACATGGCTCTCTTCAGAAATTGATCTCCCTTTTTATGATTTTAACATTATTCGATTGGATCGTGATGATTCACGTGGAGGAGGGGTACTTTTGGGGATCAAAAAGTGCCATTCCTTCTATAGAGTGAATCTTCCCGAATTCCCCGGTATTGAAGTTGTCGCATGTCAGGCTACCATTAAAGGTAAGAGCCTTTGTATTGCTTCTGTATATATTGCTCCTAGAGTCTCTGTTAATCGCAAACAACTTTTCGACATATGTGCGGTACTTCCCGCTCCATGGTTATTCATGGGAGATTTTAACTCCCACGGTACAGGCTGGGGGGAGCTGTACGATGATAACCGTTCTACTTTGATTTATGATCACTGCGACAACTTCAACATGACAATACTTAACAATGGAGAAGTAACACGTTTGGCTGGCCCATCCTCGAATGGTAGCAGATTAGACCTCACCTTTTGCTCCAATTCACTATCGTTGGATTGCACTTGGCATGTAATCCAGGATCCGCACGGTAGTGATCATCTGCCGATCAAAATTTCGATTGCCAGTGGGTTCAACTCGTCAGAATCCGTTAACGTCGCGTATGATCTAACCCGTAACATCGATTGGACTAAGTTCCAATCCGCGATAGACGATACAGTATCGTCAGTGGAAGAGCTTCCGCCGTTGGAGGAATATAATTTCCTCTCTAATCTCATCGTCGACAGCGCACTTCAAGCTCAAACACGACCGGTACCGCGATCGTCTATTCGTAAGAAAACACCATCGCTCTGGTGGGATCAACAATGCACGGAGGTTTACCGTAAAAAGTCCGACGCGTTTAAACTTTTTCGGAAACGCGGAACACGCGAGCATTTCGACGCATACACATCTCTTGAACGCGAACTCAAGAGCCTCATCAAGGCCAAAAAACGGGGTTACTGGCGGCAGTTTGTAGACGGATTGTCGCGCGAAACGTCTATGAATACGCTTTGGAGTACGGCGCGAAGAATGCGTAACCGGTCTACTAACAACGAAAGCGAGGAATGCTCGGATCAATGGATTCTTAAATTCGCGCGAAAAGTGTGTCCGGATTCCGTGCCGTCGCAGTTGATTCCTCGCGAAACCGCGAATTCGGTAGACGAAATCAGTCAGCCTTTTTCAATGGTGGAACTTTCACTCGCTCTCCTTTCGTGTGGCAATTCTGCCCCGGGATCTGATAGAATCAAGTTCAACTTGCTGAAAAACCTCCCAGACGTCGCTAAGAGGCGCATGTTGAACTTGTACAATCAGTTCTTGGAGCTCAATATTGTTCCCGACGATTGGAGACGAGTAAGGGTGATAGCCATTAAAAAGCCTGATAAACCCGCGTCGGATCACAATTCGTATCGGCCCATCGCGATGTTGTCGTGTATTCGGAAATTGATGGAGAAAATGATCCTTTTTCGCCTCGACAAATGGGTTGAGACGAACCACCTTCTTTCAGATACTCAATTTGGTTTCCGTAGGGGTAAGGGAACGAACGACTGTCTCGCGTTGCTTTCCTCGGAAATTCAGTTGGCTTTTGCTAAGAAAGAGCAAATGGCTTCTGTGTTCTTGGATATCAAGGGGGCTTTTGATTCAGTATCCGTTGAACTTCTTTCAGAGAAACTCCACGCTTGTGGATTGTCTCCATTAATGAATAATTTTTTGTACAATTTGCTGTCAGAAAAACATATGAGCTTTTCTCATGGAAACTCTACAGCTTTTCGATTTAGCTACATGGGTCTCCCCCAAGGCTCATGTTTAAGCCCCCTTTTGTACAATTTCTACGTTAGAGAAATTGACAATTGTCTTAGTGACAATTGCACGTTGAAACAACTTGCAGATGATGGCGTAGTGTCTATCACAGGGCCAAAAGAGGTTGACCTGCAAGGACCCTTACAGGATACCTTGGACAATTTGTCTACTTGGGCTATTCAGCTAGGTATCGAATTCTCCACGGAGAAAACTGAGTTGGTCGTTTTTTCTAGGAAGCATAGCCCAGCACAACCGAAGCTTCAACTTTTGGGTAAATCGATCACTCATTCCATGTCTTTTAAATATCTCGGGGTCTGGTTCGATTCCAAATGCACCTGGAGATCCCACATTGAGTATCTGAGACGAAAATGCCAACTAAGGATCAATTTCCTTCGATCAATTACCGGAACGTGGTGGGGAGCCCATCCACAAGATCTTCTGACGTTGTACCGGACAACGATTTTATCGGTTTTAGAGTACGGTAGTTTTTGCTTCCAGTCGGCAGCTAAAACGCACATCATCAAGCTGGAACGGATCCAGTATCGTTGTCTTCGTATCGCGTTAGGATGCATGCACTCGACTCATACTATGAGTCTCGAAGTGCTGGCGGGCATGTTGCCACTATCCGTCCGTTTTTCAGAGTTATCTCTGAGGCTCCTCACCCGTTGCGAAGTAATGAACCCACTGGTGATCGAAAATTTTGAGAAGCTTCTGGAGCTAAATCCTCAAACATGTTTTATGACTTTGTACTACCTATATTTAACACAGGATATCAGCCCTTCAAGAAATATTCCTAATCGTGTAGTCTTCTCCGATTTCGGCAATTCAGTGAATTTTGATTTATCTATGACGCAGGAAATCCACGGAATTCCAGAGCATCATCGTCCTATGATTGCTCCGTCATTATACGCTGCAAAGTTTGGCCATGTTGATTCTGCAAGAACGTTTTTCACAGATGGATCTCTAATCGAGGAGTCCGCTGGTTTTGGTGTATTTAATGAATTTCATAGCGCCTCTCGAAAACTTGAAGCTCCTTGTTCTGTGTATGTGGCTGAACTGGCAGCAATTCACTACACTTTGGAAACTATTGCTTCACTTCTTCCAGACCACTACTTTATTTTTACGGATAGTCTCAGTTCTGTCGAGGCTATCCGTTCCATTAGGCCGGTAAAGCACTTCTCGTATTTTCTCTTGAAAATACGAGAACTGCTTAGTGCTTTATCCGTGCGCTCTTTCATCATCACCTTCGCGTGGGTCCCTTCGCATTGCTCAATTTTAGGCAATGAGAAGGCGGATTCACTTGCGAAGGTTGGCGCTATGGAAGGCGACATTTATGATCGACAAATCGCCTATAGTGAATTTTTCTCTATTTATCGTCAGCAGTCGCTCGTTAGCTGGCAACATCAATGGAGTGAAGGGAGCTTGGGACGATGGCTACATTCAATTATCCCTAAGGTGTCGAAGTTTGCATGGTTCAAAGGGTTGGACTTGGGTCGAGACTTCATACGCGTGATGTCTCGTCTCATGTCCAATCACTATTGTCTAAACGCTCACTTGTTCCGTGTGGGGTTGGGAGACAGCAATCTCTGTGAATGTGGACAAGGTTACCAGGACGCTGATCACATCCTTTGGTCTTGTGCGGAGTATCGTGGAGTCAGATCACATTTTTATGATTCCCTTCGGGCTCGAGGTAGACAACCTAATGTTCCAGTTCGGGATATTTTGGCTAGACGCGATCTGGAGTTTATGAAACTCATATATGTTTACTTTAAGGATATTAACCTTAGATTGTAAGTTTGATTAACCTTGTGTTTAGTTTGTATTTTGTAAATGTGGGGTTTTTTTTTCAATATTTGTTTTCAAGATGAATAGAAATAATTTCATGCTTTAGGATTAATTAAATAGTTGTATCGTAAACCACATTTCAAACCTCCTTCTTCCCTTTTCCCATCCAAAAAATTGTAAATCTCCACTAACCTCGAGACAACCGCGAGTACTCGGTCCAGTTCCTTTAACTTTAAATTTAAGACAGTAATAATGTATAACGCAAAGGATAACTCGGCTCTGTAAAGTTTATTCGATTGAGCCTGTACAAATAAAGTAATTATATATAAAAAAAAAAATAGCTGATGGAAATAACGTTTGGTACATTCCAAGCAGTGTGCTTGTCGAAGCATCCATCAAGTTGAACAAACAAATAAAAAGCAACTGGTGCGTTAAGTTAAGGTGGTAACTCATTGTTACTACATGAGTGACCAGCTCCGAACACCGACTCTTTTTTTTTTTTCAATGCTAGCTGCATTTCTCTTATGAAACGATTGCTCCAAAATGTATAAAGAAACTTTTGGATGTTATTGTACGCTCATATCATCAAAATTGCACAGCAAACATGCTTAACATAACGTAGGTTCAATCAGCAGTGCCCTTAAATATGGAATTAATTTATGTATTTCAAATTCAAGATCAAGCGTTTGAATAATATTTCGCTTTGAAAAATATTCTACCCTCATTAGGTTTAACATTTGTTGCGCCCATCAGATTCAAATAAATAAACAATTTGACTTTATTTGGGTCACCATTTTAACGTACGTAACCAAATAATGCGCTACCCATCGTTATTAAAAAAATCGTTTGATAAAAATGTCACCATCATATGTAACAACAAAATGTGCTGCGTTCATTAGATTTATCATATGTTGCACTCATTAGATTACAACAGTCTGATTTTATTTAGGCCGCCTTATGAATGCTCCTGCGCCTACGATTTTAAGGAATTTAAGCATTCCAATTTTCTCAAGGTTCTGGTGATAAAAACAAACGCTTGAAACAAATTCGACCACATGCATATTGACACCTAAATTCACACGAGAAAATATAATCCAAAACCAGGAAAATTATGAAGTTCTATTCAATTCAGGGAAATCCAGAAAAAATAGCAAAGTTCCAAGGTCGATTAAATTCGAATACTTCAGTCACAGACAAACAGACGTAAATTTTCTTTCTGGATCATCGTTCACGCATTTAACGGTTTATTTGAACATTATCAATTCCACGAAATGCTCAACGCAGCGCTGGCATCGTTACTGAGGTTCTATTTTATGAGGTACAATGTTTTCAAGAAAAACTTATTCGAAGAGTTATGTACGTCTGTTTATCTGTGATTCAGTGACGTTTCAAGAACTTTAGTAAATATCCGAAGCATTCAGAGTAATTTCGAACACTTCAGTAAACTCCAGAACTTTGGGGAAAATTAAAGATATTTAAGGATTGATTCCAAGAGAGAACTTCATGACCGTTGCATTACCTTCAATAAAATTCCAGGATCGTTACAAGACCTTCACAAAACTTCAGAAAACTTCAAGTAAGTCCTAAAATCTTTGGAAAAATTCAGAGAGCTTCGGGAGAGTTTAGCGAATGTCATGACAATTCCATGAAATTCCGAAAAATTGTGTAAACTTAAGGGAAGTTAAAAAAAACGTCTGGAAACTTCTTAGTTGCGTGCGATAAACTTTATAACAATTGCAGTAGCTTTACAGATGTTCCAAAAACAACATCCAGAAAACTTCATAGAAGTTAAGAGCCCCATGAAGGTCAGAAAAATTGCGGAAAGTCCCAAGAACTTTTGGAAAATTTTGAAAACTAAACTAAATAATATAAACTAAATCTAAATTGAACTAAACTAAAAGAAAGACTGTGTATACTTTTTTCCCAGAAAGACTTTTGTAAGATCGCACCATGAGACCTACCTTAGCTCAGTCGGTAAAGGCGCATCTACAAAGCAAGACCATGTTGGAGGTAAGTGGGGTCGAATCCCGGTTCGGTCTAGGAATTTTAAGAGTTGGAAAATATCACGACTTCCCTGGGTAATATATTATGATTGTACTAGACACACCATTATACTAATGCAAAAATAGTACAGGAATCGAAAGCTCTCAATTAATAATTGTGGAAGTGCATCTATAGAACACTAAGTTGAGAGCACGCAATAAGCTAATATGCGATAAACAATAAGCTCGAAATGCGACAAAAAATAAGAAGAAGAAGAAGAATTAGATGATTGTGCTGGGTTCTGCCACATTTGAATACTTTGACTATATGTTTTTAGTATTACTTCTACGTGAAGTCAACGATTTACATAGTTGAAGATGCTAATTTCAAATAACAGACTGTAGTGGTAATTTTTATACGGTAGATGGAGTAGATGAAATCATAGAGTTGATAGTTCCGTTAGAGTACGGCAGTGTGAAGATTGTATATAGATATTAGAATAGCGAGCTAGGACAACTTTTAAGGAAGGTACAAATCGGTTTTTTCATCTCTCTTTACCAAACTCCCCCTTTGGAGAGGGATGGTGAGGGGTGTGTGTCCCCCCCGCCACCACTGGCAAAAAGAGATGAAAACCAACGGTGTGTTTGAAACAGTTATACCGATTTTTTACCGCACTTCAGTTGTTATTTGAAGGAAGGTATCCAGTCGTAGGTTTGGAAATTGCAACTATTGTTTACCCCTACCACGATATGTGCTCCTGTCATCGTCGACTTGATGATCTCGAGGGGACACGGGTGGGGTAGGTGACAGGAGCACATATCGTGGTAGGGGTAAACAATAGTTGCAATTTCCAAACCTACGACTGGATGCCTTCCTTCAAATAAAAACTGAAGATTAAAGATTTTCAGAAACATCTTCGAATTTTATGGAAAATCCAAGAATTTAAAGGAAATCATTAAGAACGTCCAGAACGATTTATTAAATTTAGGAAAATTGAAGCAATTTTCGGTGCAGTTCAGACAATTCACGGCAGTGTCAAGAAAATCATGTAAATTTCATGGTAATTCCATTAACATCAGGAAAGTTTCAAGAGCTTCCGTTAAATTTTGAGCACTTTAGGACTGTTTAATTAAATTCAGAAAATAAAGAGATTGAAGGTTCAAATTAGAAGTTAAAAAAAACAATGACAGTCTAGCGATCATTTTGGAAGTTTATATAACCAAAAATCGGTCGGAAACATCACAGATAGAAAAAAAAAACAATCACGGTACTGCATGCTTGCAAATTTTAGGCGTCTTTAGAGCAGTTTAATTAATTTCATAGCAATTCTAGAAACATTGTCAGAAGAGTAGTGAGACCTCCAGGAATGATAAGAGAACTTCAGGGTGGTCTAGACGAATTGTAGCAAATTTCATGAATCCGATCGACGTTGTTCATTTGTCAACTTGTCATTTTCAACATAGTTTACTCACTTTTGGGCAGGTTCAGTTTTGACTGATCTGGGTTGATTCTACCCAAATTTTTGTAGTTTTGGATTTGATACCGTTGCCGCATTCCTACAAACAATGCATGCGCGCAAAATATATTTATTTTTCCTCTTCAGCTGCATGCTGTACGTAAACAAACCACGTAATCGAGAATATTTGGATTGCAGTTTTGAGTTTGGCCGACTTTGCTGGTAAGTATTAACTACTACACACTTAGAAAAATTGATGTAAATTTAGCGTTAATTTGACATAAAATTGAGTCATAATAGACGCGGAATGCAGCTCAATCAAATGTACTTTCGAACTTTTCAGTCTCGGAGCACTTAATTTTACATGCCATGTTTGTTTACGTCTCATCCTTTATGTCAAAAATGGATTCCGTCACTTGTAAAATTAGGTATTTCTAAGTGTGTATTTATAATTCAAACAAAACAAACTAATTATCTTATCTGACAAGCTAATAAATTTTACTTTAATATCCTGATTACGTCAGCCAGTGTGGACCAGTATGTTTCTATTTAATCTGACCTCGAAACACAGCAACTAGTAGAAGATCAGAATAATTTGTTCAATCAGTTTGAGTCCAATTCTGGTGTCCGGGAAGGAGAACACGATCCTCAGTTGGGTATACTTTTGACAGACAGGCGTGTTGGTGTGTTAGTGCTGGCAGTTTGTTTACTCCTTTCGTTGACTGAAACTGCATGCAATCACCAAAACCCTGTAAGCTTATTGCATCAACCCACAATTGAAACAGTTGGACTATGGTGCACAACACGGACAGCATAATATTAATATAATTTATGTTATTAAAATTCATATACAAATACTTATTTGAAGAACGAAAATTGAGAGCCTGTGACAGGTGTGCAGAGATAGATCAATATAACGGATAGTTGAAGCAATATAACGTTTTGTTGCACTAAAAAGACTGAAAGAGCCGTAAAACCCTTTAATCAATATATGAAGCACGTCATTTGATGTTTTGTTTCAGTTACCTAACTTATTCCTGAGCTACCAGAAAAATTAACAAAAAAAAAAAAACAAAATATTTGAAAGAATAGAATTTTTGATCATCTGGAGATCTTTTCAATAACCCCTATTCTAGCTTGCACCTTAAAATAATGCTTACGATACGTAATAGAATTTTTTATCAGTCCAAACTGTTCAGAATAATATTTGATCTACTTGAAAGCATCATATTCGAGAGTCGTCTCTTACTTTTTTCAATCAGTTGGAGTTCTTAAAAATAAACATTGTAATCGAAAAAAAAATGCAACACTTTCTTTTGTCTAAAACTTTTTATTGCATGGGTAAAAATTGATTACATTTGAAGTAAAACTAGTTTAGAGTGTAATATTTACATGTGCAAAATCTCGACACAATCTATCAAGTGGTTATCGAGATGGCTTCCAAGCCAAAAGTGCTTCGACAAAACATAATGCGAGCGGTCGTGTAAAATCCAGGCCAGTCCCACAGGTGGATTGCGAAACAGTTTGGAATCGACAATTCGACCGTGCGGTAAAATCGTTCAAAAAGACCCAGACGACCAAGGCGGCGAGCTGGCAGTAGTGGAAAAAAAGCGAAGACAACCGACCCCGTGAATGCAAGGAAGGTGAGGGATTACTTCAAGCGCAATCCGAACCTTTCGATTTGGGACGTGGCCAAGAAGGTCAATTCTTCCGTCTGGTTCGTCCAGCAGACAATGAAGCGGGCCGTACTTCATGTCTTCAAGGTAAGCAAGGCACCTAACCGAACCGATAAACAGAATACAGTGGCCAAATCCCACGCCAGGAAGCTGTACCGCGAGTGATTGCTGCAGCCGAAATCCATCGTAATGGACGACAAGACGTACATTAAAGCGGACGCCAAGCAGATCCTCGGCCTGGAGTTTTTCTTCGGTAAGTCCCGTCTGGATGTTCTGGAGAAGTGCCGGAGAAGTTCTGAAAGAAGAAGGTCTACAAATTTGCCAAGAAATACTTAGTGTGGCAAACGATCTGTGGGTGCAGCAAATTCAGCAAGCCGTACATAACGACCGGCACCATCAACGGCCAAATATATAAAGAAGAATGCCTTCAGAAGCACCTGCTGTCCTTCCTCCGGTCCCACGAAGGTGACAATCTGTTTTGGTCGGATCTGACATCGTGCCATTATGCGAAACCGGTCTTCACATATGACATTTTAGTTTGGTACTATACTTTGATAGCTTGTTTTGCAAATGTCGGAAGCAAAGGCAGCCGATTATCACAGAAAATGCGTCGACTACGGTGACCACTTACACCACTGCACTAGACCCTTCATATTTTTCGGGGAGAGATATTTTCGCATTATATATGAGAGAGAATTATCGGTGAAAAAAGAGAGATGATAATGTGACTGCTTTACAATTCATCGAAAAGAAGATTGAGTGAGGGAATGCTGTTTATACAGCTGAGCAAGAATTTCAATCTCTTGTTTTAAACAAAGACCGAAGTGCTACGGAATTGGTGGGCAGAGTATATTTGAAAAGTTTTGATCATGAACGCCGTTTGGTAACAGAACATTTGCCAGACACTGTAGTCATCTGTAGGCACCAGATAGCTCCGGAATATTTTCAATCCTGAAAGCAACCACTCCAAGGCACATGTTTACATAGACACGAGAGCAAACATGCTTCAGTCCGTTAGTGCAGGTAGGGGAAAAATAGCATGCAACATGATAACAAGTCGACGACGACCGTGGTAAGAGTGTGGGCCGAACGCAGTCTGCCTCAAATCCCAGCACATCTTTATCTAACTGCGAAGAGCCTATACGTACGTATAACCTCAAAGAATATGGCGCTTAATGATGCAGGTCTGACCTGGAATGGATCATCCAGTCGCCGCCCGTCGTCCTCCATCCGCCTATCTCTCAGTGCTTATCGGTGGCGGTTCTAGCCGAGGGTGGTTTACTTTTGCACCATCATTAGCGGAAGAGAGTAACATTTTTATCAACAAGTGCCACTAGACATGAGTTTGCTCTTCAGCTTCAGTCGTCGCCGAGGCCGCACTCAACGGCAGCTCGCTACTGGATCAGGAAATTTTTACATTCATACCGTCTCAGCGGAAAAGCAGGCGAGAAAACTTGTGTTTTCTTTTGCATTTTCTGCTCGTACGTTTGAAGCAGCAGGTTCTTCTTGCATATGTATAAATCATCATGGTGCCTCCTTTTGTAAGCGGTACGAATTAGAAGGATCGTAATAATTCTTTCAAGTTAAGGCTTCCTTAATGCGCTTCTCAGAAGTGGATCGGTTGCCGTACGTTATTTGAGGCAATTGGATTAAGGCTGCAGGTTTTTTAGGATTTTAATTTATATGCTTTATTTTGAGCTTGAATGATGAGTTCTTGAATTATGTATGTGCTGTTCATACACATATTAATAATTGATTTCATCAGCATACAAATCACATTCAGGGGCACTCTCTGAGCATTTAATTCTCCAAGTTCACTAATTTTGATTAATGAAACAGTAAGGATCATACCAACATACAATCATAGTACCACACTAACCTAACATAATTTTTGGGGTAGAATCTATTGATGGCCCTACGGGGACCATCAAACTTTAGATCAACTCTCATATTCTCGTAAATTCACATCACCATCTATTCGAGATCGTCATAAATTTTCATCCTTCCGAACTGATTAGCACCGTTACGTTAGAACAGCACCAAAAGCGTCAAAGCATAAAGCATAGTCACTCCTTATTTAATAAATATTACTTCATTCTAGTCACATTCCGGTCAGCATACACTAAATTAAATCCCATCGGCCTCGTAACGTATAGCTCCAAGCATCTTCATTCAGTTTCTAGGCTAAGAATTCTTATTCCCATTGTCAAACGGTGGTTCCAGCTTTGGACGTAATTGAATAAATATTTTGAAATAAGTTACACAGGCTGTTGTCGGTTGTCCAAGCAAGTTTCACCACATATTCAGGTTCCAATCATTTTGCATTTTTCTCTTAAAATTCCAACATTCACAGCAACGCTCTTTGCAGTCAACGGACGAGAATAACGAATAGTTTCAATCCCTTGAGCAACTTTTATAGTACCTCTCCACTACTGTTCCCACAAGCGACTAGCGGACAAATAGCAAGCATCCTCCCAACATGGTGGACGCCTCCGGAGAAGAGAGCCGTTATCCTTTGACAGTCAGCTTGTTGGCATAGCTCCTCGGTTCTTAAACAGTACACCCTCTGTTATGCCACTTGCCGGAGTGGAAATATGGATATTTTAATTTTTAATGCTGTAATGAATATAAATGTGCTCCTGAATTACAATATGTAGCCATTTCACGCGAGAACGGGTGCAGAACTTTCAACTATGTTCAACCGGTAGCATTCGATCCGGTCCGGCGGGACGGGAGTCTATCTTTGAGAGTGAACATACCGACACTCAAAAACTGACGGGAAAACCTTTCGACGAAAGTGCTTGCATTCGGAAGAGGTCAACCGGGATAGAGGCGGTTATAAAATAGGGGAATATTGAATAAATATAGAATAAGCTTATGCTGTCAGGAGGTAAATTATCCTGCTGCTGCTGTTCCTTTCATGCTACGTGAACTGGATTGTTGATTGAATTTAAACTCAAATTAATGCCAAGAAAATACTAGCAAGTATCAGACAGTATAAAATGATACATGGAATACGATATGGCCTTGTATAGTTTGTCGTTTGTCGTTTGTTAGATTTCAGAGATATGTTAAAAATAAACTTGGGGTTTATTAAAAATAAGCAAAAAGGAAGGGGAAGCCGTCTCAGAGCCCCCAGCTGATTGGTACAAATTTTGTTTTGGCCTAAAATAAGTAGACCCACTAATTTTGGTTCAAATTGGAGAGGCTAAAAGCAATTGCTCGGTAACTTGAGATGAAATGATCCATATACCTTATAGGGTAAGGTGGGCAAGATGGGTCAGCTTTTTTGTCAAAATTAACAGTTTCAACGCAGCCCCAGCTTTTTCAAACCAGCATTTGGACTACATTGAGCCTGTTAATTTTGACAATAAAAAAATCAAGCAGATGACTCATCTTGCCCGTGATCCATCTAGAAATAGCTTTCTCTACGATAAAATGCATGCCCGAAATTTAGCTGTCTTTTTTCCTTGGATCCTAACCACGAAGCAGCGTGAGTTTCCAATTATTAGATGAATGAACCGACAGCAAGGATTATTTTTACTTTGGGAATGAATGGGGCATAGTGAACAAGTGGGGCATAGTGATCATCCTATACTTTTGCTTGAAAATTGTAATAGTTCAAAATAAATTGATAGTTGGATCAATATTAATAGCTTGCCTGTGGCTTGAAACGGATAATGTGATTCGAATCAAGTCCATAGATTGTATCATTGTCGAGAAGTCGTTAAATACCTATCTTCTAAATTGCGACTCAGCGATACAAACCATGCACAAAAAAAAACGTGTTAAAAATCACGTTAAAAAACGTGTATTAACAGACTTTAGTATACATGTGTTTTTTAAATTGCTTATTCTATTCAACGTTCTTTGTAAGTGCCCCATTGGTAAGGTATGAAAAATAAATGGAGTTTTTCCTAAAGTCAGATAAAATCGTATCATACAAATAAACAAATAGAATAGCATAGCATATCATAAAACAAGTAGAACAAATACGTAGGTGGTAAGAGCTTCAAACTGTTGTTAAGAAGATGACTAACCTCTATCCATTACTGTTAGATCGTAATTTGATATTAGTCACTATCTCTGTCCTGCCACGCCCTTGCAACTGTTAAGGAAGGATAGGAATGTTAGTCCGACATTTACTTTGTTTTCTTTGAGATGTTTATTATATTGCAGGTCTTTTTTATTCCCAGGCCATATAAACAATAATAGGTCCTTTTTCTTCCCACCCATCAAACCGTGCTTCATAACCACAAACGTATAATTTAGGGGACCTGATTCAAATAATTTTAAACCTACGGTGGATTTTTAGTATGCAAGAAAGGTCACATCGCACCGCCGTGGTAAATAAATTAAGGTTTTTTTTTTGTATAGTTATATAGTAACTTTAACACATCATTAGGTTATTATAAACTTGTCGTTAGAACTCGTGACCTTCAGGGATGCAACTCCACCTGAACTTTACATACCATCCGAAGGATGATTTATTTCATTGTATATACATAAGTTTTCCAATCATACTGAACATCCAATTCACTTGATAGATCGTTTACAGAAGCAGCAAATACACTCTCTCCAAACATCTATCAAATCTCGTTAAATCCCATCATCCCACATTCCAACTCTCGGTTTCCCAGCTTTGGTTGACTCTATAAAAAGTATGATAATTAAAGTCAAACAAGTGCTTTTAACCGTACTCATCCCGCTATTCGCTCTTTATCACTGTCAGACGAGCAGTAAAAGCAACTATAATAAAGGACGTTACCAGCCCAGCCCAGCATCAGCAGGCAACCAGCGCACAATGGAGATATCGGTAGTAAAAAGGATTATAATTGACTGCTCCTGAAATCAATATAAATAATATTTTTTTCATTTAGGTAAAAGGATCAAGGAATCGTTTTCGCACGATTTAATTCGGTGCATGTGCACTGTTCGTTTTTTTTATTGTAATAAAAAGTCTTCTTAGATTTGATTTTAACATAAAAATACGAACAGTAGCGAAATTACCGGATGAAACCTAAAGTAAAAAAATAGTCCACATTCAAAATAAACTTTCAGAACCAATTTCAGATACCAAAATTAATTAAGTGGAATTAAATGGAAGATAACCTTTTTTGCTGTTTTATTAAAGCGTTCCGCTAACAACCCAATTTCATTACTTCATTATGATGGCCTTTGGGATTTTCCTTATTATAGAGTTGAATAGATTTTTCTCCTTTAGTTTACTTAAATCTTTGGTTTTTATTAGTTAGGTAGATTCCGATTCAACACATTGTAGTTTCATTTTTATACCTGTGATCTTGACTTTTCTACCTATGGGATAAGTTCTTTAGTGGGAATGACACTGACTGCACATTGTAGTCGAAATACGTATCTGTCATGGATACCAAAATTAATTATGTGGAGATAACCTTTTTTGCTGTTTTAAAATTTCAGTCACTTCTGGCATAACCCAGGATTCTCCTTTAGGCCCAGTTCTTTTTATGTTGTACATAAACGACATTTCCTACGTACCGTAAAACGGGGTATCTTTGATAATGCGGGTAACTTTGATAGTGTAATATAAAGATTAAATTTACTCGCTGCGCTTTTTCTAAATTAGAAAAATTGGTTCCATATTGTAGCTTAGGGTATTTCCGTTGATATCGTATATAATTTTTATATAGTATGTGTAACATATTTTACAAACATATTAAAAACTAGTTTCGTGTTTAAATCAAAATACTGAAGTTCGGTCACAAAACTAAAAAAAAAATGTGTAAATGCTTTAATTTCCGTTGAACTAGTAATATATTTACCAGTTACGAGTTTACTCTTGGATCCTCAGTACTTGTTTTAAAAATATAAAATTTAAAAAACATTCATTGCTGTAAAAAATATTTAGAATATACTTTAAAAAACTATCAATGTTACCCCGTTTTACGGTACTAAAAAAAAATAAAACTGATGGTAAATGCAGACGACATGAAGGAAATAAGTAATTCTAGTGATGCAGAAGAATTCCAGAAAGAAATCAATATATTTAACACCTGGTATAGTAAAAGTCTACTTCATTCTAAGAATCATACCAGATTGGAGTACTCCACATTATCAGGCAACAACGGCAGTTACCCTAAATGATAACTCGTCGTCCTGAACAGATGCGATACTAAACAAAAAAAAACTGAACGTAAGAAAACGTACCGCAATAGCAGTAAAGAAAAGTAAAATTGAAACACCGCTTATTGAAATATCTTTAGGCAACCAAATAGTAGAAAAATGCAAACTTGTAAGAGATCTAGGTGTAATCCTAGACTCCAAACTAACTTTTGTAGAACATTATAATACCATCATTAGTAAAGCAAACAGAATGCTAGGCTTCATTGAAAGATTCAGTCATAATTTCGAAGACCTATACACTATTAAGCTATTATATACCACATATGTAAGACCAATTCAGGAATACTGCCACCTACTATGGAATCCATACATTTCCATGCACGAAAAACGCATAGAATCTGTCCAAAACCAATTTATTTTTATATGCTTTACGTAAATTCAATTGGACTGCATTTCCATTGCCATCTTATGAAGCGCGCTGCATGCTCATCAATATACAAACACTTAAGGATCGCCGCCAATTTGCAATGCTTTTCTGCATCAACGACATTATTTCACTGCGCACAGATTTGTCAGTCACGCATTTAAATTTTTACACACCTTGTCGACATCTTAGAATACGGAATTTATTTTCTGAAAAATTATGCAGAACACACTTTGCAAAAAATAGCCCAATCAATCGAATGATGTGCCTGTATAATTTGCATTGTGGAACTATTGACATCACTATGCCCAAGCAGCAATTAAAAAATTTAAGCTAAGACAGAATAGAAATAATGCATAGTAAGTAAACATTGTTTTAATCAATGTATGTAGTCTACATTGGCTTGAGGAAATAAATAAATAAATAAACCCCTAATGCTATGTTAGCAGTTGATTTGAGACTAATTTACCTCAAAATTCCATGAACGATCTGAAAATTCTCGAATCATGTTTTCAGACACGGGATACTCGTGCAAAATGAGCTCAAAATTTGCGGCTGCTTTATTTGCAGTCTTTAAACTAGTGTTAACAACTTTCTGAATATTGTATTCAAAATTGTGTTAAAACTCAACTTTTACACTAAATTTACATATAGGAACTATTTGACCTCATATTTTCATATATATTAGCCAAAAGCCTACCTGGACCCTACCTATCGACTCATCAACTCATGAACCGGGGACCAACGGCTTTACTCCCCCGTGATCAGAGATGTTATGCCTCAGAACATCCCGGCGGCATCGACTGTGATTGAACACAGGCCTGCTGGGGTGAGAGGTAATCACGCTTACGACTACACCACCGGTGCCGCTGGCAATTACTTGAAAAGTAATGATTTAATGGATTTTGCACACTGAGAATGGATTGTTAATCCCTAGCCTCATTTACATGGTTCTTTGTGCGAATTTCGCTAGGTCTGGTCAATCACGGAGTAGCAGCTATCGTCAATCGTTCAAGATCATGCTCATTTTGTGTAGACAATCCTTAGTGAAATAAAACTCGGTTGAAACTTCGAGAAAAATGTTTTCTCGGTAAAATACGACATATGCTTGATGCGGGACATCATTTATTTTGAATAGCTTTATGCCGCCGGACATCAACAATCGTCGTTGGTTCTGTAATGTTATGTTATGCAAGGGGTTCGGTTGTCTAGTTCAACTGTTTTTGCGTTACATTACTGAATTGATAAAACCGAATCATTTGCCTTCCAGCCATTCCAAAGACATAAAAAAATATCACTCCTGTGACCTTTGTGGGGACGCAGCGGTAAACACGGTCCCCAAAACAACAAAGCTCATTCTAATATTCCTTCCCTACTCCCACCTGATTGCAAGGACGTGGCTGGCGCCGTTATTGATTTGAAATTTGAAATTTGGAGTCACTGAAACTTGTACAATGAGAAAGGAAGGTCGCTCTCAACCCCATTCAGTTGATTAATTGTGCAATTCCAATGGTTCTGATCGATCACGGTGTAGCAATCATTTGATATGTGCAGTCAGTCTAAGCGAAGCCAAGCTAGAAAACATGTATTTCATGTATGATGACTCCAAGCGGCAGCAAGTTTTAATCCTTTTTGTACCTTAATTTCCCGCTGTGCAGCGGTTGGCAATAGCGGAAACCATCTCCATTCAACAGTCAGCTTGGGAAAAAGAATGGCGACGAAAAAACGCACTACCATGAACAGGCGGGCGAGACTCCATTATTCAGATTCTTTCTTTGTCACTCTATATTCCCTACTCATCCTCGCCTGGTGACATTCCGGTAGGACTATGTAAAGTACGCTCACTAAAAATGTGTAACTTTTTACACTGTTGCACATTGTCACGCCATTGCTTCCACACAGGCTGATGGTGAGGTAAAGGTGATTTTCAGTCAGGTGTATCGCCTTGGGATTGCTCATGCCATGTGTTTTTCTCTTTCAGTTAGATCCTTGCCACGTTTAAAATCACTTGATGTTCTACTGCACACAACCGTTGCGACATTCTGATGGAGAACGACAGATCCGATGCATTAACTCTCATTATCACGTAACGTAAATGGAAGGAAGCAGTTTTGCGACCCCGTTAGCACTCTTTATTTCCCTTCAATTTAATCCCATCAAATGTGACAAGCTACAAAGCATACCTGGTGGAGAAACCATCCTCGAATCAAACGAGTTGGAATTTCAAAACGATGCAATTGAATTTTATTAAAAAATGCTTTTTCCACAGTTGTAAGCCGCGAATGTTAATACACGCAATTTTTCCGCGAATTAAGGCACTGATAAACGGTACGGTAGCTCACTCCAATACCGAACTCTACAAAACAACGATGCTAGGAAAAGGTTTTCAAGCATTTTGATTTTCCATTACTGAGAGTGAGGAAATTAGCAACCTTTTTTTCTGTACCTTCCCCAAACCTTATTTGGCCGGATATGGTAGAGTGATACAAATGAATTACATCCATTTAGAACGGTATCCTTCCACGGTTGATGGTGGTGGTGTCAGTAACGAACATTAAAAATTGATGCGTTTGTAATAGAAGCTTGAATAATTCATTGGGTTTGTTGGGCGAGCGATTCTTCCCCTGCCTCAAATGGTTGAATAAAAAAAAACGTTTTTTTTTTCATTCAACAAACGAAGTGGAGCTTTTCACCAAAAACGTGAACTGCAAGGCTCGAAAAGAGAGAGAAATATGTTCAAACATTTCTTAATGCTGCCCGACTATTAGAACAACTTAACATGACATCTAATGCCATGATCAGACTAGGAAGTTGTGATGTGTTGGAAGTGCTTTCGTGTTAAAAGAAGAATGTATTGCTATGGAGCAATTCCCTACACATTCGCAAATCGGTTTATTTTTGTATTTTTTTTGAAATGGTTGAAAATTTGCAGAAACGTTCCTTTTGACCGACTTTGCCATTTTGCATCTTCAAATATCCAATTTAAATCCAGCCTTATTTTTGAAAAACGCAAATAGAAAAATATCAAGCTTATCTTCAGAAATTTTTTACTCGAAAACTGTTTGCCCGATAGGTTTGGTGTCTTGGGCAATATTGCAGATAATAGTTTTTTTAATATCCAAAACTTGGTTCAATTACTTTTTCGACTTTATATAATAAAAGTACACCAAATTTACAATAAAAAAGCACTCGAGTAATTTTTTTTCACACCGTTTTCGAGATGTAGCGGTTTGAAAGAAGATATTTTTTAAATGTTGTTAGTTTTTGGCCATTTTCAAATGTATTTTGCGGTTCTCCAGTTCCAACAATATTTTTTTTCGAAAAAATCAGAAATTTTTAGCATTTTTATAGCTTTTGGTGGCTAATCAATATATTAAATGTCTTATAAAATATAAAAATAAAACAATGCGACCTTTTAAAATGTACCTCATAGGTATAAACTTGTTGCTTAAATGCTAACATGCTACCTATTGCTAAGCAATTCATGGTACCAAGTGGGTGGTTTTGAATTAACTACGTCCATATGTAAGCCAACGTAATCAACATTAGAATATAATTCGCTGTGTATCTTTGAAAGTGACCTGCTTAAGTTCAGTAATTCAGAAGACGAAGTGGTAGTTAAAATGAATATATGAATAATAAGTGCATAAACGTGTTTAACAAAAAGTTGTTCGAAAAATTGCCGAAATTTCACGGATACTTTAATACAGAAATTTGTTGATCTGGGTTTTGCGGAACAGAACCAACTTAACAGTAAATAAAATTTTTTTGATTCTTGTCGTATACAGCTTTTTAAACGTACCGAGCTATCAAGTAGTGACGAGTTATCGAACTGTGATGAACAATATATCAACATGAAAACTCATTTATTTTAAAAATGATTGCTTTTCTACGTACAGAACAGCAGTTAACTGTGAATAAAATTTATTTCATGTCTGACGGAGCTGCATCCCAGTATAAAAATCAGAATTTTTTCTAGTATTTGCCAATTTAAGAATAAATATGGAATAGAAGTTGAATGGCATTTCTTCGCAACATCGCATGGAAAAGGTTCACGAGGAATACTGAAACGTATGGCTACCAGAGCTAGTCTAGCTAGAGAACGTGAATATCCGATAAAAAATGCAAGGGAACGATTGGGCTCAGAAGCGAAACGAGGATCAACTGACTCAAATTTTCTTTTGTTATGCAACTACTGAAGAATATGAAACTCATAAGCACGAGCTCAACAAACAATACTCAAGGGCTATAACCATTCAAGGAACTCAAAAATACCACTCATTTCTTCCTATTTCTGAAAGACATTTGTAGTAGTCAGACACTTTTCAAACTGTAGTAATGAAAAGAAAATTGTTGATAATTCTAAGAATTAAAGTATGGATTTCTATTACAACTATATCAATCTAACAATGTAAAAATAAATTAAATCATTCTCGAAACATCGCAATTATAAGTTATTTGCATATTCTAACGAGCGAAATATGTATTTGCAAGAAAATAAATTGTTTTAAAACACACACATTCCGGATGATTTAGATCATATCGATGAGCCACCATTGAGCCACGATGAGCATTTTCATTGTAAAATTTTCTGATATTTCGGAAAAAAATATGTTCGGAACCGCGAAATACATTAAAAAATGGCCAAAAACTACCAACATATTAAACAATATCTACTTTCAAACCGCTACATCTCGAAAATGGTGCGACTTAGCAAAAAAAGGCGCAAGATTCCTTTAAGAGATTCACATAAGTATACGAAAATTTCAATGCCTCTGACCAAGTTGTTAGAGTTGCCACGGCTCACCTAAAGATAGCTCGCGATATGTTCAAGACATTATTCCCCGTAGCAAAAAGATTTCTCAATCTAATACATAATATGTTCGGAATATAAACATTTAATAAGGTTCATATGACGCCATATGTGGTGGTAAGATTTGCTTTTCCATTTTTCACTATATTTATTTGATAACAGCTTTTGCAGTGTTGCATGCTTACTATTAAACGTGTATAGTTGCTTATCTACCAATTCAACACATTGCACGAAAAAAATACCCACATTGTTACATACTTCTGATCGGGTTCGGCAACAGCAACCTGCTGGCATCCAAGAATCGCCTTCCTCTAAATGACGAAGAATTTTATTGCAAGAACGTGTAAATCGTTCTAAATTTGTTCAAACGCGCGCCCCTTGCTGACGACTCCTGCTCTGCCATTCAACCAGTCAAGGCAGTTCAATCAGTTGTATAAATTTCCTTCGGTTCAGGGTCGTGCTGTCGGATCTACTCAGTCTTGGAGGAAGCTGCCCAGGGAAAGCTGTTGGCTCAGATTAGGAAATTTTTCAAAAGAAGTAACACCCAAAAATTGGTTCGGGATGGGGGGCTTCGGAGGTTTGATGCTGTAAAAAAATGAGGAAGGTGCTCGGCAGGCAGGAAAAATGATATTGATGAGGGTAATTGACAAGAACAGCATCTATTCTTAGGTCCAACGATTATTTCGATGATTCTGAACTTTCCGGGTAGATAATCTGCCAATCAATTTCGAACCTCGTGGTGTGAGGGGTTTCACCTGTTTATTGTTGGTAGGTCACCAGGCCGTTGTCGCGTTCCAGTGAATGATTTTCTGTTGCGTCAGCGTTTGCAGACAATAAATAGGAACGAGGAAATAAGTGCTCTCGACTTGTGTCAATTAGAGCGCAATGCAGAGGGTTAAGGGGTTACATACACTACGTCCAATTAGCTTTTGCAGTGAATGTAAAACCTAGCAAAACAAGGATCAATTGACATCACTTGACTAGTTCTGGATATGGATGCGCAGAAAAAAAGTGTCGTCAATTAATGTTATTTCACATGTGACAATAGCTTGACTTGTGATTTTTAGTGTGCAGTTGGAGCGTCATATCCCGAGCAGGAGAAAATAACTCATGGATACCTAATTATGATCCTGGTACTAAAATTTGGTGTTGATCAGCCTGATATAACCCTAATATCTCGATACCTTAAATTGGTATGGATGAGACTGATATAAGAGGTAAAATACTAACAAATATGTTTCCAGAATACCATTCCAATACCAAATTATGATAATGCAATACCACACAGGTATTCTTTTGGTATCCAAATATCAAATTTTGTTATTTTCATAGTGTTTTGAAAGTATTTTTTTTGTATTCTTTTTTGGTATTCTACCTCTTATATCAGTCTCATCCATAACAATTTAGGTTAACACTAAATTTTGGTTTCAGGTCGGAAAAAGGTATTCATACTTCAAAATATTTCACCATTATTCATCCGTCAACTTCAAATGTGCAATATCCAACACAAGCGACCTGAACATGCAAAAATAAACCTTTCAAACACGTTTGATACAGCCTTCACGTGCAATAAACAAGTTTAATTGCATCTATCCACTCAATCTGCTATCAATGACAACATCCTGCCGATCAAAAACCACAGGCCCGGAGACGACACGTTGTGGCAAATTAAATCTATACCCGCTCACAATACAACTATTACTCTCTCATCGACCGTCATTATCGGCATGCCCGGTGTCTAGTATGTTGATGACGTACATTTTTCACAAATGGATACCGAGGGTCGGGGCAAGTGGTCACTCTCGGTCCCTTCCGGTGTGATATCATCAAATGCCTTCTGATCCTTGCTGGAAGCCTATAATACCCTCATCATCACCGGCATCGTCATCGACAACACTGACGCCCTGGCCGAACGTTTACCAGCATACTGCCGACTAGTGGCAAATTGGTTGGCAGCGAACACTAGGTTGGGTATAGTACTACTTCGGCATATGGGACTCATTTTCGTCAGACGCGTCAAAAACAATGAAGACAAACAGCTCCATCCAACATTCATGCAGCAAATTCGTTGCTCACGAGTTAAATTACGTATGACTGTAACTGATTTAAGGGGGGTATGCCGATGTGAAGTGAGGTATACCGAAATGGTGCCACACTCTAGTGGATGTGGCTCCGATGATCATGATGATAGTGGCCAATAGATATAAACACAAACTGGGGGAGAACGGAACATCTGCTGCAGGCGTCGATTGTCTCCTTTCACCGTTTGCCAACCCCATCTATTTCACGTCGCTATATAGTTGCACATCAACATCGGATGCCATCCACCTACTGCCTCAACCACTCCACTGATTTTGCGCTGGCTAGATAAAGCTTTGCAATACATATGTGTGTATAGTGGTTTGTTTTTGTGCGGTGGTATGTCTATGGTGATAGTCGCATCTATGGAACATGCTCGAATTATGCTCATCAAATCGTTTAAAATTGGCTAAATCCGGAAAATCCACTTCCGCTTTGCTGGCTGAATTTCAGAGCCGAATTTTGCCAGGCGTTAGAGACATTTTCGAGAGGTCTAAAAATAAAACTGACTGATCCGGAATGATCTGCTGCGTATGAAAAAATACTACTTATCGTTAAAGATGAATAGTTAAGCTTTTATCAAACTTCGTGTTGGTGAGCTATGTATATTATGAGATTTATTATTGAATAAATATTGACCTAACAGTCTTCTTTTGGGTATAACGGTTACTTAAGTAAGTAAATGAACGACAAACACCAAGCTTGGGGCAACATTCAGCGCACCTCAAACGGTACCATTCTGAAACATAGGCGATTGCTTCTCCCCTTAATTCAGCAACAGTAAAGCCTATTGCATTTGGCCAAATCCTCAATTGTAAAAAATTCAGCTCCCAGCCCCTAGTACAAAATCTGGCTACGCCTTTTTCCTGAACAATGACATGCAAAAAACTCGCTACAATATCTTGAGGCCAGACTCTCCCACCCAGTTGAGTCGATCTGGTGTTCATACTACAATAGAACTCAACTCAACTGAGACTACTATCGGGTAACAGAAGTAGAATCCTCCATCAGTAAGCTTCCCGGTCATCCCTGCGCAACTACCATCGTATCAACTAGATCAGTTCCAATACTGCGTCAAAACCACTGTCAACTTTGATGTCAAACCGGAAACCTCCGAAGACGTTGATCATTGTCTACGCTCCACCGAGTAGGCAGTATTCCGGGATCAACACGTGGCAGCATCTGGACTGGTGAGCAATACTTTGAACTTTGAAGTTTCTACCAAAGGCCTGATCAGTGTTTGGATAATTATTCTCAAATCTCATTCATTAAGCATGCCTGAGAGAATAAACTCACGTATGAATCTGGCAAACAAATCTCACGCTTGAGATTCTCATGGTTTTTCATGCGCTCACACTAATAACGCCTAACTCATAAAAACCGCTCCAACATCAATTTCTAGTATCCTGATGAATGTTGTGTTAGTTTTCCATCGACTGATGCAAAAACAACTGCAATTACAAATAATATCTAAAAAATATTGAGCACTGAATTTTTGAACCTGAAAAATCACCGGTGATTTTTGCGTAGATGAATTTAAAATGGCAAAACTCACGCTTGTGATTTGAGTTTTCGAGTTTTTTTTCCGAACACTGGGCCTGATCAGACTCCCTAACTACACTCATAGCCAGTACCAACGCAAAGGTTTTCCCGTCTTGAAGACCAACTATAACTGCCTAACTAAAAGCATTCATGACAGAATGGTGGACTTCAGAATGACCGACTTTGCTAGTAAGATCCGCTCTGTTCCAGATTGTGCTAAACCGTTCTGGAAAGAAACCAAAATTTTAAAGAACAATCCGAGGCTCATTGCACTACTGGATCCACTGAAACGTTCAGGCATAGTGAGGGGGTGACGAAAACGGCCTTCGCCAAGAGCGACAAGGCAAAGGGGTGAATCCAAAGATTATCTGTCAATCAACTTTTCCAAGAGCATTCTGCAGAAATCTCCTAAGGAATTATTGTAAGTTTTCTTGAGGACTTCTGTGGAGAACTTCAAAGGTTATTCTGAAAAGAAATCAAAGGCTTTGGGAATTGGAATTATTCAGGTGAATTAATTGGAGAATTCTAATATTAACAGATTAAAAGTACATGTTAATTACGAGGAGTTATTCCGTTGAAATTGTAAGAAGACTCCCAAGGTGATTCCATAGGCAATTCTGAACTAAATTTCAAAGGAACTCTGAGGACAATTTAAATCACAATTCCAATGAAATTCGGACAAGAATTCAACATGAAGACTCCTGACAGGAATACTAAGAGAATTTCAATAATAATTCCATGGGATGCTGCTTTTGAAAACAAATCCAAAGAATCTCTAAGATGAACTTTAATTTATTAACAACATACCAAACATCAGAAGATTAGTAACGAAATAGCTACGGTAATTAAGATATACAGTATTTACCCGATTTTGTCAGCCCCCTTTTTGATTGTCTTATTCTAATGATCTACGAATCCCATGCACTTTTTCAGTGGTCTTATTGCACCAAAATATAACTTAAACATCCATCTTGAAAATCAATAAGAAAGATTTGGAATTACAGTTATGTGCAATTATTGAAAGATTAAAGTCTGATGCGAGAAGGGCTAAAAAAAAATCGGGTCGATACTGTAGTTGAAAGTTTTTGCTGTTTCGGAAATAAAAATATCTGGGATAAGATTACATTTATAGTTTAAGACTTGAAGAAATATTCATTATTCAGAAACCTGGCACTTGTTTTTCCTTGTTTATTTTCTATCGGTATCTGTTCTAACACGTAAAATCCCAATGCAATATGTGACTAGACATTTTTTGCATCAGTAAATCTGAACTATATCAGCTGGGATTGAATCCAGACCTACAGGGCTAATACTGCAGTCACGCTTACCACTAAACCAACAGTGCCATTGAAACCAACTAGTAGTACTACGTAATTTACTAAACAAAGGACACGGACACACATTGGACCTCTCAATAGACTCGCAGTCAAATAACGTTGTCACTCCATAATGTTCTCACACCGGTCTCCTCACCTTACAGCCCGCTCTGAATATTGTGGTCCCATAGAAGTATTTTTGGAAACGGTCAACTGGTTCTGGGGTGAATACGGGTCTATAATCGGCCTGAATCATGTTAAACCCGTCATGTGACACCCCTTATCACATGAGAACTCAAAAAGAAGGATGGTGGTCATATTGGCCACATCCGAAAATGTTCCTTGCAGACCTTTGTGCCGGTCCTTTCATCGGCGACGGCGGTTTAAAAACCATTTCACACCTGGACCCTACCTGTTGACTCATCAACTCAACGGGGAACAACGGCTTTACTTTACAACGGCGTGATCAGAGATGTTATGCCTCAGAACATCCCGGCTGCCCCGACTGGGATTCAACCCAGGCCTGCTGGGGTGAGAGATAATCACGCTTACCATAATCACGCTTGACACAACTGGCGCCGCTTGTTGGTACTACTCCTAGACTGAAATTTTTTTCGTAATTTTTTTCATTTCCCGGCGATTTTTGAGGTTTTCCACAAGAAACCACGAGGCAAATATACTCATCGCTGAGTTCCTGCACTTTTGGTGATTATGAGTGAACTAAACTTAAATTTGGGTTACTTACCCTATGTGACTTTTTATAGATAACACCATTTTTTAATTGTTACTGAAAACATCGTTGCAACGTTTCAGAAAACTGTCGGAACTATTCCCTAAGGTGGTTTTTCCCGAATGAAATAGCTTAATCACTTATGGCACGGTATCATCAAACCGATGTCGATGAGTTCAATCAACAATGCAGTTCGAAAAAGTAGTGTAAATTTCTGTTCAATATGATGCACATAAATGGAGCGTCGCATAACATTAAGGTTCTGACACATTTCATGCAATGTTGCAAATATTGAATACAAAAGCCCATCTTTGTAAACAAAATTGTTTGCAAGTAGCTTGGTTGCGTGAAATGAAATACAAGTCTACGTGAATGAATGTTTACATCAAAATTAAAATTCAGAATTTTTATCTGTGTAGGTAGAAAACGTTGCAAAGTGTGAAAACCTTTGAATGATATATGCAGTGAACTTTCCCGTTCTCCATATATGTATCTCTCTAACTCGATATTCTCCGTAGATGGAACTCAAGGCTACTTTGACCACTTTTCTCGTACACATTTCTCGCACATAACTCTATGAGCCCTTCAATATCAAGTTAGGTAGAGCTGATTGTATCAGTGGTTGTACACAAATGTTGACATGTTGCATTTTCCATGCCACGTCGATATTTTATTCTAGCTATAAAAAATCAGGCAGATCCAATTTGTATGACATATCATTGTATCACATAAATCAAGCGAGAAAATAAAAATCAAAATAATTAGTAGTGGAAACGCTCCTGTAGTTGCGGTACGTTAGAAGCGTTAGGTTCCTGTAGTTGTGCATGGAGACTCAATACACAACTGTAGGAACCTAACGCTTCTAATGTACCGCAAGTGTAGGAGTGTTTACCCTAGTGGTTATGTGCAATCATGCAATGGGTCAAGGGCAGAGCTGTCTCTCGCTCTCTTTATGTTGGTAGAGAGTGAGAGAGTGAGTGAGTGAGTGAGTGAGTGAGTGAGTGAGTGAGTGAGTGAGTGAGTGAGTGAGTGAGTGAGTGAGTGAGTGAGTGAGTGAGTGAGTGAGTGAGTGAGTGAGTGAGTGAGTGAGTGAGTGAGTGAGTGAGTGAGTGAGTGAGTGAGTGAGTGAGTGAGTGAGTGAGTGAGTGAGTGAGTGAGTGAGTGAGTGAGTGAGTGAGTGAGTGTGTGAGTGAGAGAGAGAGAGAGAGAGAGAGAGAGAGAGAGAGAGAGAGAGAGAGAGAGAGAGAGAGAGAGAGAGAGAGAGAGAGAGAGAGAGAGAGAGAGAGAGAGAGAGAGAGAGAGAGAGAGAGAGAGAGAGAGAGAGAGAGAGAGAGAGAGAGAGAGAGAGAGAGAGAGAGAGAGAGAGAGAGAGAGAGAGAGAGAGAGAGAGAGAGAGAGAGAGAGAGAGAGAGAGAGCTGAGCTATCACTTTTACACTATTTTTCGATTGGATCCCACTGGGGGCAATTGGGAGGATTGATCGATAAAATCCACCCCATTGTGACGCTACAACAGAAGTCCCTTTTGGTTTCAGTGAAAGCTATCTACATCCGGTCAATAGTACACAGGGCCTTTGTGTGCCTAATGCACGGTAGAATGCGTTTTTCCGGGCACACTTACTTTTACATGTACATTGTACATTTTCGAGTCCACCGTCTTATTTGTGATGAAATTCAGGATTTTTTTCTGTTTTGGTAAATTTTAGAATTTTTCAAAAAAAAAAAGGAACGGAGAATTTTTGATCAATTTTCGCATAATAAATTTTCTGCTCTTGCAATACTGGATTCTAACTGAAGCAAATTTTAATAATAAAGTAATGACCCGATTTGCCAGCCCCATTTTTGAAAATCTTTTCTAATGTTCTCTGTAACCCATTCGCTTTTTAAGTTGTCTTATTACACCAATGTATACCTCATACAACATTCAGACTATAGCTAATATAACTTAAAATAAAGTATCTTGATATTAAAAGTCATACAAGTGATTTCCGGTGTAAATTAGACGTAAGAGTGCTTATTGCAAGACAGCCTGCTACTATTAAAAATCCATCTTAAAGATGAATGAGAAAGATTTGGAATTATGGCAACATGAATCTATTGATAGATAAAAGTCCGATGCGCGGAGGGGCTTACAAAATCGGGTCATTTATGTACGATAACTTTGCAAACAATTCGCGAAAAAATGCAGCCCCTGCACACCCCGTTGCAGTCAAACATGTGTCAAATTTTCCATATTTTCATCGCAAAGTTTTTCCCATAGTGGCAATAAGCTCTGGCTAACAACCACCCCGCTGAACACATATCAAACAACGAAACGAAATGAACTGCTGACACTGCATAAAACGAACACAACTCGACACGACCCAGCAGCGTTGTCGTCATCGTCGTCCTCGTCGTCCTCGTCGTCCTCGTCGTCGCCCGTCGGTACACATTGATACTGCTTAACGCCATCAGCAGATCACCTGGCGCTTGCTTGAATATGCATGAATTTGCAGATTTTTTTTTACTCTGAGCTCACATCCGAATATATAGGCGATTCGACGGCATTTTTTTTGTCGATCCAGGGCGTGTACACGACATTCATGATTTTTGAAATTTTCCCACACTTCCCCGAAATACCGAAACCGAGTGTGGAGCACGGATTTTTTTTTTCAATTACGGAAGACCTTCAAGCATCAACCCCACCCAGAGCGTACATGGTCGTCCAGGGGTGGAACAATCTCTGCCATTTATTGAATCAAGCGAATGCGTATCACGGGATAAAACGAATAATCTTTTGAAATATGACACTGCATGCATGGTTGGTGCCACCAACGCCACGCGCGTCCGCTTCCTAATAGTGGGCGTCGTCTGGGGGCTTTCCGTTATGTTTCGTTTCGTTATGCTCTGCTCCGGGCAGTATAGTCAGTGATTGGATGATGGGAGCGAAAAATGGTGTGGTGAGAAAAAGTGCGGTGATAAATGGTCCACTTTCGTTCTTGAGCAAAACAGGTCTGCCACGGGGATGGAGCAAGAGGTACGTTGTTTCCGGTCTGATGCAAGATAGGCGGTGGGAGAAATTGAGGATGTTGTATGCATAAATTGTAACATTATTGGTTTTGGCGTGGTGTAGGTACGGTGAAGGTTAGCACTGTTTCGTAGAAGTTCTGTATTCTAGAAGTCTATTAGCATGTTGAGGATGAACCAAATTTAAAGTGGAAATTACTCATTTCGTTTAATAACATTTTAGGTTTTTTTTCAATTTAAGGCCGGAACAATATTTTTCTTAAAAATAATATTTTAAAATCTATCATTTAACGCTTTGATCTAAAATATCGGATCACTGGTTCAAAAGTTCAAAAATAAAAATTAGGAAGAATTTTTCGGACGATTCTACACGGAAGGGGTCACCCTAATGGCGAATTTAAAAAAAAAAATCCAGAAGGAACCAAATTACCAATTGTTATGAAATTATAATATCCACTCAATATTTTTGTTAATGGAATTGTTGTATACAGGTAATTTATTTTAAAACATTATAAATCATTTTCCAGGATTGACAAAAAATAATCTCAGGCATCAATAAAAAAAAAAACCTTAAACATTAAACATAGACATTTTATGAATACATTGGCGTCAGGGATAAAAGTGCTGAGTTTAGTAACAAATGCAGGCTGACCAGTGAACAAGGAAGTCAGTAAATTCGTTAAAAATGCATGGAATCCAAACACACAGGGAAAAACCCGTGAATTTCGATGATGAATTGGGACAAAAATAAAACTCATCCCATCTCCAGGAAAAAAAAAATGCATTCTGAAACTTTAAAAAAAAATGGCTGGATTAAATTTTTAAGATACAGTCTACTATTGAGAGAATTTTGATGAAAATTCCAAAGTAATTTTGAAGAGATTTAAATAAATTCAAAAGATAACACACAAGTTTTTTTTTTGACTAAGATCTTCAAGTCAATTGTGAGAAGAGCTCAAGGTGAGTTCAGTGTTGAATTTGGTGGTTATTATGAGGAAAATTCCATGACAATTGTGAAAAGGATTTCTGGTCCATTTCCAATAATTATTCCAAATAAGAGAAATCTGATGATAATTCCAAGAAAATTCCGAGGGTATTGATTTCTGAGGATAGTTCCAAATGTATGCTCTAACAGATTCCATGGTATTTCTTAAAACAGTTGCAAGTGAATTGTGAAGAGAGGTTCCAGAGAATTCTGAGAAGAACACCAAGGAAATAGAATGTAATAAGGGGATAGTTCCAAGGGCATTTCTAAAAGAACACACTGGAACCATCATTTACGAACCAAACCAGGGCATTGCAAATCGTAATTCACTATATGGGTATTTTTGGAGTCGGGTTTACGTGTAGGAACCATGTTCAAATCGATGATGTTGGCTTCTGGTTAGAAAAAAACTGTTAAATATTGTTGAATACCCCACAATATGGATACTTTCGGAATCGGAGTGACGTGTAGGGACCGGAAATCGATGTCTGACGCAATTTTTAAATTCATCGTGGTGGCTTCCGGTTACAGAAAAATTGGAAAATGCTGTCACATACCTCACAATATAAGTATTTTTGGAGTAGGGGTGACGTGTGAGAACCATAAATCGATGTCTAAGACCATTTAAAAATCCAAGATGGTGGCTTCCGGTTACAGAAAAACTTGGAAACGCTGTCAAATACCTCTCAATATGGGTAGTCTTGGAATCGGAGTGGCGAGTAGGATCCGGAAATCGATGTTTGACGCCATTTTGGAATCCAAGATGGTAGTTAAACGTTACAGAAAAACAGGAAATACTGTCAAATGCCCCACAATATGGGTATTTTTGGAATTGAGGTGACGTGTAGGTATCACACAGGAACAATTACAATCTTCGAAATGAGAAAAAAATACTCATGCACAGCAAAAAATAAATTTTAATATTACATCCATGAGGACATGCTGAAAATCTAATGTAATTTTTATGGCCGCAAAAATAAACAAATACAGTAAAAGCAGCGTAATGTCAGTTCATGCACTGTATTAATGATAATTTTGTCCTTTTTGGCAAGAAACATTACACCATATTTTTGACACGATTGAAGTACATCCACTTTGATGTGATATCAGAATTACTTTCATGTTGTGAAAATACGCTGTAAATAATATTCATGATTTCAGGAGCTATTTTTGCGTAACACAGCCATATTCCCTGAATCATGAAACATCCGATTTGGAATCACGAATTTTACTTTTAGCTTTTAAACCAAAACATGTAATATAATAAAAAAGAATCATACTGGATTCGAACCAAGAACCTCGGTTTCATTAAACTTATATTTTGACCACTAGACTATCAGTACTTGTATGAGACGGAAGGTAAAAGGCACAAAAGAGATACTTATCCAAGTAACAATTGTGGTTTTATTAGGGTTCTGTAGACCATGATTTAGACTTGTAGAACGCTATAAAACCTTCATAAAACTTGTAATGTTACTTGGATTATGTAGTGCGTTTTATGAACACGTTTTGTCAGGAACGTATAAAGCTTTGAGCGGTCATAATTCCGCTGCATTATGAAATCATGAATTTCCATTACGTCATGAATCATTGTTATATTTTCATGTGATGGCAAGTTTTTTTTTTAGTTTCATGATTTTTCAATTATAAACATAGAATCGGATTTGTTCCCGTGCAGAAATCCATGTCTAATGCCATTTTAAAATTCAAGATGGTGGCTTCCGGTTAAAGAAAAACTGGGAAATACTGTACCCCACAATATAGATATGTTTGGAATTGGGGTGGCATGGAGGGACCGGAAATCATAAAAAAATGGTTTGAAAATATTGTTAAACGCCCCACAATATGGGTATGTAGGGTTCGGAAATCCAAGTCTGACGCCATTTTGAAACCCTAGATGATGGCTTTACGTTATAGAAAAACTGTAAAATACTGTCAAATACCCTACAATATAGATATTTTTGGAATCGGTGTTACGTGTAGGGACCAGAAATGGATGTCATGCCATTATCAAATGCATGATGGCAGTTTCCAGTTAGAGAAATTTTTTGAAATACTGTCAAATACCTCACAATGTGAGTATTTATGAAATCCGGGATACGTAATGTTCACAAAATTGTTGTTATTTTCATGAAAATATCCCTTTTTCATAAATTTAACACTTAGAAAAAAATCATGTAAATTTAGGTGCTCTGAGACTGACATATACGAGCGTCAAATTTGACATAAAATTGAGTCATAACAAACGCGAAATTCAACTCAATCAAACGTACTTTTCGTCGAGTAACGAACTTTTCAGTCTCATAGCACTTAATTTTAGATTTTTTTTTACTTCTAAGTGTGTAGTTATGATGTTCCATCTATCAAGATAAGTTTTTTTTTCTGGAAACCGCCATCATGAATTTCAAATGGTTGCGAGATATTGATGTTTAGTCCCTACACGTCATTCCTATTACAATAATGTCCATATTTTGGAGTATTTCACAGTATTTCCCTCGATTCCTAGTCCTTAAATTGTTATGGCTATGACTTCTCCCGATGATTTCTCGTAAACCATGGCTCTCCCTGGCAAATCGACAACACCATCAAGTAGAGGAAGACTCCTACCCGATGGATATGTTGGTTTGTGTTGAATTCCGAGAAATCAACGAGAAAAGTCATTGTTTACAAAAGCTGTTACGCCCTAATTCCAGCTCTATGTGGACATGTCACCACGGTTCCAAAAATAACCATATTGTGGAGTATTTGACAGTATTTTTCGGTTCTGTATCTGAAAGCCGCCATCATAGATTTTAAAATGATGTTAGACATGGATTTCCAGTCCCTACCAGTCAGCCCGATTTCAAAAATACCCATATTGTGGGCTAATTCGCAGTATTTCCCAGTTTCCCTGAATCTAAAAAAAAAAATCAATATTTGGAATTTGCTGCGTAATACCTCGTTATTTGGGGTTTACTTCGTGTTAAAGAATGTTAAAATGAATACTGCATTAAAATATACTTCGTAACGGAGGTTTCAGTGTAAAGATAATTTTGAGCATTTTTACAAATTGATAATTAAAGCGAATTATAAATAGAGAATAATATGGAGAAATATGGCGAATTTTAATAGAACTATGAAAAAACGCAACAGTGACCTTTTTGAATAATAATTAAAAATTCCATGTTAATCTTAGGATAAATTCTATGATTCTATTCTATTGGAGTATTCTGCATAAAATTTCTGGACTGTCATGTAGCAAATTTGAAAAATATTTTTGCAGTTTGACAGAAGATTCAATTCCGGTAAAATTACTTATTTTCCCTAGTGACCTCTTTGATCATATCAAATTGGACATTATAGCATTTAGTCTGTTGGCATCTGGCCTAATACTCAATCATCAAACAAATTTTGCCCCCTCCCTGCTTTGAAACCATGGCATAGTAAGCTTTCTAAACAGAGAAGAGCAAATATTTGGACCCTAAGAATTATCTTCCAATTTTTCGTATTGATCATTCAATTCTTTTCCAAATCTGATAAGAAGTCGTGTAAAACTCTCACCATAATTCTGTATAAAACACACTATAGAAATCTGCACTCCCATAGAGTTGACATAGCGTTCACTTCAGAATGGTCCTAGAATCTCACTCAGAGTCCTGCAATTTTCCAAGAAGTTCCGCCTAACATAATTCCCGAAAATATGACAAAAAATCCATTATATTCTCTCCAAGATTTTCTTGGAAAGCTCTTTCATTCTTGGAACTCTTCTTGGGCGTTTTTCAGGGTCTTTTTTCGAGGCAATAAACATTTTGAATAAGCGCCGTTTTGAACATTTAAGATAACCATTTTCATTGGAACCCTAAAAGCTATAGCTATTCAAATTTGTTACGAGAAATATAATGGGAAATCTTATATCAGACTGCAGCTGACATGCAACTTTTTTATTAATGAAAATTAATATAATGTAAGCATGAGTTTGAAAACATGCACAAAGCTTTTCGTTTATTTCGAAAAACAAGCCCTCATTTTCGAACAACGCAACATGTTCTCATGTAAAATTCTTCACACGCTCCACGTCGACCCAATTATTATATCTTTTCGGACACCGTAAGTTCAGGCGCCCTGGCGCCTGGGACGTCGCCAAATGGGAGTTAATTTTCATTTGATTACGATGTCGTAAAATATGTTTAGTGTAACAGTAAATATCCTCCTAGTCAACATTCGAGTGTCGAGTGAACGCTGTGATATACGGGTGGTCTCTGATGAGTGTTCTTTCTCTCTTTCTATTCACCAACCGAACTCGTCAGCAGAAGGACATAAAGATCGCAATAATGTTGGCTGGTGGCCTTCTTCCCAGCTTTTGCTGCCAGGAATCTCTCCGGGGATGACGAAAAGTCGGAAAAACGTACGTTGGCACACGACACAAGAAAATAATTTATTGCCAATTAGCTAAAATATTTTCCTCGGTCTCTTCCATCCACCGGAAGAAACCAGCGACCGTCATATAGACATTTGGCTTCGCAACCAGGAGAACCAAAATCAACGCGCGCGCTCAGATTCCGGTCGCCATGGTGTCTCGTTCGGTTCCCACCGGGTGAGCGAGCTTCTTGCGCTACGACGGGATGATTGGTGTCAGCATTCTTTCCTCAGTTTAACGGATCGTTTGTGTCGTCGCTTTCGTCGTGTCAGGAGATATGTAGTTGTCGCCCGAGATGCAAGGTGGAATAGTATACTAACGAACAATGGCTAGGTCCGTGAGTGACAACAACCCGCATTAAACGGTTGAATGCTAGCCATGCGTCCTTGCCGAAGGTTTATTCATTAAACTCCAGCAGAGTTTGGTTGCATGTTGGAGACGATTATGTGGATATAGAAAATCGTACAACACCTGTCTGATATCATACTAGGTGTAACATGGACAGTGTAATGGCACTCGCAATACAGGTTGGATCCAATAGGGCAAACACATGAGGAAGTTTTTATCACAAGAGAGGCAATGGGAAAATTAATCATCATAGGAGAAGGATTTGAAAAATTAGTACTTTACCATTCATGCACTACACTCCATAGTCTACAATGCACATCATTTTCTTGCCATCCGTTTATTTTTAGCACGAACTAAGCAGTACGACTGTCATATTAATTGTCTTACTTATTTTAATTTTGACAAAATTACTCAAGTCCACAAGAAGTACGATAATTTCTGTCTGTGTCTGAATTTGCATGCGATACGTTTTGGCTCATGACAAATTTTGGCCAGGGAACACTCAGAACATGTCCGGGTGTGCCCAAAGCTCCTGAGGGGCTCCCGAGATATAGCCGGGTATGGTCACTGTAGTCGCTGGTACTAAATATAATATCCAGAAATGTTTATTTTATTTTCTCATTCGATTTGACGAGTCGTATGAAAGTTTTTGGTCATGTCAAGTTTTGGTTTCACCAAATGTACCTGGCACATAGATTGTGTGGCTGGAATCCAATGGAAGAAAATGTACGCTGAATGATTATTATTCATGTCGGTTTGGTGGTGGTTCGTGGCGGATGATTCGAGGTCCATTTACCTTCAGAGTCGTGGAGAGTGGGTTCGGCGGTGCGGATTGTCGCCTCATTTCTTCTCCCGCTTTTCTTGTAACGTTAAACTCATCGTTCCATGGGACCATGCCGGGAATCGAACCCTTTAATGACTAGGGTATGAGACCTCAGGTCGTTTTATGCCATTTCTGAATCAAGTGAGTGTTAAGGTGGTGCCGTTTGAGACCAAATGTGTGAGTTCGATTGGACATCGATCATGGTGAGTGTGTTCCAATTGAAAAACATTCTTGTTTTTTTTCCTTGATTTGTTTTCCGTCGATCTTGTTTTCCGTGCTGAGCACCAATGCTACGGACGCCAGGGATGCAGCTTCTACACCTGGGCCGTACCTATCCGTTTGTTCCTGGTGCTATGGCCTCGACCGTGCGTAATTTATTGTTCAGTGAGTTTGGGTTTTGTTCGTTTTGAAACATAGCTAGGAGTTCTGGAAATATTGTTCTGCAAAGTCCACTTTTAGATCAAATGAAAGTAAAACTGGTTTCATTTTAACTCGGTGTGTTTGTGTTCACACCGTTAGATGTAATTGAAAATATTCAAATTTATTATTAATAATCATTGACAAATACGAAGGTTTTACTAATTATGTTCTCATCTTACACAAATACCAAACCGAAATAATGAAACACGCGTAAAAGTTTAATTCAGTGAAGGCATATGAATCAGGAAATGAACGCCTATTCATAGCATAATGAGATATTTCTATCACATTTTGAGCTACTAAATTTATTGCTGACGATCTTATCCAGTCTTCCCTTACGATCAGTAAGAACAGCAGACTGTAATTTAAATCTAAAGAGGATAGAATAAGGCATAGTGAAAAATTGCAAAGGTGGGGACGGGCCTGGAATTGAACCCCTTCTACTCAGTAAGCAAAAACGGTAACCACTGAGCTACTAAGCCTCGTCAACAGCTCAATTCATATATTCCCCTAAAATAATCTTAAGGCCACTCCTGTAAATATATTCCAGTTTTCTTGGAATGTTACCCCTAAAGGGTGATACGGTCAAAATTTGGTCAAGGGAAAACGCGTGTAAATCGGTGAAATCGTTTATATAAAAAATCAAATTAAATTTCTTTTTCAAGTTCAATTAGTATAAAATTCAGGAAAAATATTCAGTTAGGCTTCCACTTTTCCAAATCCGAATTTCCGGGCCTTACGCTTGACCCCTGCCATCAGATTTTGTACAGCCACCTTGTCCACCTTCTTCGCCGCAGAAAGCCAGTTTGCCTTGAACTGCTGCTCGCCCTTAGCAGTTTTTTTGGTCTTCTTTAGGTTCCGCTTGACAATAGCCCAGTATTTCTCAATTGGGCGGAGCTCTGGCGTGTTGGGAGGGTTCTTGTCCTTGGGAACCACCTGCACGTTGTTGGCGGCGTACCACTCCATGGCCTTTTTACCGTAATGGCAAGATGCCAAATCCGGCCAAAACAGTACGGAACAACCGTGTTTCTTCAGGAAAGGCAGCAGACGTTTATTCAAACACTCTTTCACGTAAATTTCTTGGTTGACAGTCCCGGAAGCTATGAAAATGCTGCTTTTCAAGCCACAGGTACAGATGGCTTGCCAAACCAGATATTTCTTTGCGAACTTTGACAGTTTCATGTGCTTGAAAACATCTGATACCTTTCTCCTTCCTTTTGCCGTATAAAACTCCTGTCCCGGAAGCTGCTTGTAGTCGGCTTTGACGTAGGTTTCGTCGTCCATTACCACGCAGTCAAACTTCGTCAGCATCGTCGTGTACAGCCTCCGGGATCGCGCTTTGGCCGTCGTATTTTGTTTATCATCGCGATTTGGAGTCACTACCTTCTTGTAAGTCGATAGTCCGGCTCGTTTTTTGGCTCGATGCACGGTTGTAGACGATACACCCAGCTTATTTGCGGCATCTCGGAGAGAGAGGTTAGGGTTTCACTTGAAACTACCGGCAACTCTCTTTGTCGTCTCAGCGGCTTCCGGTTTTCGATTTCCCCCCGATCCAGACTTCCTGGCTGTCGACAAACGTTCCCCAAACACTTTAATTACATTTGTAACGGTTGATTTGGCAACTTTTAGCGATTTTGCCAACTTTGCGTGCGAGTAGCTCGGATTTTCGCGATGCGCGAGCAAAATTTTGATACGCTGCTCTTCTTGGTTGGACGGCATTTTGACAACTGAAGAGTGAATTCCAAAATCAAAATAGGAGCAACATTCTACACACACACACCTTCAAAATGAGGGGTGTTCAGCTTTTTAAAATCCAAAATTGAAAGAAATACGTCAAGTTGATATTGACCAAATTTTGACCGTATCACCCTTTACTTTCTTGGATTTTTCCGCGTTTGTTTGTTCCAGTTTTATTATGATATTTTGTAAGACTTCCACCGGAAGAGTTCTGCAACTTTTCCGGTTGTTCGAGGCTTGATACAGAAGTTTCTGCTGACTGGTATTGGCCAACTCTAACGATTTATCTTGAAAACTCCTTCCGAGCTCCCCTCAGAGGTCCTGCTGATATGTCCCGGAAAGGTCTGCCGACTTCTTCAGGAAGTTTCTCTAAACTTTTTCTAAAAGTTTCTTCCGAATTACGCCGGAAATATCATCCGTCTTGGATGCCGGGAGATTGTCAGCTTCCTCTTGAAGTTGCTTCTGACTTTCTCCGGAAGTTTTTTCTGACTGCTCTGGAAGTTTTCTCCAACCTCTCCAAAAATTTTCCATCAGCATCCATTCGAAATTTATTTTAATTTATTGATAGTTCTTCACACATTGAGTATCCCGGGAATTATATATTAGGATTTTTCCGGAAAAAAGGTGTATTTAGCATGCTTTGTTCAACTGTTTCTTCTCTTGATCAATAAAACTTCCAAAGAATTTTGTGAAAGTAGTGGAAATTTATTCCCGGGATGTACTTCAATAACAAAAAGATTTTTTTTTAATTTCATCATGTTTACCAGTGCTGTTAATTTTCATATCATTCGATTGAAGATGAACCAATACAACAATTAAATCAATTCTGTGAAAACGAATTCTCATATAACCATAATTTGCAGAGCCCCTTTCCAATTCGAAGCTCATTGTCACTGTCAATTGAGTCACTCACTATCATTTGATATACGACAGTGGAGTATGGAAGACACCCAGCAAAATGGTATCAAACAGACAATTCAACCCGATGTCAGATCAATGTAAGGCAAATTTAAGGTCGATGTTGTTGTCTAGTCATACTTCAAGTCCCCGCGTACATCGTACGGGTTAGGCAAAAATGTGCGTCTATCTTGAAAAACTGTCGCATTAATGGCCCTTCGCTCATTTTCAACTTCTATTCAATTTTCATACTGCCGTACTCTAACGGAACTATCCACCTACCCTCTTCTAAAGATCATTCTCTAGCTAATAAATCATCACACTAAAGCTTCATGTTAGCATTTCCAACCAACTCTGAAAATCGTTAACTTCGCGTATGAAGTAACATAAAAACGCTTTGAATGTAATCAATTTTGGGTTTATGTCGGGTCAATGTCGGGTCAACATTGGGTTGGGGTTTGGTAGAAGTCAGGTTGGTGTCGGGTTGGATTAGCTTTTTCGCTGGAATGTCAACCAGAGCTCCGTTTATGTGTAGGTTACACTCAATTGAATGATATAAAGCGTTTCTCAAATGAGAGTGATCCATGCCTTCGTCAAATAACTAAGCAACTGAGGTCCCCTTTGATAGCGAATAGCTGCTTTTCTCATTTTCATCAAAAAGTGTTCAATTGATTTTGAGATTTTACAGCACTGAAATCCTGGCTGTACCACTGGTTAGATAATATTAACTACTTGTATTTTTATGAACCGCATTTATTGAAAGCCTACAAGAACTAAAATTTGCAGGAAAGGTAGCTAATTGACTGCATCGCTAGCCCTCCAGAATTGTTTGAAGATTAATAGGGTAGATGTACCAGTTAAGGCTATACGTGGTGTGTTCCAATTATGGCCTATGGGAATTCCATCGGCCATAATGGGAACACACCATAAAAGGAACGTTTATCCAAAACTGGTAAACTGGGAATTCCATCGGCCATAATTGGAACACACCATTAGAGGAACGTTTGGCCATAACTCGTATTAGAATAAAATAAAATATTAAAGGGGCAGGCACCCTAGGCACTCCCATTAGCTACGCTACCAGGTTATTTTCCTTCAATGCATTCCGTATATTATTTCCGAGTCAGTTCTTCTAACAACGTTTTTTTTTTTTTTCAAACCTTCAGCCCAAAATCATTCGATTCATGTAGATGTCTTCTACTGTCGACGCACAATAATAAAACAATATGTAGTCGTGATATTTCTGTATTCATATAATGTTCAAATTCAACTACATTACTTACAATTTAATAACATTAAATCGAGCAGTCACGAAAATGCGAATTGTAGCTTACCCAAATGTGTATTACAATTGGATCGTGCTCTTTAATGGGAAATTAATTCAGTCTGCAGAGCAATAATTATCGAAGTAGAAAATTGGGGGTATTCTTATTTTGTTGCTTTGCACTCGACATCATAGCTCATTAACCCATTCCAGGATCAGATACCGAAGGTAACGTGTTAGACAAATATTTGAAACCTTGAATCGGAATATAGGGGAAAGTAGCGAACTATGAGACACTTTATACTTGTATTTCTTAAATTTATTCAATATTTCCATTATGTTCGTTTTGCTACAGATCCAGTTTGGTGGAGTCCCAAATTACCTTGATACAATTTTCGAGACCATTTCACACAAAGAAAATTTATTGTATTTAAGAAGCCTCTAAGCTGCATAATATGTTTGTAAAATACTTCAACAAAATATCCAGAAAATATATATTTGTGATACTCATCAATTTAGAATGCAACACACTTAGAAATTATTACCGACTTCGGTAATTTTTTACCGAACTTTCACCAGCGTTTGGAAAAACGTTGACCCTCATTTCAAAATCGGTTTCGCTTAATTTTAATGTTCAAACACTGCCAGTCTTGTTTAAATAATCGAGTCTTGCCATTGTGGTGAAGTTTTCTTATTTTGAAGCCTTGAAACCAATAAATTAAAAGGCATCATTTTCACCGACCAGTTCAGCAGTTCAGCTTAGTGTGCAAAATTTGAAAAGCGCTTTAATGCTAACAAAAAACATCCGCGCTGCATTAAATGATTCAAAAACTATTTCACGGACTGTTGTGTTAAAATTGAGTTTCAGTTATCTTAAATCAAACGTAAAAATTCTGGCTGCTTCAGCAGAGTCCAAAATCTTGCTCCATCATTTTCCATGCCGTCTCATTGTTGACGACACTCCCCTTACTATAAATCTCCAAGTCCCATTTCATAGAAATTTTCCCCATGGTGTGAATTTTTTGTTTTTTTTACTTACCTAATCCCAAAGCTTCTTAACACGAATCGTAATAAATTTACCGGGATTTGATGTCAAACGGATAGGTGTACAGAAATTATTCACCCGTATCCGAAATACTTTTTTGGGTGGCTCATTTGCTTTGTTCGACCACAGAGAAATCTTCGTCTAACCTTTTGTTTATTCCAGCGAAAATTAACTCAGGTGGTTATCAATAAATATATTTCATGAATAATTAATACGGCGGCTATAGTCGCCCTGGTGAATAAGCTGATAATGAGCATGAGTTGGAATGGGTCAACAAAGTGAAACTGAAATCAACGCGACTGAGTGATGAATAGAGACCGTATTCGTTGGTAGCCCTTACCCGTTTCAGTCGTCGTGTATTTATTAAATTCAATAACCTCGTGCAGGCAAAAGTGTAGGTACACAGCTTTTTTCTTCGGACCGAACCAGCACATATCGCATCAAGGGAAAGCGTTTTTCCTGAGGTCAAATTATTCCGTTGCCTGGCACATGGCAGCTGGCAGGAGCACGCAACTCATAAATGTGATATTCGGTAAATGTAAATACAAGCCCGGGTCGACGATAATTAAATATTGAAATAGAGCCTTTTTATGGGGTTTTCATGATGGTTATAACCGCTTGGTCAAGTCCGCCTCACGTTAACAGTTCGGTACTGATGCCCTCATCTCTCTCTCTCCTCTGACCAGAGGGCGGTGGCTTTTATAGTCGATGTGGTCTACGCCGACCCAAGAGTAGACTGGAAGCACGCATGGAGTGCTGACCATGGATTGTGGGTCAGCTATAGCAGGCTTAGTGGGACCGGGAGCGAGACTTGCTGGCGTCATCCTGACAGGGGGTTTACACAAATTAAGCGCGCTTTTCTACTGCGTGGGTTCTCTGGTACCGTATTTGCCGATTGATTTGAGCCACAAATAGCTGGTTCAGTCGGTAGAATTGTGTTTGCGATTCTGTGACATGCACCGAATTTTGGTTCTTCAGTTGAATGATTTTCGCGAATAAAAATCAGGGGAATTCAATTTTCAGATCAAGACTTCGTGGACCATGAAGTTAACTTAGCATAAAGGGAAATAAATGGATATGACTGCCAATCTTTGAGTTAATTACAGATATATTTACTAGAGAGGTTCACCAAAATTTAAATATGATAATAACTTTTTTTTATGCCATAATACCATTCATTTTTATTTAAAAGCTTTTTTCAAATACCAATCCAACAATTATTTCTGTAGTTATTGTCTAAAAACTGAAAGCTCCCATTTCGTTATTTTGGTAATTATTTTATATTTCACAAAGCATGTCGATAACTGACTAATAGCAAAACAAGATTTTATACCTCAAGCATGTCAAAATAAGGTATCATACCAAAATAAGATATTCATTGGTTATCAGTTAGTCACCTAGCAATAACTGACTAATTGCGCAACTAACCCAAAATACATTGCACCTAGAAAATCATCTCGTGAATTTTTAATTCAAAAATATACATTCTGAAAAAAAAAACTTGCTTGTACGCTGCAGTCCATTGCAACAACTGCCATTACATTTGTTGTAATGTAAGAAATGAAACCCTACATTGGATGCAAGAGAAATTTGTTTTGCGTGTATCAAGCTAATTTGGTGATATGCACAGCAGGGCATCTTATTAACGAAAGTCGAAAAAGATACCCGATCAATGCATATTAAATATTTTTGTGATATAAATTTTATATTAGCTTTCATAAAATATTTCTTTCATAAATTATTTCTTTTATACATAGGAAAATAATGACTGTACCCAGCAAGCTTGCGCTTTGGTGGTAATTGATCGTTGCACTGATTACACTGATACCGAGTATTTCATGAAAAATTTCTAGTTTTACGAATAAAGCGAAAGAGCGGCATGTGTTGGCAGGTAGGTGAATACTAGGACCATGACAGTTGTAATCGCACAAAGAGCCAATGGATCGCGCAAGGGCGTACTGTGACAAACATATGCAAATGCTGGTGATCTAATGTATTTATTATGTAATGATTTTTTATGTAATACTCGCTTTATTGGAAGCCGGAAAGTTTTCTACACTTTCTCGAGCAACATCATCACAGGAAGGGTTGATGTGGATTCGTCGTGGTAAACGATTTAATAAATCATGAGATTGTGTTTGAAGAAATTATAGATAGAACCCACAATCTCATGCTCAGTAAGTAAAAATAGTCGCGACTAGGCCAACAAGCCCCTTAAATCGCATCAAATCACTGTGACCGATGATCTTTCAAATGAAAGTACATCCCTGCAAGAAAAAAATATATTCTTGATCCCAAATCAAGCAAACGTCGAACACTGAACTCTATTTTATGAACACCAAGAAATGAAGAATACATCTATATGGTAAAGATGAAGAAAAGGTTTTACTAATGTCAAGATGAGACTTAGTGTAAATTTAGCTAGAGAAGTTATGAAGAGGACAGAATTGATAGCTCCGTTAAAAGAGCCTCACACGTGATAACATATCACCAATACTCAACAGTATTGTAAAGATTATTGATAGTGTAAGAGCAAAATGAAAATGTTGATACAAATATTGACGCAAAATCAGAAAAGTTTGATTTCATGTTTCAAATGTTTTGCACATTTTCCCCTTCTGTTTGACTACAGCAGCAGATGGGGCCTGTTCCTCGGAAACTTTTGTCAGGAAGGTTGTGATATGACTCGGAATATTGCATCGGCTAAAACAATTTTATCGAGGTTACTCCAATGAAATATTGTTGAAAATAATGATCAAATCTAATACAATTTAGCAAGCGGGCGCCGGTGGTGGTGGTGGTGGTGTAGTGGTAAGCGTGATTACCTCTCACCCCAGTAGGCCTGGGTTCAATCCAAGTCGGCGCCACCCGGATGTTCTGACGCATAACATCTCTGATCACGTCTTCCTTCGGAAGGGAAGTAAAGCCGTTGGTCCCCGGTTAATGAGTTGATGGGTCGATAGGTAGGGTCCAAGTGTGGGAGCTGCCTTCCTGGCGTCGGTAGCATTGGTGCTCAGCACGGAAAACAAGATCGACGGAAAACAAATCAAGGAAAAAAAATACAATTTAGCATTTTTAAGCTGTTTATTTCACAAAAGACCCAACCCTGATATTATTTTTTTTATTAAGAAAATTGAAGTTCTGTCCTTCAATCTGGTCTGTTTGAGATAATTTAATTATATTTCAAAAGAAAATTGAATACCGTTTTAAATCGAGAAAATTAGACGTTTGAAAAAAATAAACATTTTTTTGGGCAAAACATTACAAAAAGATAAATATCACTTGGGATCTCAGGGGGTGCTGCCAACTACTGGCCGAGTTTGTCTGATATTCGTCTCTGGTACAGGCATGTCATGGTGGTTACTCATGGTTACTTCATGAGTAGCTCGAAAACCATTTTTTAATCAAAACATTAAGCTACAAAGGAAAGAGGGCTCCAAGTTGGTGCGTTTAACGTTTGTTTACGTTTCATGGAGCATCAACTTTGGTCCCCCTCGTCCTTGTATCATTTTTTCTTCATGGCTGGTTACCCTAAAATGCTATGTTATTGAGGCATCTTCCCTAAAACCGGTTTCGGTAAAACCTTTTTCCACTGTCTTTAACAACATTGACGAAAAGCTAATGGGCTTTTGGAGGAGTTTCATCACGCTTCCCAGTTTTTGGTATGAAGATAACTCTTACTAACCTCCGCGGGTTTCTTTGAATTCAGATGGTGCCCACGCGGACTGTCGGGGCCTTTTGATAAAGAAAGTTTGCTCTATCAGATGCTGGTGTTATATTTCGTGGGTGTGTTTTTGATGGTTTAAGGGTTTGTGTTTGGAGCTGTCGTTTACGGATGGTTGTTCCGCTTGTTTCAAATGTTAACCCAGAAATAGCCTGGCTTTTGGTTCAAATGCCAAAAGTTCATATAAAGACACCAGGAGCATAAATTAAATTTTATAGCAATTATGCTCCCAAGGAAAACATATAAAAACTATTATTCAATTGTAACTGGAAGCGTTTGGTAAGGGAGGTCCACGCTTTCTTCCTTTCCCTTGATCTCAGGTAGTGGAGTGGTTTCAGATATTCATTTCTGACATCACTTGACTCCTTGAAATCCTCTCTGTGGCACATGCTGCGCAGTTGGCCTGGCCGTTGACAAGAAAAATGACGGATTCGTGAAGCCGTCATTTTCCAGGATGCTTTCAAAGTATTGGCTGCGTTAGTGTGAGATTAGATTAGATTAGATTAGATTGAAGATAACTCTTACTGACCTCCATATTGATGGAATGTGGTTTAATAATATGCTTGCCTCAAAAATCTCAATTAGAATCGTAATTGGCATTGATTTTATTTTTCTTTTGAAGCAGCGCTAGGAATATTCCATCTATGCAAACCAAATGCCTCTTAGATAGAGTATTTCCCCTCTGGAATCCTTGAACGTACTCGATCGTACCATAGAGGTAAATCTAAGACTAGAAGGTCCCGAAATAACGTGCTGAACTTTTTGGCTCAGCTCTGGTACTATCTTCGGTCCCAAGCTCATCGATTCACCCCTCGAATCATAGGAAAATCCACTAACCCCTACTACTAGAATTTCGACTAGAATGGGGTACGTTAATCGGGGTACGCTTGGGACCAATAGGCTAGTCAAGTAGTGGGCCAATTTAAAATCGTTAGTTTCGTATTGATTGTTGATCGTACTCTGCTCTTCCTATTTTCAATCGCATTTCGTATAACTTTTCCATATACTGTCGTCCGATAGTAGGTAAACAAAGAGATGCAGCTATAATCCATTCAAATATTTGTATAGTTCAAAATAACGCTGTGATTATTTTTTCAGTAGCAACCTATAAAACAGCTGTTAAATACTCTTCACAAATATAAAGCCAGAACAATCTTGAGAATGCAGGTCATCTAAATATGGTCGCAAATTTATGTCTTTTCCTATCAACGGCGCCGGTGGTGTAGTGGTAAGCGTGATTACCTCTCACGCCTTCCTTCGGATGGGAAGTAAAGCCGTTGGTCCCCGGTTCATGAGTTGATGGGTCGATAGGTAGGGTCCAGGTGTGGGAGCTGCCTTCCTGGCACGTCGGTAGCATTGGTGCTCAGCACGGAAAACAAGATCGACGGAAAAAACAAACCAAAGGAAAAAAAATGTCTTTTCCTATGACACACACACTTTTTTGCAATTTGTACCTCACCTACGATGTAAGCAAGAAGAATCAACATACCTTCTCCAACGATCATCGTGCTTGCAGTCAGAATTAGCGCCAGATTTTGGGGTGGCAACCCAAACACGAACCGCTGCTGCTAGAACGACTTTCCCTGTTGCAAAACTTCACAACTGTCATCACACGACCGGCACAACATTATGCTTGTACCCAAACACACAAGCACACAACACTCATACCCAACCAACTAGACGCGAGATTTAAAATGTCCTAACCATTATTTTGAACAACAGAAAGCTCCCTTAACTTTTCCAGTCACGTATTCGCAGACACCGCGTCGTATACCGTCCTGAGGACGGCATCCTCTGCCCTTTACCTCCGTTTAAAAAAGTATCTACCTAGCTCCCTCTCTTACTGATATATGAATAAACGACAACAGCTGTACAACGTCTTTCCATGCAATTTAGCTTAATGTCAAGCATGGATCCCTCCCACTGAACCCCTCCATCCTTTCCTTTTGTCCGCTTTTTTCCTGTACCAGATTCAGGAGGAGGACGACGACGAAATCGTGGTTAAAATAAACTTGTCGCTCTTTACGGTTTGCAATAGGGGAACGGCAAGGGTTTAAAGAAGGAGCCCCCATTCCGGGAGGGGAGGAAGTGTGCTTGAAATATGCACCGAAAAGGAAAGAAGCTGGAGCATCCTGCCGGTAAATTTGGTAACCTGATAGCCGAGCATGCAAGTTTCCTTACCTTTTGAGTACATATCAACGGATTAACATGTAAGTTAGACGAATTCCTGGTTTTAAACGGAATTTTCAACCCAACTGCGAACTGGGCAGAGAGTGGCGATGCTGAGGAAGGGTGAACTCGCAGCATTCCGAGCGGTACAGAGACGTCAACGACGTCAGTGCGACAAGATGAAGACAAATGGATTGTTCAGGTCCACGCGCGCGGGCGATATCGCAGGGGTGGGTACTCATGGAAAAGAGGAGCAACTTTGCAAAGTGTTCTTATACATCATCCTGTCAGAAGAGCAAAAATCAGGAACACTTCGTCGTATGTAGGTAGGTACGTATCGTACGTGGTTTCATTAAAACTGTGGCAATCAGCGAACTGGGTTGGGTGAGACTTTGCGATAGCGATGAAAAATTCGGAAATGGAAGCCAAGTATCGATCGGTGGGATGTGTAAATCGGGTCAGGTTTTAATTTAGTGAAGTGGGTGAGGCGGATCAATATTCGTAATTGCTGCAATCTTTCAATTAACCATTCCGGGGTGTTTGTCATTTTGGTTGGACAGTTTAGGATGTTAAAAAAAAACTTTGGCAATCGCTTCACTGGGCGTAACTAAAATATTGATATGAGGAACTTATTAACATCGGAATCACCCTAATGCCACTCACTTATTTATAGTAGTACATCATTGACCACTTGACCGTTTTTTCAATTAGTTAGTAGTCATGACAATCACCCATATTCTCGTTTTCGTTCGAATCGCATTTTCCATACAAAAAAAAAAGATTTTGTATGGAAAATACGGTTTCATCGAAAGCAAGAATATGGGTGAACTTTCTTACAGTTTCTGCATGGGATACTGTAGATGATGTTGTGTTGTTGTAGCTTTCATTGACTGGTTGCCAGTGATTACGGGTTGTTTTGATACTTTTGGATCTATTTTAACATTTAGATAATCCTTTTTCAGTCAGTGTGTGTTAGAACCGGAACATTGGCTAATGAGCCGCTTGCATTCGGCTGGATTTTGGTAGCTTTGTTCCTGTTGCATATTTTGGCTTATAGATGAAGTACTGGTGGGGTGATGCTGGCGATGCTAACTGCGTTGGTGGTGGTTGCTGGATTACGAATGTTGGTGGTTGTGGATGATTTTGTGCTCCTAAACTGGTTGATATTGAGTGATGAAGGGTCCTTCGTGGGATGTTGGTTGGTGTCGTATGTGATTCATCAGTCTGTTTATTAGAGATGATAGATAGTTGCTTAGACGGAGGTGCTGGAATATTGAATGTTTCTGCTAATCGATTTCCATGTTTGTGTTCAAAAGTGTCACTCGTTGGATATGATTGGTTGCGACATTTATCTTCATGGATGTTCGGTGCAATGAATGAAAGTTTTGCAGAAAGCCAGTACAAACTCGAGTTGTACAACAATATCTGTCGCTTACCAACCAATCACGATACTATAATTGGTTACCCGAGCAGAAACGAATATCTCGATACCTTAAATTGGTATGGATGAGCCTGACATAAATACCAAAATAATGTTCCCACAATACCATTCCAATACCAAATTATGATAATGCAATACCAAAACAATACCACACAGGTATTCAAATATCAGTTTTAGTTATTTACAAAGTATTTTTCACGTATTTTTTTGGTATTATTCTTTGGTATTTTACCTCTTACGTCATGCTAGTCAAAACCAAATGTTGGTATCAGATAAGAATTAGGTATTCATTAGTTATTTTCTCCTGCTCGGGTAGGTAAATGTGACATGTCAGTTGGATACCTGCTGATTTTTAATACCTATTGATTAGTATATAAGTCGTAGATAGAACATGGATTCCTCAGTGGTGTCTGCAAGTAGTAGGCGAAATACGCATATCTGTCTAAAGATAAGCAATTATAACGGAATTAAAAGGAAATAAATCTATACACTCAAAAGCTTTTCACAATTTTATTACTTCATTATGATGGCTACAAAGCCGTTGGGATGTTTTTCCTTATTAGAGAGTTGTTTAGATTTTTTTTTCCTTTCTTTTTCTAAAATAGTGGTTTTGAGTTTTTCTGGTGAAAAATCAATGCTATTTAATATATTTTAATTTTTTCTTGAATTCCTTCACGCTGATGGCACAATAATATTTTTTTGTTATTTCTCACATGTTTTTGGCTGGATTCTCATTCTATGAAATCACAACTACCTCATTTATTTACTTCTGTCAATAATTGAATTGTGGTCCTAAAAGTGAAAAATACGTTCCTATGGGATACAGCCAAAACGTGAAGTAAGATGAAATCAGATAGATTAGCAGGTATATATAATTACAGATGAGGATTTCAATCTACATTAAAAAACCTTCAAGTTGACGTTCTAAGATCATGAATAGCTTATTTGGTTAAGGAGTAATCTCTTCTGAAAGTTGAAATTTTTAAAAATCTCGAAAATCCAGGGTTGTAGCCCAGAAGGATCTAGACACTTTAGAGCTAAATCAAAAAAGGCGTTTGTTCAGAATTCCAAAATAAGCGTTTTGGCCAAGTTTGGCTCACATCGGTAACATCGACCACAACTTTTTTAAATTCTGTACCCACTTGAGCTGGAATGACCCATATGTCAATGAAGGGGACAGTTCTGCCGTGAGATGAGCAAGTGACATAAACGCCATCATTTTTATTTTTAACTTTTCACCATATTCAAGCTCTTCATCCACAGACAAAGTGACGTAAGCTAATATACAAGGCGGCCACCCGATTGTTTTTTCATTCTGGAATATAATGATGTCTTCTTTATTATAATTATCAGCATTTCGTCTATCACCTTTCTTGTGGACGTGAAATAAATACGCGTGTTTCCACAACGAATGAACAACAAATAAAAGATCAGGAATCTCATAGATAATGACTAACTCAGTTTTTTCCTATGGTAAAAACAATATCATCCTCGGGAGGCGACTTTTGATTAGCATTCTACCTTATTTTTTTCTATTTTCTTCGCATTTCAAGCTTATTGTTTATGGTATATTAGCTTATTGCGTAACTCTCAACTTAGTGTTCTAGATGCACTTCCAAAGTTATTAATTGAGGACCTCCGATTCCTGCTACCATTTTTGCATTAGTATAATTGTGTGGCAAGTACAATCATACTATATGCCCAGGGAAGTCGATAAATTTTCCAAACCGAAAAATTCCTAAACCAGACCGATAATCAAAACAAGCCACCTTCAGAATGGCCTAGTTTTGTTGCTGCGCCTTTACCGACTAGGCTAAGGGCGTTTCAATTTCTATTCTACCATGCTATTTTTTCTATTTGTTTTCCCTTATTAACGCCATCCGCTTGACATCCTTTTCGTACGGTTTTTGCTGCTTCTCCGTATGGTCTACAAATAAAAATTTCCAAAGCTGCTAGTTCCAGCTTTTTCTCACAGATGGCCCCCCCTCCGTGGTAGTCAAGCAGTTTTTCCACTATGAGAAAAATCATTGATAGGGGAAATATATGTAATGTCGGCCTAAATGTCCCTAATTTGGGCCCATACATAAATTCAGCAATCGACTAAATTTTCAATAGCAACCAAAAATATCCAATAGTACCGTCCCAATGACGCGTTCATCTAGATAAAATTGATAAATAGCAGATTTTTTGCGATGGGCCCAATCTTAGATCCATAGGCCAACATTAGAGCCATTTCCCCTATATAAAATTCTCAGCAGTGGATGCGCAAAAAAAAATATCCGCTTTTGTCAGTACATACAGATTCGAAACTACTAAGCCCATACATTTCGAGGTGGGTGACCTCCTTCATGTGGCTACTGGCTACTTCCGTCGGTTAATTCCAAATTTGCAGAAATAATGCGCGTCATTCCGATATGTACTTGAAAATAGGTGGTTGCTGTTTCTGAGCGTCGCTTGCTTCTTTTCCACTGTTATTTTCGGCATCCTAGGACGCAACGTCCATTTCCACCTCTTTTCCTCAAGTAGGGTAGAAGATTTTTATAGCTTTTCAATTGTTAATACGTGAATTTAAGGAGCAGAATTGCTAGTTCAGTACTTGGACTAGCATTCTGTCACATACAATTCCAGAATTAGAGAATGCAACGAAAAATCGCACAAGACCATTTTACCCCAAGGTACATTATGAACTGTTCTCCCCTATCTCAACCTCTCCGTTTGGATATTTGTCGTTGTTACAACGCAACACTTCCAGCAACCAAACCCGCGTACTTACTGCTACCGTTCTGTTCTTCGTCATGTTACTGTTGTTGTTTTACGTCCTGTTTTTGTCGTTCCTTTGGTTGTTCCTTTTCTTGCTGCTTTCGGGCCATCCGTATGGGGCAGGAATTAAACCGATGTCCCTAAAACTTGCATATAAAACACAAATTTTAAGCTACCCTCATAAAAATGTTTCCTTGCGTTTGGGCAGTGCCCACTCCAAATGACGAATCAGAAAAGCTCGACCTTCTCCGATTTGGATGGTACTTTGCATCATTGTTTGTTATGGGCAATGATTCACATTTTACTGAAACTTGACCGTCTTCGAAAAAAAAATGTGTTGATCAGAAAATGCACCTCTTATCGAAATTACGTCTGGGGACCAAGTTGCAGTGTAAAATAGTGTTTTGACGTAAGACCACGTCTGTGATTTCTATATGGGGGTACACTTTGTGAAAACCGAAAATGGAACATGTATTAAAATTATGAAAGTATTTTAACGTTAATAACTCAGCTGTCCCTGGACCAATTTCAAAAATTTTATCACTTATTGATCAAAAATATTTCTACCCATCTGTTAAATTAATGACTTTATTATGTTACAAAATGTCTCTATTGAAAATTTCACGAATGTGCAATTGTTGCTATGATAATTAAAATTATCACCGATTGCCTGCGAAAAGCGAATTCCCTAACAAGGCCGGCGGCGGTGGTGTAGTGGTATTTAAGCGTGACTGCTTTCTAACACCCCAATGGGTCTGGGTGCAATCTCAGCCGAGGTTGGTGGGATTTTTTTGAGGCATAAAAATCTCTGGTCATGTCTTCCTTCAGAAGGGAAGTAAAGCCGTTGGTCCTGGCCCATGTGTGTTGTGAATGGGTGCGATATCCTACGCAGGTGTGGAAGCTGCCTTCCTGCACATTCGGTTGCCGTAAATGGATGGCAATAAATGTCCGTCGGTGATTGGCACTAGATTGCGGAACAGAGACCGACGTTAAATAAAGGAAAAGAAGAAGATTTCCCTAACACAGATTTCAAAGTTGAATTCCATCTGGTCTCCCAAACGGTGTTTATTAAATCACCGCGGTGTGGTTGGGGATTGTTTCCCGGTACACAACGAAAGGCTTCCCGGAAGTAGCTAGCTATCAAGGCTGCCCTCAACCGCTGATCGGATTCAGTCCAATCACCGTGTGTGGTGATCTCCGGTGGTCAGAATCAGCAGCAGCAGTGCTTTCAGCGCGTGGCGTTCAACATTGTTCTCCAGTGCACAACGAAAGGCTGCCTGCAAGCAGCGAGCTGCAGCCCACCTGAGCATCAATAGAAGGAAAAAGAAGCCGCACTGCTATTGATCGGAATTAGTAGCTCTTCGTGAGTCGCTAAGGGCCATATATGCCAAGCGCGTCACCCTCATTTCAAACAACATACAGCTCACCAGCCTCATATGCGTTTAACACCCTAATAGCTCAGCATTACTCAACCATCACGACAAAACGGTCCTTTTCAGGACCACCATAAATTTGTAAAAGAGTATTTCTGGACATTTGTCAAGGTCATCAATCGGATGTCAGTTCCCATATCAAGATAGAGCTAGAATTAGAGCGTAACAGGTTTTATAAACAATTATTTCTTTCGATGATGTCTGTTGTGACTTTCAAGGCTCGCCCACGCTTATCAACATCACCATCAGGTAGGGTAAAACTTCCTCTACCCGCCGGTAGTGTTGGTTTGCGTGGGCGTGCCTTGAATTCCTAAAAATCATCGAGAGAAGTCATTGTTTACAAAAACTGTTACGCCTAATTCCAGCTCTATCTAGATATGTTTAAATCTAACATACCGTGAACTTTTAAAGGAACATTGGGGGGTTCAATTTTAAAAACCAATACGTCAATCGATAGGTTCCTGCTGCAGTTAACAAATGAGATTTATTATATAAGACCACGAAGTCCTACGACATCATTGCATACAACCCCATGTACAACAGTAGCGCTGTCCTTTGTAGTTTTTTTTTCTGGGAAATATATACAAAAAATGTTTTCAGTAATTTCAAGTGAAAATTAAAAAAAAAAATGTTACAAGCCTAAATATTTCAAAATGTCCTTATTCGATGTTTGATTAAAAAAAAAACTAATAGAAAAAGTAACTTTCTGGAATGTTTAAAATTTTGAACACCTTAAAGATTTACAAAAATCGTAGAACAAATTTTTGGCAAATTTGCTTAACTTTCTGTTCAAACTTGTTTTTTAAGTAATTTATAGTCAGAAAACAAGTTTTGATACAGCAGTGCCGGTGGTGTACCGGTAAGCGTGATTGCCTCTCACCCCAGCAGGCCTGGGTTCAATCCCAGTCGGCGCCGCCGGGATGTTCTGAGGCATGACATCTCAGATCACGCCTTTCTTCCTTGTCCCCGGTTCATTAGTTGATGGGTCGATAGGTAGGATACAGGTGTAGGAGCTGCCTCCCTGGCGTCAGTAGCATTGGTGCTCAGCACGGAAAACAAGATCGACGGAAAACAAATCAAGGGAAAAAACAGTTTTTGATACATTTTAAACCGTTTTATGTTAAAAAAAATACACAGAAAAGCGTATACATAAAAAATTAAATTAATTACCAAAAAAATCTTGTTCTACGATTTTTCTTCGTTCAGTTTTCAAGTGTCGATAGTTTTAATCATTTCAGAAAATTTTATTTTTTTAAGATAATTATTTGAAAAATAATGTTCAAACATCGGGCAAGTAAATTTCAAGATTTGTGGTTTTAATTTATTTATTTTAACTTGTTGCATTTAAAAAATTTCAAAAGACTTTTTTTTCTCGACAATTTTGTCGAATCGAAATTTCAAGCTACATTTGTTTGTAAAAAAAAATCAAGGATGACATTTTGAAAATTTTACAACATAAAAAATTGTTGATTTGGAGCAAAACTGTGAATCATTGCCGATTATAAACGATGACGCAAATTTTCATACAAATCGGAGAAAGTCGATTCAAATATTTATTTTTTAATCAGCCTGGAAATGGTCAATTGAGGAAATGAAGTGACGTGGGAATCTCCTTTTTCTCGTCCATACATACACCCATCTATCAGTGTGCATGTCGAGGCCCAGTTCCGCTCCAAATTTCTCCAAGATATCACGCTTCTCTTTTCAGTATTTCACCAACACTAACACTAGAAAATAAACCAAAATCTCCTTTGGAAAATCGTACACTCGCATGTTTTAAAAGTCAACCAAGGAATATTATTTCATCACTGTTGATTCTCCGACTTGAACTTATTTAAAAGTGCTTTTTCTTCCGCATTTCGGCAACTTCCTTCCATCTCATGAGCATTCGAATCCAGCGTCTTGACGAAATTGTCAATTCGCCCAAAGTCGGCCTCGCACTTCCATTTTCGAAGTCCAAACCCACGATGTATTCATGCATCATCAAATTGTATTTACTTCACCGACCGACCGAGCTGCAGGCAACAAACAAAGCACTCGGGATAATAGCGTACCAGAAAACAACTGCGGCTGCTTTTCGTTTTGGCAGCAGTTGAAAAGACAAGAGTTCCGTCGAAAATATTCCCTCAGATCTTTTTTTCGTTCAGTCCTGTAAAAATAATAATTTACACTTTGAATGTAACAAAGTGATAAATTTTACGATAGAGTATCATATCAACATACTAGCGGTGATACTTTGATTTTTTTTTTCTAGAATGAGTTAAGTAAATTATGAGGGATATGAGCGTTTAGCGTAGGAGTCTGGTGCGAGGTAAAATATTTTTTAGCGACTCTTCAATAGATAGAGACATGCTACTATGGAACTTTTACACTAAACAGTTGTAATTCTTATTATTTTCAAGTGAAATGATGATCAATCCGAATCACCACTAGACAAACCGTAACAAAGCTTCGCCACCAAGTTCTAATACAGCATAATATAATACGAACAAAATGCTCCGTTAAGTTCAACCGCTCCTCTAGGCTCTCATTCAACATTGGATTTCAGGAAGCAATTGAGTTTTTGTTTCGGACGCATGAAAACTCATTGCAAACTTCACTATACTCAGCTTTGAAACGAACAACGCCGCCCCTGACACACATCCCAGCGCACACGCTTCAGGATAAACACCGATGAAAACTTCGTTTATTAGTTCAAGCCATATCGTACTACCATAAGGACGGTTGCCACAGTCAGTCAAGCATAGTCAGTCTGGTGGAACAAAAAACGTTCACTTGATGAAAAGTGAAACCAAAGTTTAAATTAAAATTTAGTTTAAATAGTCTGTGCATTCAAAAGTACGCTTTCGACTGCAGCGGCGGCGGTGCGAGTGAGTGCCCAGTGTTACGAGTTGCCTTTACTTGCACATGACCACTTGTAAAAACTAATTCACCAACCGCACGGAACAGCAATGCTTTAGAAGCATATTACTTCTTTCGTTTTAGTGAAGTTTAACCAGTTTCGAGTAGGTACATACCACTGCTGAATATAACTGTTTTTGAGAATCAAGGATGCCATTACCCAAGCATTCCAACGGTGCAAGATTTAACTTCCTTTCGTCAGCAAGTGCATTAGTCTTGAATGGGGTCGTTCGTGGGCTCGTTTACAGTCTACCGACAGGGAAAATCGATTCAGGAACAATAATTCCAAAAAGCCTACCTAGGATGATGTGAACTTTAAGGTATGGTAAAATCGAAGCACGACATCGGAGGAGGAAGTTACCATATGGATGAGTGAACTATGTACACGGTGATGGTAAAAGGTAGTGATTAAACACGACTTTTTCCATCCTGTATTGTGCGCACGAACCACGTGGAGGAAATCGATAATCGGCAGAGACGAGGGCGGGTCGTCTGTACTGGGTTCGTAGGAGGGTGATATTTGCATCAGGAACTCCAGACGGCTGTTAGATGGTGAGAGAATATGAGGCGGAAGTCGACTTTGATGCCACGAGAATGGAACTTGTAAACACTTTATCCCACCATCTTCTTCAAAATAACCGTTGTATAGTGTAGTGTCATATAGTGTCCTATGTTGATTAATATTAAACTCAATGTAAGTCCAGTAAAACAAAATACCGCCAAATAGTACCTTAACAACATTTAAAATACAGGCACCATACAGGAAACTCCTCCGAGCTAAACATGCTTATCGTGGCAACAAACAAAAAAAATTGACGGCAAACGGTAGACTGTGTATGTTCATGTTATATCAATGTTTAATGTTAGTAGTAGTCTCTATAAGTTGTAATATATTTCTTGTTTACCCTTGAAAAAGGCCACAATAAACGGCCGAAACGTCGGGCAATGCACAACTAACTGTTTGAATTACCCTAGACTGAGAAAACCATAAAAACGAAATCTTGTAAACACACCCACATGTTCAACCATCAACGGTCAACTATGAAAAATTTGAAGGGAAATCTACTGTAAGATTCTCATCGCCCGTTTGAGTGTAATTCGATGGTAAGTGTCGATTTCTAACAATGGTTGGTGCTGTTTGAATTTAATCAATGAAAGTGAAATTTAGTAGAGTAGTTTGGTTAAGCTAAAGATCTTTGCGAACAATACCGCGTTATTATGGACTTCAGAACAATGCCTTGATCTCGATGGGACTGTAATTCGTGTGTCACCAAGCAGTATTCTCGGCTGGAAATTTGCAAAAAGAGTGACCAAAACGAAGTTAAAGCCTTTCAAGAATGTATAAAACATTGTTAAGCGTATTAGTTTGACACTTTCAGCAAAAGTATTTCTGATAGATATTTATACCTCCAACAATAACAAATCAATTAACCATGGAAATCCCTTGAATGTCTTGCACATCTGTTCGAATACACCACCATGGTCAGTAACAGGTATATTTACGATACTCCGCAGCATCCTTCTTCCGGGTTTATAAACGACAATGAATCTCATATAAAAGAAATATACGACCAATAAACTTGAAATATAAACATGTTCGATTGAATATAAATAATGCATCGACGACCCCAACATCCAGACTACCTTCCCATTTAGGTGTCATTGAAAGGAAATATTTAACAGTTTTCGAACAAGTAGTAGAAGATTTTTCTCTCCAAAAGGCCACAGCGAAGACCCAACAGCCACCTCGACACGTCCTATCTCCTTTATCAGGAGGCATTAAATCAGAGCATCCAGATCAATAGGCAACCATCTACGCGATACCGTTGGTGGGGGTATGGTTTGATATGCCTGTGTGCGTAGTGGAAAGTATATCCCATTTCAGCGAAGCTTCGCCTGTAAATTGGTCATTATTTTTAAATTTATTATGCCCAGTCTTTTATTTTCCCATTAGGGTCTACGTTGGTTTCAGTTCGATTTGTCTTACCCTCCCACCCCCATCGATGCCTGCCACCTACTCAATGACCGCTCGCATCATACTGAGCATAACATAACATTTTTCACCAACTTTGAAGGGTTGATGTATTTTTCACTTTTCTTTTGTTTACGTGGGGTGTTGGCCAAGGGAGCTCGGGAGAAGAAAAACGAAAAGCAATTTAACAAGTGATCAATTGGATTTTGATACTTTCCGAAGGTAGTGTAGTAGTAGTAGTAGTAGTAGTAGTAGTACCGCACGGAGTTTGTCGGTGATGAGTAGGCTGAGGGGGTGAAAGTGCATGCCGCACGGAGAAGGATGACCAGAAGTGAAGAATCGTTGATTGCGTCGATGTTTTTGTGTACCTGTACTTTCCTGTCGGTGGGGGATTAATCGGAAGCTTACCGATTGCTAGAAAAATGATCCTTTTAGCAAGATCTCCGGAAAACGATTATTACCTGAAAGAGAAACGGAGAATATAGTTTTATTAGTTTATTGTTAGAAGAGTTAGGTTACTGCAATTAAATAATTTTCATCATAATTCATCGCAGATTTAATTGAAAACAGAAGAACAGAGGCTGTTTATAAACTGAGAAGACAGTTTTTGAAAGGTTTCAGATTCCTCCTTTCTTTCTTTGCGTAGGCAATCGTAGATACGCATTTTTGAAAATGTGAATGGAACGTAGATACTCGCCATGAAAAATGTGGTTCAAATGTAAACGAGCATGTGGGTGATAGTCATAAAGTGTTTGACCGCAGTACAAATTAATTCCGTGTATTGTACAAATAACGCGTATGACAGATGACAGCCAATACAAATGCATCTTACAATTAGCTAAAAACATGTTTTATCTACGAACCCTATTTTTTCAAAACGAGCCTAGGGGAATTAACGAAAAAGTATGTTTAGTGTACTCTGAAATACAACAATTTGTAATGACGAGGTTATTGAAAACAATTACAAATGAATCCAGCGTTCCAGCTGTGAATTTCCAAAATAATACAAATTTTCAAATATATTTATGTATGCTGAAGACTATTGGGCTGAATTACGAGAAGTAAAATATTGATCTAAGCAATTGTGTGAGAATTCTATAACATGAAATAATACATGATTGCATCTACAGGATCGCTTGAGACATCAATGAATTTTGAAAATTCCGAGGCTAGAAAAAATAAGCAAAAACATTTTCGTCTTCTTTCAACTAACCTTTCAAATGAAAAAAAAAGGAACAAATTAGTTTCAAAGGAAGACATGATCAGAGATTTATTCGCCTCAGAAAAATTCCAACGACCTTAGTTGAGATTGCAGTCATGTTTACCACTCAATCGACAGCCATAAAGTAGTCAATGACTGAATCCACAATTTTCTGCTATGTATGCAAAAACGGTCGCTCTAATGCAACCGAGCCCCTCTCGCCAACAAGCAATGCGGCTCTAACATTATTATGTTTTACAAAGGGGACTGGGATCGGTACTACAATTTTCTGGTCAGTAAGTAAAAACGGTTGTCTAGGGTACACACCACACCACACCACTATCACATAATGACGAGCAAGTAATGTGCGCATGAGTAGCAAGTATGAGCACTGATGACCGATACAATCTAATCCGCACAAAAAATCAAATTCATGGTGCTTGGGATAACCCAAGTAACATACTTTATGTTGAGTAAACTTCTTTACAACCAAATCCAGTTATATAAAGGTTATATAAACTTTTATAGCTCTTGCATGTTGCTTGAGAAGCAATCCTTATTGAGTGAGTAAACACCTGTGAACCGGTAGATACACTAAAGATCAATAAAGGCACTGGCCAATTCATTACGGTCATCCGAATGAGATTGCTAGTTCGATTTCCGCTTTTTCAAGAAATCGAGTACGAGTTCGCTTTCATCTATTGTCAGTTGTATTTCTCAGTGTCAATAGTGCACACTCAGCTAACAAACGGGAATTTTGCTGAGATCTCAGCTAACAAATATCAATTTTGCTGAATATCGGCAAGTTTTTCACTGAGATCCAGAAAAATAAAATGCCGAGCTGCTCGGTGGTGCCTATCTCGGCAAAAAAAATCTATGTGTGTGCTTTCAACAGTTTATTTACTCGATCAGATTATATTGTTCGGTGCGTGCGCATCTTTGCTCGCAACTTGATCGTTTGGTGGTTCCTGTTGGAAGCATAAATTTAATGATGAGTGGTGGCGTTAACATTAAGAATACCATCAAACTCAACTTTGGGAATGGAAATGCAAAACCCACCATGGTCAATTTCGGCTCTTGACGTGGATTATATTCAATATGTGCGAGTGTATGATCAATAGACTGATGCAAAATTTTAAATTTTCGCTCCACACTGCTCAAACGGTTCCAAATCGGGTCCTGGTTAGCCTCCCAAAATTTGAACTCATTTGGTAAGAAACTGAAATGGCACAACAATTTGAAATTTATAAGGAAATTACTATGGGATTTTTTTTGTTCATATCCATCTAACAATTCACCAGCTTTGTTTTGAAAAATGATAATTGTACTCGTAGGAAATTTACAACATTGTTGAAAACCACTTTTCGATAGAATTTAAGCATCAAAAGTTATTAATGATTTATGCCACTGATGAAAATTTTGAAATCTTTGATGAAGCCTAGTAATTGTAAATCGCGGACCATAACTTTTGATGGCATATTAGAACAGTCAGAACAAGTAATTGCTTCTAAGTTTAATGACTATTTCGTCGAGAGCGTTTCACTGATCAATCAATCTATTGAACTGATCAATGAACCGGACGAAATAAAACAGCCGATTAATAGTAATTGTAGATTTAATGGTTTTCACCCAATTACATTAGATGAACTTAAAAATATTTGCTTTTCATTAGGAAAAACGGCTGGAGTAGATAATGTTAATGCTAGAGTTATTCAAGATTGCTTTCATGTCATTCGACACACTCTGCGGGACCTTATTAATCAATCATTGCAATCTGGGCACGTGCCGCATATTTGGAAAGAATCTTTAGTTGTTCCTATACAAAAAGTTGCTGGGACGATTAAAGCCGAAGAGTTTCGTCCCATCAACATGTTGCACACATTAGAGAAAATTTTGGAACTTGTTGTAAAAGGCCAGCTGTTAGAATATTTAAATAGTAACTGTTTGTTGATACCGGAACAATCGGGATACCGGGAAGGCCATTCTTGTGAAACCGCGTTAAACTTAGTGTTAGCTAAATGGAAAGAAAATTTGGAGCATAAAGATACGATTGTTGCTGTGTTTTTGGATCTAAAACGCGCTTTTGAGACAATTTCTAGGCCCTTATTGTTGAGAACAATCAAGCGCTTTGGAATTTCGGGTTCTGCATACAAATGGTTTAAAAGCTATTTATCTGACAGAACACAAAGGACTGTTTTTAATGATTTTGTATCTTGTCCCGTGGACAATGACCTTGGAGTGCCTCAGGGAAGTGTATTAGGGCCCCTTTTATTTATTATGTATATTAATGACATGCGACGAGTTTTACGGTTTTGTGATATTAATCTTTTTGCTGACGATACTGTGTTATTCATTGCAGCTAAAGATTTAGAAGAAGCCGTTTCACGCTTGAATGAAGATTTGCGTTCTCTAAGTAGATGGTTGAAGTATAAACAATTGAAATTGAATATAAGTAAAACTAAATTCATGGTAATTTCGCGGAATCGTGTAGATGATGATGTCTCTGTTGTTATTGATGATGAGACACTTGATCGCGTTCAGGAAATTAAATATCTTGGCGTGATTATTGATGACAAACTCAAGTTCAATTCTCATATTGACAATGTCATCAAGAAAATTGCCAAGAAGTATGGAATCCTATGTCGCTTGAAAAACGATTTAACTATTGGTAGTAAAATACAGTTATACAAATCAATCATCTCCCCTCATCTAGACTTTTGCCCTTCCATTTTATTTTTGGCCAATGAAACACAAATATCGAGATTACAGCGTTTGCAGAATAAAGTAATGCGTTTGATTTTAAGATGTAATAGATTCACTTCCTCAACTTTTATGCTGGACGCTTTGCAATGGCTGTCAGTGAAGCAAAGAATTGTGTTTTTGACTATGGTGTTCATTTTTAAAGTAGTTAACGGTTTGCTGCCTCGATATTTGTGTGATCGGATTGAAAGAGGAAGTGATTTTCATAGATATAACACTAGAAACGCGGATGAAGTAAGAACACCACATCTTTTGAATAATGCTTCACAAAATTCATTATTTTTCAAAGGTATAAATGTTTTCAATTCGATGCCTAGACACATCAAGCGTGCAACTACACTTACAGAATTTAAGAGACGCTGCATTTCACATGTAAAAGCTGTTTATTGAGCAGTTAAATTTTTATGAATGGATAAATCATGTATCTTGACAAAGTTATCTCTAACGGATTATTTTGTATGGAGACTGTCATATAGACATTTTAGTAATTGGTGTAGCATATACAAAAAACTACATTGTTTGCCTCGATGGTGATGATGGATTTTTAGTTTTTTGATTTTGTAGTAGTAATAGTAAAAATAGCTTTGAGTAGTCTACGATGGTTTGAGCCTCGCGCGCGGAATACAGGTATAAATGACTAATACGTGGAAATTGTGGCAAAAGCCTTGAATTAGTAAAGGGTTGGCTGGAAGTCGTTTCCTTGGATATAGTCCTGGCACTGCGGAAGCTTAAACGTGTAAATCCCAGGTCACGTGTAAATGGAAGTATTGTCGAGGACTATACTTGGACTTTTGATAACTAGTTACACCTTTGAATGTTTTTGGTTGATGCCTATAGCATATTTAACAGGACATTTATATCTGTAATTGTAACCAGCTCGATTTTGTTTGCAAACCTGGTTAAAATGTTTATATTTAATTATCTTAAAGATAACTCGTCCAGCTCAAACCTTTGTAGGGGTAAGAGGTGGGACCATCATCATCATCATCATGTCTTATGATTATGCTCAATCAACTGTTCAGCAACTGGCACGTAGAATAGATCACAAAAAGCATGGCTACTATGTCACACTGCAAAATACAGTGTTGCCACAAAACAACTGCTTGATCATGCCATAAGATTACCAATCACTTAAACAATCAACAACTATTTTAATTGATAATTAATTGATGTTGCTGTAGAACTTTTTAACAGTGCAATATGGAAAAAGTCTAGAAGACAATGAACAAAAAGTTAGGATTTTCCAAAGTATTTTCCATATAAACTTCAAATGGTTTGTGCCAAGTTAATTTCTTACCAAATGAGTTAAAATTTTGAGAGGCTAATCAAGACCTGATTTGAAACAGTTTTAGCACTGTGGAGCAAAAATATTAAATTTTGCATCAGTTTGTTGATCAGCCACCTGAAGTTCCCGACAAAGATCTTACGTAGGTGCTATGGAAATACGATAAAGCTAAGCGTGTCATTCGGGAGAAATTCCCAAAAGATGTGTGCTTCGACATCGACATGTACACTGGTTTACGTGGTGTATATATAGATGTAAAAAGGAAATTTTCTCATCGCTGTATATTTGCCTTTGGAAGGAAATTTGTGGTAGTGTGGGTCAGGTTATTTTTTATCTGGATTCACTGTGGTAAGTTTGATGCGATTGGTACACAGCAGATATGTTTATGAAGAACTTTGAGTGTGATGATTAATTTTCTTTTAATTTCATTATAAACGTTTATCTTTTGACAGATACTTGTATTTTGTCTACTACTTGCAGACTTCATCAGTGCCAAGTACTCAATATGCGACGAAAATACGCGACGAAATCCGCGTATCTGTCAAAAGATAAGCAATTATAACGGAATTAAAAGGAAATAAACTAATACACTTTAAGCTCTTCATAAAGGGATTCCGTTAAGAAGTTCGACAAAATTAAAAGATAGATTTGTTTTTTTTTTAAATTTAATGGAGGCATAGTGACAAATACGAGGAAAGGGACGAGCGTGTAATTAAACTTTTAGAAAAATCGAAACGTAATAACATTAAATATCTAATTATTTAAATCATCATATTTGTCAATTCTCAATGAAATACTTGTCAAATTGTTCGAGACAATCAAATCACTACAATACAAGAATACTAACCACGAGAAGCCCATGCGGTTTCATATAATGTCACTTTATACCACCATTTCACAGTGGTCCAGAATGCAGATTTAGGTGGAATGATATGTTTTGAGCCTGAAATTGAAACTTTAGACTAAAAGTCTCTTCTACAAACTTGTTCCTTATCATTATCATTAAAATCAAAAGTCTAACTTTTTTGTTTGAATAAATTAAGGTATACTTTTCTTTGAAAAGCTATAGCTGAGCTAATTTTAAGCAACTTTGTTGAACATAACTTTTTTGTATCTCTTAAATTGGCCGATTTAGAGCTATTTTCTTGAATTGAGTAAGGGTGGCTCTTAAAAAACAGTTTTTTTGCTTTAGTTTTCTTATTTCGAATTTCACAGCAAAAGTGTCTTCAGATAACTTTTAGATTTTAAGAAGGTGCAAATTTTTGCTGCATAAAGCTTGTCAATATCTTTCGCCGATATTGACTTTTTTATACTGAAAATATGCACTTTTCAAATGTTAATATATCTGGTTGGGGCAAACAAAAAAAAAATTTTTTACGGCATTTGAAAGGGCGTATGTTTTTCTCAATAATATGAATCAATTTGAGGTATGTTATTTTTTAAACTCATGTAAAATCAATTTGAATTTATTCGTATTTTTTACTATATTTCGGTATATCTTTTTTATAAAAAGAGATACAGGCAACAAATTTCGCTATAAAACATTCGTCTTAAAGAGCTTTAAAATTCTTTAGAACATTACTTTCACGAGAAATTTAAAATAAAAAGTTATTGCTAAGAAACTATTTTTTCCAGCAACAAACTAAGTCAATTCCGAAAAATTATCCTAAAATGAGAACTTTAAGAGATAGAAACAAAATGTCTTCAACAAAGTTGCTTGCAATTAACTAAGCTACAACTTTTTCAAAAAACACATGTTTTTGTTTTTATTTTGTAAAACAAAAAAGTTAGTTTTAAAAATTCCCTAATTTGAGGACCACCCTGACGTTTGCAAACACCAACAGAAGGGAATTTTCAAGAACAAAAACTTCTTCGAAGACACTAATTGTCCAAATATTGAAACAAATGTACTAGCACATTTTATATAAACATGTCAATAGAGTGGTCCTATGAAATCCATATTTTGCCAATAACTTTTTTATTTGAAATTTTTCGTGAATGTTGTTTTTGAGAGAATTTTAAAACTCTTTAAGACGAATGTTTTATAGCTGAATTTGTTGCCTGTATCTATTCTAATAAAAAAGATATACCCAAATATAGTAAAAAATACGAATAAATTCAAATTGATTTTACATGAGTTTAAAAAATAACATACCTCCAATTGTTTCATATTATTGAGAAAAACATACGCCCTTTCAAATGCCGTAAAAAATTTTTTTTTTGTTTGCCCTAACCAGATATATAAACATTTGAAAAGTGCATATTTTCAGTATAAAAACGTCAATATCGGCGAAAGATATTGACAAGCTTTATACAGCAAAAATTTGCACCTTCTTAAAATCTAAAAGTTATCTGAAGACACTTTTGCTGTGAAATTCGAAATAAGAAAACTAGAGCAAAAAAACTGTTTTTTAAGAGCCACCCTTACTCAATTCAAGAAAATAGCTCTAAATCGGCCAATTTAAGAGATACAAAAAGTTATGTTCAACAAAGTTGCTTAAAATTAGCTCAGCTATAACTTTTCAAAGAAAAGTATACCTTAATTTATTCAAACAAAAAAGTTAGACTTTTGATTTTATAGATAATAGGAACCACCCTAGAATTCATTGTCATAAAAATGAGGGCCTAACTATAAGGAACAAGTTTGTAAAAGAGACTTTTAGTCTAAAGTTTCAATTTCAGGCTCAAAACATATCATTCCACCTAAATCTGCATTCCATTTTCTCATGAAAATACGAGAGTTTTTAAGTGCTTTATCTTTAAGATCTTTTATCATCACCTTTGCATGGGTCCCATCTCATTGCTCGATTCCGGGCAATGAGAAGGCGGACTCGCTTGCAAAGGTGGGCGCTATGGAAGGCGATATTTACGATCGACAAATCGCCTACGACGAATTTTTCTTCATTTATCGTCAACTGTCACTCGCCAGCTGGCAAAATAAATGGAGTGAAGGGAGTTTGGGACGATGGTTATATTCAATCATCCCTAAGGTGTCGAAGTGTCCTTGGTTCAAGGGGTTGGATGTGGGTCGAGACTTCATTCGTATGATGTCTCGCCTCATGTCCAATCACTATTCGTTAGACGCTCACTTGTTTCGTGTTGGGCTGGGAGACAGCAATCTCTGTGACTGTGGACAAGGTTACCAGGACGCAGATCACATTATTTGGTCATGTGCTGAGCACCGTGGAGTCAGATCCGAGTTGTACGATTCCCTTCGGGCTCGAGGTAGACAACCTAATGTTCCAGTTCGGGATATTTTGGCTAGACGTGATCTGGAGTTTATGCAACTCATATATGTTTTCTTGAAGAATATTAACCATAGATTGTAATTTTGATTAACCTTGTGTTTAGTTTGTGTTTTGTATGTGTGTGTGTATTTTTTTTGTAGATTTATTTCTGTAATAATTGTATAATTACAGAGTTGATATAACGTGGATAGGATTAAGTATATGTTTTAGAAATAGTGACATTTTTGAATCATAAATCTTATTCCAAATTTCCTTTTCCCTCTCCCGATCCAAACAATTGTCATCCACTAACCTCGAGAAGACCGCGAGTAATCGGTTCCAATCCTTTAATTTTAGATTTAAGACATTTATAATGTATAAAGAAAATGATAACTTGGCTCTGTAAAGTTTATTCGATTGAGCCTGTACAAATAAAGTAATTAACAAAAAAAAAAAAAAAAAAATCTGCATTCTGGACCACTGTGCATTGTGTCCAGGACATGTAAACTTTGAACAATGCTGATTAAAGAGTTGTTAGAATTTGCAGTGCTATAATGTAATACTATAGCTAAACTATAGCTTTTGTATTCTATTATAAGACCCCCGCTACCCAATGTGTACAAATGGTTAATCGAAAAAAGGTTTCATGCCAACTTTGATTTGGCATCCTTCGTCCTTCACTACACAGTGAACCGATAAACCTACGAGACGTTCATGATAACCGGCCTGACCCGCTCGCAGCAATCAACATACTATATGGGAAACGGACTACCATACTCCGACATCAAACAGGACGAGGAAAGACAAGAAATCATAAAGAAAGACCAAATGATAAAGGAGTCGACTAATAAATTATGCATTAAAGTCATTACCGAAAGCTCCTGGCATGATGAATATGCCACTTTATGACAAAAATATGGAGCTATAGAGTGTAAGTCAGTGCTTGGAAAAATGACGGCAGTTTCCCGAAATACGTGCCACCCTTGCTTGCCTTGGCTCGGGACGGTCGGTAAGGTGGAAAGGAGAACTGGTAAAGGTTGTTGCGAAATTGCGAACGGAAAGAAAAATCTTTTCCGTTTTCGCAGCCACCTCTTGTAACGTTCAACAATCCGTAGACATTCGATGGTGGTGCCTGGCTGGAGGGCTAGTGTACGTTAATAGAATGATGGTGCTATAAATGAGCTTCTCCGTTCGGTAATGACTGCGACAAGAAGCGGTTTCGATGGGTGATTCTTCAAAGTCATATTGAGTGGGCGGATTGCTGACTAGTGTCGTGTTGAATTGTATCAAAACTACTTTATTGATCAATAATTTCTGTTTTATCGTTATCCATTGATCCGCGAAGATTGTCATTTAAATTCTTTAAATATCAATGGATTTTTTCCTTGGTTTGTTTTCCGTCGATCTTGTTTTCCATACTTAGTACCAATGCTACCGACGCCGGGAAGGCAGCTCCCAAACCTGGACCCACCTATCGACCCATCAACTCATGAACCAGGGACCAACGTCTTTACTTCCCGAAGGAAGGCGTGATCAGAGATTTTATGCCTCAGATCATCCCGGTGGCGCCGACTGGGAAAATCTCAAAGGTTGTACACATTCCCACTTTAACACCACAGCTCATCGCAAGTGATATTCCAAGTTCCATATCGAGGTTTTAAACCATTCTACAAGCCTAAATCATGGTCTACAGAACCCTCATGAAACCCTAATTGTTACTTGGAATGCGCCTATGCCATCGATGCCTGTGTGGTAGGGTTTTCTATATTCAGTACATGCAGGTATACTATTTTCCCACTCTGCTGCACGATGGATAACTTTTTCTGTATATGAGATAAAAAAAACCAGCAGACTGATTCTTCAAAGTAGCAGAGCAGAAAAAAAAATGTCTATTGGCATGAGCGTACTTTTTTGCACTTTTGCTAGCGTGCTCATTTTGTAAGCTTTATGAACTTGGATCTACTTTTTACATGAGTTTTACGGATTTTTTGCTTGCGTGGGTGTGTGTAACTCTCAAGCTCCGTCCTTGCAGCTATATATCCACTTCCTTTTTGAAGTTTTCCCGTCGTGTGTCGTCATTCCCTTCAGCCTGTTTGATACATGTATGTCCTCCAAGTAGTAGAAAGATTTTTTTACCAAGTTATGTCGAGTCACTCTCAATGATGTGAAAATCAAGTCAAGTCGCTCGGATTCTGACGGGAAAATTTAACTTCACTCTACGAGTTGGTAGGCTTCATGGAAATGCGATTTCTTTATGAAGCGCACAATGTGAACCATCATCGTGTATGCGGATCATCCAACATAACAAGAGGCAATAGCATCGAAGGTATGAAGAGTATCTGCTGTATAAATCATAAACAACAACAACGGTGACATTCAAAAGCGACGTTCTTCGTCGTCGTTGTCATCGTTTGCTGGCATTTTTCAGGATCAATGAATAATGAATGCGCATCTACTTTATCGGAGTCCCACTTGTAATCAAGATTATTTTCCTAACACGGACCAGGGCATCAGGTGGATGTATGTCAAAGGGCTGTCATATGTGTAAGAATCGCACCGATAATAACGAGCTTCTAGATGGATTTGACATGATGCCTTTAGTCGGAAATGCTTCGATCGTGATTTGATGGTTTGCGGTTTTGCGTTTATACTTTTTATATAAAGGAATGGCAAAATTTTGCACCAATTCTTACGAGTTACGAGTGAGATTACGAGTGAGTTGAACTCAAATTTTTAATTTTTCATTTCCGATTTTGGTCTCTTTTTTTCAGAAAAGGCAATCCAGTTTCCTACAATTTTGTTTCAGACGTCATTTCGATTAGATGAGCCGTTTTCGTGCTATAGTTTATTGATACATATCGGGACATTTTGAATAATTAGGCGTCAGTCAAAATGGCTGAATTTCAGCAAAAACTTGGTTTATTTCCATGGAAATCGGAGAGCTACCAAAGCTGCAATCAAAGTCAGGCGGAAGGCTCTAAGGGCCGCCAAGCGCCTACCCTTAGACTACCCATCTGAAAAAAACGGCCGTAGCCATCTATAGGGAAAGGCGGGAAATGAATGCTGGCAGATCCAGACAAAATTGCTCATGCGATGGTAGAATATGTTGGTAACCTCTCAGCCCTCGATGGGTATGACAATTTTTTTTTTATGTTGCTGAGGGTCTCACCGCTTATCCCTACAAAAGATTGAGCTAGACGATTTACCTTTAAAGCAAACAAAAAGGAACTGGTAACAGTGGTTAAAGGTTAATAAGTACCATGAAATCAACTGAAATGTTCAGTAAAAATGCACAAGCGATCACTTAATGGGGAAAAAAGTGCGGTAAAGTAAAATACTTTTTTTCCTAGTAACACACTAATTTGTACCATAAATAATTGAAATGTTTCCTTACCAACATCACTTTTGCCAACCATTAGCTAGGAAATGGAAAACGGGGGGCTTCACAATGGAGCTAATAAATAACACTTTTTTTCCCCATTAAGTGATCGCTTGTGCATTTTGACTGAACAGTTCAGCTGATTTCATGGTACTTATTAACCTTTCTACAGCAGCTTTTCCGATGATGTATGGTACAATAACACTTCAAAATGGTGCAAAGCGGTGCTTACTAAGGAGCATTTTCAAATGCTTAATGTACAGTATTCTCTATTTTAGGGAGCGTACTTTAAATATTTACTGAGCATTTTAAGATTTTTAACGTATTTTGATCAATCATTTAAGGAGCAACCCGATCCATTTTAAGGAGATTTTTTTTACTTATGAAAGATAATTTCATCTGATTTATTGAGCAAAAGTAGGGCTGCCGTCAGCTAACTGACTTGAATACGAAACACAACACCTTGATGAATTTCAAATTGGTATAATGAGAGAGAGAAGGATTAGTTTTTTTTTCCATTTAATTCCACTACTTTATTTGCTTATCCTTGGCAGATACGCGTATTTCGTCTACAATGTGCAGACTTCTTCAGTGCCTTGTACTAATACTCGACTTTTAGTACAAGACACTGAAGAAGTCTGCACATTGTAGACGAAATACGCGTATCTGTCAAGGATAAGCAAATAAAGTAGTGGAATTAAATGGAAAATACTAATCCTTCTCTCTCTCATTATACAGGTATTCCACTAAGACGCCCACATTCATCAGGATTCAAATTGGTGTTTACCCGCATGGTACTCCAACACACTTGTGGCACAGTGGTTAGCGTTCGTAGATCGCATGCCGAATACACGGGTTCAAATCCAGGAAATTGCTCTTGCATTTAATTTGTTTAATGTTTGGATAGAATATTAATGCACGGCATAAATATATGAATTATCATTTATTTGAGCCACTGATCATTTCATATTTACGTACATTAAATTTTGATACTAATAAATACTCGTGCGGATTATTCATGTGGGCTTTGACAGACCTTTTAGAAACTTTCAAGTTGCTAAGAAGTTCCACAGGGAACTTTTAAGAAACTTTAAGGTTGCTAAGAAGTTCCGCTGAGAACTTGTTCGGACCTTTGTTGCGGCCTGGTTTCAGCTTTACCTGAAGTTCCTAAGAAGTGCTTAGGAATGCTTTTTTGAACCTCAAGTTGCTAAGAGTACGCATCGGAACTTTTTGGAGCCTGAAGTTCCTCGTGTGCTTTCTTTAGCTTCTAAAGTAGCCAGAAATTTCTGTTAGAACTTTAAACGCACTTTATAGAACTTGAAAGTGGGTTTTATCGTGGAATGTGGAACTTTTTGTTGCTTGGGAAGGAAGTTCTGTCAGAACTTTATTTGAACTTTATGGAACATGAAAGTTCTGTTGGAACTTTATTTGAACTTTATGAAACTTTAAAGTTCTGTCGAAACTTTTTTTGAATTTTATGGAACTTGATAGTGGGATTTATCGCTGAATGTGGAGCTTTTAATTGCTTGGGTACAGAACAGGTTCCGGAAGCCTCGAAAAAAAAGGTCGCTTTTTTATTTCAACAAAAGCTAGCTATGGCATAAATATTTTCAAAAAAGTATTATTTGCTCTCATACGCTCTCAATATCACGCATGATATTGCAACAATCATATTCTTTTAAACTGCGAGACTACTCATCCCATGTGAAATCGCAGCTGAGAGTTGTCGTTGAATCCGTTGCACATCGTTTGATTTAAAAACAGATAGAAAATATTGCTAAATGTCTTCACTATTCACTCATTCGTTGCCAGACACGAATTTACTACAGCCAGTGGTGATGTGAGTTTCGAGTCTGGTGTCTCTCTTGAATCTCAAACTCACCCCTGCTTGGCGATAATCGAGCTGGTGAGTTTTGTAAGGTATAAATTTGCAGCAATGATATCATCCGCTGTTGTTTGCTTGTTGATATTTGTCTACGAAAATGAAGCACGATCATCGTCGTAGATTTTGAGATTTTATATTTTCGATATTTTCTCAGCAGGCATATCAAAATTTTCAAGATTTTATTCCAGATAGTAGAATTCCATTAAAGAACATGCCAACTGACAAGTCGTCGAAGAGATCGAAATTGTTGTGGTGAAAACATCCATCTAATTTTCTGCATTTTTCTCCGTTGAATAGTCCGATGGACAAACACGAATCACGAATCTGAGAAAGTCGGTCTTCTTCTAAATGGCCACCTGGATCCCTATAGTACATTGCAATGGATAAAGCTGATGGTATCGACGGTTATTGATTAACAACCGTGGATAAGAGCTTGTTTCAAAAAATGAAAGAATCTGTCTAGGTCCACCAGGTTTATTTGAATAGTGGCTGCGTAAAAGTTGCCTCATATCATATAGCTTTAATTCAATAGTAAAAAACGAAATCATCAAAGTTATCGATTATATGTAAGCAGAATGTAGCTTGTGTAGGTTCCCCTTCCCAAAACATCCAAAATTAAAATAGTTGAATATAACCATATTGTATCAAAGATGTCACTTATAAGGTGCACGTGTTGTTGTGGTTCTCACTTCAAGAAATTGGTTACGTTAGACGAAAACACGTTTTTACATAATTCGGCGTCAAAAATGAATCAAATTAGAGAAAAAGAAAACTTTCTGCTTCTTCACCACCTCTCCGTCACGTCGTGCCAACCAAGTTCATCTCTCCTTTTCCCCAACCATTCAATGTCAGTCATGCTACCTGTATGTAACACCCCCCATCCAAGGACCGTCCGCATCGTAAGCATTAGGAATTACATTGACGACTTTGCCAGGGCATTATTGTCGGAACAAGAAGCTAAGAAAAATTACATTTTCATTGCTCGCGTGACTTGTATGCTGAAGATAGAATACCATGCTGTTATTGTTATTGTTGCTGTTGCCTCTACATGGCGACAACCCATTTCCCGAACAAAGGGTGCTGGTGAACGTATCGGACGTGGTCGTATTATTTTATATGGCATACACCAAAAATAACCATGTACAATCGTGAGTTTCAGCTCGTAAATTTTCCTTCTAGCAGCATGATTCCAGAATTCACAGTACTTCTGTAAGAAATGTATTACACCCCAATCGCTTACTTCAAATGTTGTGCGAGGGCTTTAGATTTTAGATTTTTTCAACTTGAAGGATTGCTTTGATTTATCATAGAACCTTGATTGGGTTTTCAACGCTTCCCACCCTGAAGCGATAAGAATTCGATAAACAAGCAAGCACGCTTTTTTTAAAGCAAGCTTGTTATCTGCCTTCATCCTCGCATTCATCCCGGAAAGAGAACGCAGTTACATCGTATACCTTTATATACAACCCCAAAAGTGAACCCGAGCCACATTGGTCTGGTGAAAACAGTTTTCTCAATTATCCTCCATTAGCAGTGCTATTAGCATTAATTTAATGACTTTACCAAAAAGCCACAATGCTTTGCGGTCGGATTCCCATATCACTCTTGGGCGCCGTCCTCGTCTTTGCTACCGTTGTTAGGTAGATGGGAACTAACAATAGAATTTGGTGGCTTCATAACGACCGAAACATGAACGGAAGATTGTTGTATCACCCTGCCCGTCGAGGTCAAGGGGAAATCAGAGCAAGATGTATGAGTCATTGACAAAATTGGTGGATAAAGCAACAAACACCTTACCTGCGTAAGTATTACATTACTAGGAAGGATAATGCTTGTAAATGGCAATGAAATATTCTTCCAATCAGGGTGCCTTCTATTCATTTTGGCTAAAAAATGTTTGAAGAAATTATGGAATAATAAGACACTATGATGATATTTTGTATGTATAAGCAACAAGAAAATATGGTGAAGTTTGTGGAAATCATTGCTGTCATGGTAAATTGAAAGTTGGTGGCTCACTAAATTCTCATATTTGCAACCCCAAACACCTCAAATTCATTCACCCCCCTTTCATGAGAGTCCATCAGTATAATATAGGATCGTATAAATACATGTAAGCTCAATTCCTCGAACAGCCACTGAAATATGGGTATAATTTGTTTGTACTCTGCTCGCCATAAAGCTTAAAAATACTCACAGGTAAGAGAGTCGTTCATACAATCCAATTCAATTAGTTATCGAGTTTTGATACGTAAAAAACTTTCGTAAACTCCATGTGAATCCAGATCCATACCTTGATAAGCCAAACCCTCAACCACTATTCTACTCCAACATGGTAGTTTTACGTTCCTAAAATATTCAGATTTCCATTTATCAGACTTAAATAACACGCAATTTTCCAGAAATTATCGGAACTTCTCCGATCTTCACGTTGGTTCTGTAATGAGTTTTAAGAATTTCTGAATTTTAATGCATTTTTCGGTTCTCGCTGTACTTCCCTGCAATTCATACAGTTTCCCATAAAATCTCTGGACTTTCAGAAACTTCCTGGACTTTCCTGAATTCCACAGAACTTCTTAAAATTTCCCACCATATTCATGAGGTTAATTAAACTGCCTAGAGCAGTGATGACCAAAGTGCAGCCCGCGGGTCGCACGTGGTGCCTGAATCTCTATGATGCAACAACCTCAGCTTGAATTTCTGTTTGGCCGAAATGATTGGGAAATACCTAAATTCAACTTAAAATATGACTATCGAACAGAGATAGAGCTTTTGAAAAAAAAAAATGGACATGAGGACCACTGATCTAGAAAATTTTTAATCTTCCCTTTTCTCTACAATTATACAAACTTGTTTGAACTTCTTTGGATTTTCCAGAAGATCCCAAAATTTATAGGTGTTCTTGGAACTACTCTGCTATTATTCTGGAAGTCACGGAACTTCTATGTAGGTTCCATAACTTTACTGAAATTCACGGAATTTCTTTGAAGTTCTGTGGATTTCTGTGAAGTTTCATTATCTTTTCTGAAGTATTCTTAACTTCTGTGGAGTTCTTTGAGCTTCCCTGAAATAATCGGGATGGGTTAATTTTTCTGAAAGTCTGAATCCAAATAATTTACCAAGATTGTCACTGAAGTTCTAGAAATTGTATGGATGGAACTGCCCTGAATGTATACGATCTTTTTTTCAAGATTTTTAAACTCTCCAGCAGTATTGTAGTCGACACATTTTCTCTGATAATCGAATGCCTTTGCTGACAACACTTGCAAAACAATCTATCAAATTACACTGTCGCCTAAGACCGTCGCGAATGAATGTAACTAGGAGAAATGGATGTAATGTCGGCCTAAATGCCCCTAATTTGGGCCCATACATAAATTCAGCAAACGACTAAATTTTCAATAGCGACCAAAAATATCCATTAGTACCATCCCAATGACGCGTGCATCTAGATAAAATTGAATAATAGTTTTTTTTTTTTATTGTTAATTATAGTCACTTTAACGCTCTAGTAGATTTTTTGTGATGGGCCCAATCTTAGATTCATAAGCCAACATTAGAACCATTTTAGTTTTTTTTTTTCATAATAAGAGCTTCTGATGTTGTGCTTATGTGAATTCCGAGAATAGCAAGCAGCGATGTCCTAGTTATAACATTTCTGATCAGAAATTGGTTAATTTACACCAAATTGAGGAATTAGAACGAAATCACACATGTCATATGATAGTTATTTGAAAATTTTCTTTTTACTCGAATATTTTTGTAAGAGAGACAACGGTAGAGCATAAAAGTACGAATACAAACAGACCGGCGCACGACAACGAAGTGAGTGTAGTAAAAAACGTCAACCGTTTCAATCCCTGCTCTCCAGCATGAATAGACTATCTAAAAACATCGGAGCTTCCCTGAAGCTATTCTAACTACTCTAATAATCTGGACTATCCTCTTTTTTTTCTTTAAGCTCTCTAAACATTGCTGAGTTAGCTTATTTTCCTGGCAATCATTCTAAAATTTATGGAACTGGTGATGAAATTTTCCAGTTTTTGGAACATCTCAGAAATTATCGTGATTTTCCAAAGTTTCTCGGAACTTCATGCAAGTTCCTGTAACTACTTTAAAGTCAGCGGTGCCGGTGTTGTAGCGGGGTAAGCGTGATTGCTTCTGGTGTATGAGCTGCTTCCCTGGCGTAGGTAGCATTGGTACTCAGTACGGAAAACAAAATCGACGGAAAACAAATCAACGAAAAAAAAAATCTGTAACTAATGTCACAGCCTTGAAGTATTGCATTTATTCTTATGTTTTCGAAACTGCTCCGAAGTTTACAGAACATTCCTTAAACCGTTCTCGCATTCTCATGATGATCTTCAAATTTCTTGAAGTTTTCGAAAAAATTTAGAGGTTCTCGAAACTACTTTGAAGTTCCTGAAATCTTCTTGAAGTGGAACTGCCTTGACATGTTTGGATGTCTTCTGATATTCTTGGAGCTTTCCTGAAGCTCTCGCAATTCTCCTGCCCAAAAATTAATGAAACTGTCTTAAAAGATCTTAAAACTTTCCTTTAGTTCCCTGGTCTTCTGTTTAATTCCTGATATATTTCTGAAGTTTTCTATAATCATGGTGTCCATTTAAATCCAAGTTTTAAATTCCAGGTTTTCCCCCGATAATTAAAAAAAAAATTAAACACAAAAATCACCCCTGTCTTAAACAAAAATAGCCGGTTACAGATAATCATATAATTTGTTCAGCAAACTTGCTCTACAATACATCTACCTTGTAGAAACAATATAGATATAGATCTCCAAAATCTTATGGAATCAATAATTCGTATAAAAACCAAGAGTCTCACTTCAAAAAATGAGCCTAAATTTTGTTTGGTATGTCGGAAAAAGCATATATCAATACAAGAGACCTGAGCAAAAGGAACGAAGTTTTAAAAGTTTTTCAAATCTTGCTGGAGATTAGATCTTGAAGTTCTATAAGCCATTTGTCACAATTCCATTTTGTGGAATACGAAAATATGTTAACAAAATATTCATCATTCCAAATTTTTTGGAGATATTTTACAGGTTAATCGAAATCTTGGATATCCACTCAGAATTTTTGAGCATTTTGTGCAGCACGAAGACTCATATCATAATTTAAAATTATTAATTGTGTTTAAAAATTACATTGTTGGACTATTCAAATCAGTGCGAATATCTTATCTTGAAGTTCTGCAGACTCAACAAGGCATACGATGATTCATATTCATTCATCAATCGTTCAGCAGTATTGGTGATACATAATGATTCCCAGGCGTTTAGATGTGAAGCTTTTCTGGCGGGTTTGATGAGATTTGCATCATTCCAGTCAATGTTATGGTCTAAGCTAATTGTGTGTCTTATGTTCCTTTAGGCGGACTTTTACTTTGGGGCGCGTTTATCCGATATAAACCAAAAGACAATCCTTGCAGGGAATTTGATAAATTCCAGACTGTTTATCCGGTGGAACCTTATCCTTCAGGTAACACAACAGGTCACGCAAAGTGCTGTCGCTCTTGTGTAAAGGGCGAACACGAAATTATTGCGACACATTCAACAGGGCATAACTTTTTTACCATTGGGTAAAAATCAACCAAATTTTGCACACTTTATCATTGATGTGTATTGTGCTGTCAAACTCGAAGTCGTGTTTTTCGATTCAACGAAAATGGAGGTGAACCAACGCGAGTTGAGAGAACAAATTCTTTCCAAACACCTGGAATTTCCTGACCTGTCGCACCGGCAGTTGGGAAAATGTTGAACATTCACCATTCAACCGTCTCCAGAGTGTTGAAGCGGTTCCAGGAGCGGTTGACGTTGGACCACGGCAAAGGAGCTGGAAGAAAACCGGGACCGGAGAACAAAAAGACGGAGGGAAAGGTGAAGCGGATGATTAAAGCAAATCCCAACGTCTCAAGCCGTGATTTGGCTAAAAAGATCGGCATGTCCCAGAGCTACGTCCAGAATGCAAAGAAGAGAGCTGGACTACATACATACAAGGTACAGAACTTCCCAAACCACGATGAGCGGCAACAATCGACGGCTAAAACTCGGGCACGGAAGCTCTACGAGAAGATGCTGACAAAATATGGCTGCTGTGTGATGGACGACGAAACGTATATAAAAGCCGATTTTAAGCAAATTCCGGGGTTGGATTTTTTCACCGGCAAGAGCAAGATCGATGTGAACGACAAATTTAAGAAGAATAAAATGTCGAAGTTCGCCTCCAAATATCTCATTTGGCAGGCCATCTGCTCTTGCAGACTGAGGAGTGAGCCTTTCGTGACAAAGGGCACAGTAAATGGCGAGATCTACAAATCTGAGTGCCTCGAGAAGCGCCTTTTGCCGTTCTTGCAGCAGCACGACGAAGCTCCGCTATTTTGGCCAGATTTGGCATCATGCCACTATTCTAAAAGTGTCCTGGAGTGGTATGAGGCCAATTCTGTCCATTTTGTTCCAAAGGACATGAATCCGCCAAACTGTCCGGAGCTGCGCCCGGTGGAGCAGTACTGGGCAATAATGAAGCGCGAACTTCGGAAGAGCAAGAAGACAGTCAAAGACGAGAAGGACATGTTAAGAAAATGGAAAAAAAAAACTGAGAAACTGGTACCGGATGACACTGTAAAGACTTTTGATTTTTGAAGTAAATATATGTATAAAACTACCCTAAAATTTTAGTTTGATTCTAAACATTATAAGAAAATTGGCATGACATTTTCGGTGTCGCAATAATTTCGTGTTCGCCCTTTACAACCTGAAGTCCATGTCGCTTTAGTGTGGATTGGGTTTATGATATTGGAATAACGGCAGACTGATTCTTTTTACTTCTTCTCCCACCGGTTCTAGTGTGGTTATATTTTGTCGGTGCTTCTTTCGTTTGTCTTTTCGAAGAATTTTGTTCACGAACTCCATTTCGTACCAATTCACTTCAACCGCTTTGTAGATACGGTTTCTTTCATCTGCAAACTCGTCATCCTGCATGGGTACGTTGTAGAAGTCAAAGTGGTTTGAATCGGAAGTAATCTAGCAATCGGTGGACGTCGGTTTACAATAAATATCGAATTTCAGGGTGTCGTCCTCCTTTCTTGTAATCATTAAATCTAGAAAGGGAAATTTCCCATCAATTCTTTTTCTACCGTGAGTTTTATTGAACGTCTACATAGCGACTCCACACACGTGGGAAAGACTTGTATTTTTCAGCATCGACTTCAAAGTCACTCATGAAGACGTTCGCCAAGAGAGGCGAAATTTTGCTGCCCATACTTAGACCAAACGTTTGCTTGTAACATTTAATTTTTAAAATGAAAAATTTCTGGTTCATGCATACTTCTGCTTGTGGCTGATAAGCACAACTCGACTCGACTCGACGCTCGACTACGTTCCGGTTGTCAACGTAGGCTTCTTAAAGTGTCAGCGATGGTACGCTGGGGAATAGTGCTGCAACATTAAACGTTACCAAGATCTCACCTCGTCCCAACTTGAGCCCTTCTTGCTACTCAACCAGATCTAAGGAATTTTTAACGCTTTTGGTGGTTTGGAAATTTGACGAAATGGGTCTCATTCTAACCGAATATTTCCGCATATGAAACACTTGTCTTCAATCCTATATTTATTTATTTGTCGTCAAAATAAATTCCCGTGCCCACTTCAATGCCCATCCCATCTCCGTTGAACATTTGTTATGGATAACAAGTTTTACCAAACGCTTGATCGCAGTGGAATACCTCCGGTGGAAAATCGTTCACAAGCATGTATTGCACATTCCAGAACAAGTAACTGTACGCGACGGAGCCCAGTGAGTTCAGTACCACCCGTATAGGTACTCGAACGAAATAAACTCGAGAGAATGTCACAGGCAGAAAAAACTCCCACCATATCTATACGCTACCTGGCTCACCCAAAACAATACACAGTGACAGAACAAACACGTTAAAAGTTGAATTGCTTATGCTAAGTTTAGATTTTATTATATTAAATACATTTAAATCCACAAAACAAAACACTGAAGAATCTTTGTTACAATCGACGGAAAACAGACAAAGGAAACTAAAACTCTTGAAGCTTACTCCGATAAAAACGAGTTTGTCTGGAAGAGACTTCCGAACGTCCGTCCCGTAACAAATCTTCAAGAGTTTTAATTTAATCAATCGATTGAATCCTGGAGAAGAATCGCGGCGCACAGACGGATGTCAATAAAGCACCAATGGATCCGATTTGTACCTTTTGCGAGCATGTAGATCAAGTCGATTCGATGCTCAGATGTAACAGGTGTAGTCGTTTTGCCCATCATTCTTGTGCTGGTGATCGTGAAAACACGCTGGGAGAAAATAGCCCATATTACTGCCAGTTGTGTGCCCATAGGCATCCGTCAGCTGCTTTGTCCATAGCCTCATGCGCTACTACCTCGGCTAGTGCACGCGAAGCGAAACTGCAGCTAGATATGCAACTGCTGGCGGAGGAAAAAAAGGCTTCAGGAGATGTTGCTGGCGGAACAGGAGAAGAAGGACAAGGAGTTACAGGAAAAAGCGCTGCAAATGGAGAAGTAAAGGAGTGACAAGGCCATCTCCAACAAGATTCAGTTGGCAAAGGTATATATAGCCCGTAAATATGATTTACTTCGTGCTCAATTGGAAAGCGACGATGGTGCAAGCGTGAAGAGTCGACGAAGTAGCCACAAAAGCGTTGATAAGTTGCGCATCTGGATGGCTAATCAGCCAGTAATGACCCTGAGTGCCAAATCTGGGAAACTCAACCCCACAGGACTCACGTCACAGGAAGATGGTTCAACATCCCAGGAGCAAGCGCCAGTAACACAACACCGGACTACAAGCGAACCACCAAGCCCCAGTAGAGCACCGGCAAGTAGTGCAAACGTACCACTCGTCCAGCCCAGCGCACTATGGGCAAAAATGGGTCCAAAATTACCCAAAATTCAATATCTCAACAGCACGCTGAATTCCGGCCATGAAAAACAACTTTTCCGAAGGGAAATCGTCCGGGGAATCGATTGCACCTAGTTCCATAGACCGGAGAGCCTTGTAGGTATGTGTTTTGGACCATTTTACCCCATTTTCCCCTACTTTTTGGAGGAAATGTTTTTTCACAGCTCTATTTTTCGTGAAACATAAGTACTTTATGCATGGTTTTAGAATACTATGTCTTTAAACAACAGTTCATGAGATATTAGGGGAATACGGGGTACACTTTATAGGGGAGTAAGGGGTAAAATTGAAAAAAACAATCAATGTTTTTTAATACAAAATCCTTTTTTTTAATATCTTAATATTTTTTTCTTATAAATACATTTAATTTACTTTCATTTGGTATTTTGAGTTCCGTCATCGGCCAAACAGTTTAAAAGTTATATTTTTTTGCAAAATATCGAAAAAAAAAAATTTTTTTTTGACCGCCCTAATATATAATTAGTTACCCTAATGACAAAATAAAAAATAAGGGTCTAATATGTTGCGATAAGGAACAAAACTACCAATTTTTACAAAATTCTGAGAACCACTATATCGTTTTACTGTATACAGACAAAAAAAGTGAAAACTCTTTTAAAACAGATAGCAGTAAATTAAAACTTATTTAACCCCAATTAAACTTAAAATTTAAAAAAAAAATCTCATTATTGCAGGCAACCTTTGGGTTCATTCAAACAATCGCATCGTTCAACATTTTTATGACTTAAAATAAATTCAGCGAGGGTTCACTTTTACCCCTTACTCCCCTATAAAGTGTACCCCGTATTCCCCTAATATCTCATGAACTGTTGTTTAAAGACATAGTATTCTAAAACCATGGATAAAGTGCTTATGTTTTACGAAAAATAGAGCTGTGAAAAAACATTTCCTCCAAAAAGTAGGGGAAAATGGGGTAAAATGGTCCAAAACACATACCTACAAGGCTCTCCGGTCTATGGGACTACGTGCAATCGATTCCCCGAACAATTTCCCTTCGGAAAAGTCGTTTTTCATGGCCGGAATTCAGCGTGCTGTTGAGATATTGAATTTTGGGTAATTTTGGACCCATTTTTGCCCATAGTGCAGCGTCTCATCAGATCAATCGCCAGGTAACATCATGGCTTTGATTTCACCCATTTCCGCGAGCCAGCAGGCTCCAGCAGCGAGTATCGCGGTATCATTTCCAACGAGCCAATCGACTCCAATCAGTTGGTCAACAGGTGGTGCAAAACAGCCAAGAAGTCTACCCATCAGCATCGATATGATTCCTGAGGATCATCAAGAAAATGGTCCACCATCGCGCCAGGCTGGCCGCACCAGCTCAAACAACGTATTGAAGGTCGAACCAAGTATGTATATAAGTTCGGGTTCGGCTCCGGTAAGTACAGCAAGTAGCTTAAGTAGGGTTGAGGCTTATGGGAACCTAGGTAGGAGTGTGCAAAATTTACCTCTTTCATACTCACATCCCAACCCAGAGACACAAATAAACTCAATTAGCTCCTTGTATGTACCTAAGACCTATCCAAGCAGAGGGCAGGCAGTCTCAAATCAGTTTAGGAGTGGAAACAATTACATTTCTGTCACCTCAGCTCCCCATCCCAACAACCCAGTGGCACCATCACACTGTCGTCCTCCAGTGCTGAGTGTGTCGAGCTATCAGGGCCCAATATTCTCGTTCCCAATAGCGGGTTCCTCAGCTCCTCCTTTACCACTCGCGTCGAATACGCAACATACCATAAGTCATACGATACTTCAAGATCGGAGACACGCGATACCTGTTCATGCTACTAGCATAGAGGTAACTCTAAGACCACTGGGTCCCGAAGAAAATTATTATTATTTTTTGCTCACTCAGTACCAGAACAACGGTCCCAAGCAGTCCCAAGCTATTTCACTCACCCCTGCATGTTCTGCATGAATCCACACACCCCTGATGTTATATGTCAAACTTTCATAGCGAATCAAAACAAACATAGTGTAGTAATAGAATTTCAACTAGAATAGGGTACGTTAATCGTTTGCTTGGGACCAATAGGCTACTAAAGTGGTGAGCCAATTTAAAATCGTTAGTTTCGTATTGATTGTTGCTACTAGTGTTCCGGAGTGGTCTACTGTAACAAACAACTGTGGTGTTTCTTATTCGGTACCAGTGGATTCCGGTACCAGTTCTGGTGGACCAGCAGCGTATCTTCCTCCCATGGCGGGCAACAGTTTCAACAACGTTCCTGTTTCAGAGATTAACTCCAGAGTTGAACCTCAATACAGTTCATAACAAATTCCTGCATCGATCGGTCCGGTACCAGTGGATTTCGGAATGAGTTCTGGTGGACGAGCAGTGTACCTTCCTCCCATGGCAGGCAACAGTTTCAACAACGTTCCTGTTCCAGAGATTAATTCCAGAGTGGCACCTCAATACAGTTCATCACAAATTCCTGCATCGTTCGGTTCGGTACCAGTCTATCATTATCGTGTGGAAAATCAGGCAGCCAACCAACCAACCGCTCAGCAACTTGCAGCACGGCACGTCGTTCCTAAAGATCTTCCATACTTCTCGGGAAACCCTTCGGAATGGCCGCTATTCTGGAGCAGTTACGAAACGTCAACACGAATCTGTGGGTACAGTGGAGCGGAGAACCTTATGCGCCTTCAGCGCTGCCTAAAAGGTGAGGCCAGGAAAGCAGTCAACTGTTTCCTGCTCCATCCGTCGAATGTTCCGGAAATAATCCGTACCTTGGGCATCTTATACGGACGACCAGAAGCTATCATTGGAACGTTGCTAGCTGAAGTACGATCAACTCCGGCTCCAAGATCAGAGAAACTGGAGAGCGTTATCAATTTCGGACTAGTGGTACGGAATCTCTGCGCCCACCTATTATCTACTGGACAAGTGCTGCACTTCGCCAATCCAATGCTACTCCACGAGTTGGTGGAGAAGCTTCCTGCTAATATTAAATTAGAATGGGCATTGTACACGCAAAGAGTGGAGCATGTCGATTTGCAGACTTTTTCCAGTTACATGAATGTAATCGTCGACGCAGCGAGTAGGGTGGCGCCAGTAATGGAAAAACACGAAAAACCTAAGGGAAAAGCTACCGTAAATGCCCACTCGTCGGGAAGCTATGCTGGGAAGAGTCACACGGAAAAGGAATTTACGACTGTCAACGCAGAGAGTGTTAAGTCAGCTGTCGCGTTTAGTGACCGCCCATGTATTGTCTGTAAAGCAAGCGGACACAAACCAAAGGATTGTGCTTCGTTTAAATCCAAATCACTATTGTGTCGTTGGAGAACTGCGCAGGAGCTGAATCTTTGCAAGAGATGTCTCTATCCGCATGGAAAATGGCCTTGCAAGGCATCGCTATGTGGCGCCGATGGCTGTCAACAACGTCACCATAAACTCCTGCATCCTGGAAACCCAAGCCAAGAACGTGAAACCAGTTTATCTTCGAGCGCTGTGACAGGAGTAGTTACTGTTCATCAGCATTCTCATCACAAGGTGCTGTTCAGAATTATTCCAGTTGTTTTACACGCCAACGGGAAATCCGTTCAAACCTTCGCCTTCCTCGATGGCGGATCGGACTCAACGCTGGTGGAGAAGTCGTTAATCGAGCAGCTTGGAGTACAGGGACCAGCCTCACCATTGTGTATGCAGTGGACGAATGGAGTAAAAAGAACGGAAGAAGATTCTCAGCGAGAGCAGTTCAATATTTCTGGAGCAGGGCAATTCAAACAGTTCCAGTTGAGAGGGGTACAAACCGTGGAAAGTTTAGGATTACCTCGGCAGTCGGTACAGTTCAAGGAGTTGGAGAGCAGCTTTTCCTACCTGCGAGGACTTCCTATTATGAGTTACAGTGACGCTGTGCCCGGTATTCTAATAGGATTGGATAATACAAAAATGAAGAATACGCTAAAGATGCGTGAGGGTAAGGCCAATGAGCCAGTCGCCGCTAAAACAAGGCTCGGATGGGTTTTATACGGGCAGGCAGGAGTTACGAATCAAGGGTCAACTCATCGGATTCTCCATGTATGCACAAGTCACCACGACGATGATCTCCATGAGCTGGTTAAGCAGTTCTTTTCGATAGAAAGTGTAGGAGTTTCAGCATCCAATCCTATGGAGTCAGCAGATGATCGACGAGCACGAGAAATACTTGAAGCCACAACGGTTCGCACGTCTTCCGGGAGGTTTCAAACAGGATTATTGTGGAAGTATGACGACATTAATCTTCCAAACAGTAGGCCGATGGCAGAACGGAGGCTCAATTGCCTAGAGCGCCGTCTGTTGAAATCACCAGAGCTATACGACAAGCTGAGACAACAGATAGCGGAATATCTAGGAAAGGGCTATGCTCACCTAGCAACCGAGCAGGAATTAGCAGAATCTGACCCAAAACGCACGTGGTAATTACCGTTGGGAGTAGTCGTGAATCCGAAGAAACCTAATAAGTTACGTGTGGTATGGGATGCAGCAGCCGTTGTAAAAAGAATTTCGCTTAACTCTGTTTTACTGAAAGGACCGGACTTATTGACACCGCTTCTAGCTGTACTTAGTCGTTATCGGCAAAAACAAATAGCAGTCAATGCTGATGTTATGGAAATGTTCCATCAAATGTTGATCAGACCTGAGGACCGGCAAATGCTGAGATTTCTTTTCCGGAATAACCCCGGAGATCCAATCCAAGTATTCGTGATGGACGTAGCTATATTTGGAACATCCTGTTCTCCCTGTTCCACGCAGTTCGTAAAGAACATCAACGCCGAGGAGTATTCGGCAGAGTTTCCGAGGGCAGCGAAGGCGATACAAGAAAACCACTACGTCGACGACTAATTAGACAGCGTTGACACTGTAGGCGAAGCGATTCAGCTGGCATTAGACGTGAAAGTGGTACATGAACGAGCAGGGTTCGTAATACGCCATTGGATGTCAAACTCTCCTGAGGTTTTGAGAACAATCGGCGAACAAAATACTCAATCGGTGAAGTAATTTGTCATGGATAAGGGCAGCAACCAGGAGCGCATTTTGGGAATGGTTTGGTTACCTCAGGAGGACATGTTCTCATACACAACGACTTTCCGGAGTGATCTGGAGCGCCTCTTCGAAAGTTCTGTCATACCTATCAAACGCCAAGTGCTTAGTTTGGTAATGAGCGTCTTCGACCCACTAGGACTGGTCGCATCTTTTGTTATCGAAGGCAAGGTCATCCTACAAGAGATATGGAGGAAATCCGTTGGCTGGGATGATAATATTCCAGCTGAACTGCTACCACGATGGCATCAATGGTTGGGTGTACTACGGACACTGGATCAAGTGAAAATTCCTCGATGTTACTTTCCGGGATACGGTGAGAAAGCGTACGAATCACTTGAACTCCACATCTTCGTGGACGCTAGTGAAAGCGCTTACGCGACCGCTGCATACTTCAGAGTCGTCGACAACGGGGAGGTTCGTTGTTGCTTAGTTCGTGCAAAAACCAAAGTGGCTCCGGTGAAACTTCTTTCTATATCTCGGTTAGAGCTACAGGCAGCTACGATCGGGACACGTTTGATGAAGGCTATAATCGCTGACCACACGGTTCAAATCAAACGTACGATTCTGTGGAGTGACTCAAAAACTGTGCTCGCTTGGCTACGTTCTGATCAGAGGAGGTACCGCCAGTTCGTGGCGTTCCGAGTTACGGAGATCTTGGAGGAGACAGCAGTGACAGATTGGAGATGGGTGCCTTCGAAATTAAATGTGGCAGACGAGGCTACCAAATGGGGCAATGGCCGTAACTTCTACGAGAGCTGCAGGTGGTTCAACGGCCCTGAATTCCTATATGAAGATGAGGATAAATGGCCGAAGGAAGACATTACGACGGACGACCCTACAACAGAGGAGTTGAGAATCATCCACGTCCATCGGCAGCTGGTGAAAGAACCTGTCGTGGATTTCAAACGATTTTCGAAATGGGAGAGGCTTGTCAGAACAGCCGCGTATGTCCGCCGCTTCTACAACAATTGTCAACGCAAAAGAGGTGGTTCTGTGTTAGACTTGGGAACCATCAACTGCGAGGAACTGAAACAAGCGGAGAATACAGTGTGGAAGTTAGTTCAAGAGGAGGCCTTTCCAGATGAGATTACGCTACTTCGAAGGAATCAGCACAATCCACCCAACCAGAGGAGAACCGTTGAAAAGAACAGCCGTATCTACAGATTGTCACCATTCCTAGGAACGGAGGAGAAACTACGGAAAGATAGTCGTATTGGTGCGGCCCTTCACGTTCCGTATGATACGAAGTTTCCTGTGATAGTTCCTAAAGATCATTATGTAACACATCTTCTGGTTGATTGGTATCACCGTAAGTTCGGTCATGCCAACGGAGAAACCATTGTCAACGAAATTCGTCAGATATATCACGTTCCGGAGCTTAGAGTCGTCGTATGGAAGACCGCTAAACGATGTACCTGGTGTTCGGTATACAGAGCAGTGCCACAAATTTCAAAAATGGGTCAACTTCCAGTAGCTCGGCTCACACCCTATGTACGAGCGTTTACGTTTGTAGGACTGGATTATTTTGGACCATTGATTGTCCGCGTTGGTCGAGCAAGTGTCAAGCGGTGGATAGCACTCTTCACATGCATGACAACCAGGGTGGTACATTTGGAGGTTGCAGCTTCACTATCAGCGGAATCCTGTAGAAATGCGATTCGCAGATTCGTAGCACGGAGAGGAGCTCCTCAGGAAATATATTCCGATCGGGGAACGAATTTCCAAGCAGTAGCCAACGACCTATCCCAGCAGATCCGGGCGATCAATGAAACGCTTGCTGCGACGATCACCAACCATAGAACGCAGTGGAAGTTCAACCCTCCGTATGCGCCTCACATGGGAGGCGTATGGGAACGGCTCGTACGCTCCGTAAAAAGTGCTCTTCGATGTCTACTGACGGACAGAAATCCAGACGACGAAACATTGGTCACAGTACTGGTGGAAGCGGAATCGATGGTGAATTCACGCCCATTGACCTACCTGCCCCTTGAAAGCGAGGAACACGAAGCTTTAACGCCCAATCATTTCCTGCTTCTCAGCTCTACAGGAGTAGTTCAACCAGCTGTCAAACCGGTAGATGAACGTGGAGCACTCCGCTCCAATTGGAAAGCTATTCAGGATATGCTAGATCGTTTCTGGGCACGATGGATCAAAGAATATCTTCCGGTGATGTCTCCTCAATCCAAGTGGTTCGGGGAAGTACGAGCTGTCCAGGTCGGTGATCTGGTAATGATAGCTAGCGAGAAGGAGAGAAATAGCTGGACGCGAGGGCGAATACTGCGAGTGTATCCAGGCAGAGATGGACGAATCAGACGAGTTGACGTGCAAACGGCGGCGGGGATATAACAACGGCCAGTGTCTAAGTTAGCTGTACTGAACTTCACTGAAGATTCTGGTATAGCTGGAAGAAATGGCAGCGATACGGGCGGGGGTGTACGCGACGGAGCCCAGTGAGTTCAGTACCACCCGTATAGGTACTCGAACGAAATAAACTCGAGAGAATGTCACAGGCAGAAAAAACTCCCACCATATCTATACGCTACCTGGCTCACCCAAAACAATACACAGTGACAGAACAAACACGTTAAAAGTTGAATTGCTTATGCTAAGTTTAGATTTTATTATATTAAATACATTTAAATCCACAACACAAAACACTGAAGAATCTTTGTTACAATCGACGGAAAACAGACAAAGGAAACTAAAACTCTTGAAAAAGAAAGAAGTAAAAAGAAGTAAACAAATTATTAACCCTTTGTAGAATCTTAAGCCTGCGCTACCATCTTCCCCTTTCAGGGCCGCCAAGATTTTCCAAAAGAGTTAAATTTCTGAACATGTCCCAACTAAAATATTAATATCAAAAGGTTCTTTTCAGGGCAATCATAGTCATACTAAAGAGTATAAACAGAGAGAACCCCGCTAAAATTCCTATTCATACACAAAACGCAAGCTTCAGTTAACAAATAACATTTATTATATAAGACCACGTTGTCCTACGTCACCATTGCGTACAACCCCATAAAGCTGTTCCTTGTATTTTTTTTTGTCTACTTCGACCCACTAAACTGTCACTTCTCAGCAAACAAACCGGATGTGTCAGCAGTTGTGGTAGACGTTCATTATAATCGCAAATGATTGAATTATTAGAATTTCATAAAATTTCAATTTTAGCATAAAGGGTGTTACTTCTAGTCTGGTGTTGATAATATCTCTGAAGGTATTTGGAACATTTCTGGATGTGGTAATATTGTCATATTTCATGAAAGGTTCTGGTAAGAACTGCATCAACATCACAAAATTACTCCAAATCCGATGCTCTGCCTTTGACATATCGAGCTATAGAATCAAAATAACACTACATAGGGAAAATGGATGTAATGTCGGCCTAAATACCCCTAATTTGGGCCCATACATAAATTCAGCAATCGACTAAATTTTCAATAGCGACCAAAAATATCCATTAGTATCGTCCCAATGACGCGTTCATCTAGATAAAATTGATAAATAGCAGATTTTTAGCGATGGGCCCAATCTTAGATCCATAGGCCAACATAAGAGTCATTTCCCCTACTTAGAACATTGACGAAAAGAGACATCGACTTATAAAGCAGGCATGTTTCAACTTGGATAGACAACAAGAATTGTTAAAACTCATTTCCAGTGGATTAAATCGGAATTTTGTTCATGGAGCCATTCACCTGCCTCTCTTTCTACAGATCAATAATAATATTGTCTGGCGCTGCTCGTATCACCTAACCTCCCATTACTATGCCTCAGTGGAGACATTCAGTGCTCTCACCATTACCATATTATTGGAAAATTGAAGGATGCATAAACTCAGACCGCACATTTAACTGATTAGGTTAGGAATTGTAGAATATTATAATATCAACTTACTACGCAATCAAGTCATGCGAGTACGAGGTGTGTACGGGCAGAAGCTGTACGAGGCATGAGGATTCTCATTTCTAAATGGAAATTGGAGTTATGTAGCATCAAAAGACGCCGGGTTGAACGAGCATATTACCTTGCTTGGATACCTAGGTGTGGATAGGTATGGAGATAAGAGTGCGACGGAGAGAGTGTGAGTGAGTGAGGGAAAGCACGCGTGAGCAACTCGGTGCCGCATAGTCTGTGATAAAAATCAATTTTCGAACCCGAAACCATAACCATAAAATGCTGACTCAAATTTTTGGTTCCCCAACGAACGTATGGAAATGAAAGTATATGGCAGAAAGTGGGTGAAGTTTACACTTCATCGAGCGCAGGTGGGAAAATGGGAGACGCGTGAAACGTTCATTACAGCAGCGGAATGGAGTGTAGGCATCCACTCTTTTTTTTGTTCTCCTCCCACTTCACCGTTTTCCTAGATCGACGAGATACGACATTTTCCAGGAAAGTTTGCTCAGGCAAGGGGGAGAAACATTTTTCTTTTTCCTGTTGGTTACCGACGAATGATTTTACATGTTCCGGCTTTTTCAATTTTGTTTTTCACGCAAAGCTCAAATATGAGCAAACAGACGATCACGAATCGGATGAAATAAGGTGAAATAATGGAAAAGGTAAATATTTCGCTAATCAATGAACTTATTTAGCGCTAGATTAATGGTCAAACCGAAGAGTCAGGCGATGAAGAACGAGGTTTTCGTGGAAAGAAAATAAATTTCTTCAATCACGATTATATGTTAATTACAACCGCATAGATGGAAATGTTTTATTCTTCTATGGAGTGATTTTTATTGCCAGTGATTGAGTTATACCAGGGCCAGGGGTGGAATTTGTTTCAGCTAATGTGTTCACTTTCGACGCGTTTGGTGACGATTTGAGCTTTCATAACGATTGTTTCAAGCAATTAAAGTAGCAATTAGATGAATCAAAATTAAATTAGAGCTCCGTTGAAGGTGAAATTTCGGAAAGGCTTAACAAAAGAAATATCTGTTTAATACGAGTTGAACAGTAGTAATAATAGTACATTGGGGTTGAGTTATTTTATCAATCAAAGGCTTCGTGTTATTTACAATACATGGAAGTACTTATTGAAAATGCATATTGATAGCCTGCACATAAATGACTTCTGAGTAAATCAGATATTTTTTTAGTGTTTAAGGAGAGAAGTTTCTGTGAAGCATGTATATTCAATTCTGTTTTACGGGTTGATTCAAAAAAATCAAAAATAAAAGCAAATGATTCAGCAACAAGTCTCAGTATTGATCGCGCCAAGGCAAGCTACGAAAAGCCAACCTCAACAATCTTTTCTGAACACGTTCTATTCGAAGGCTCCAGATGAGCTCATATGGAGACCATGTATTTGCTGAACTAAAGAGCAATATATAGTGCTTTCAAGCACCGAGGCCGAAAAGAATACCAAGGTCCCTCACATGATCTACTCTGCTATTGTCAACTCAGTACTCGTAAAGGATATTCCTCAGATAGACTAGTTAACCTGAGGCGGCGGATTCGATTCCCGGTCCGGTCGAGGAAAGTTTTCGAGTTGGAAATTTTCTCCCCCTGGACAGAGGTCTCATTGAGCTTGCCACACAATGTACTAATGCAATGTTTGGCATAGAAGGCTTTCAATTAATAACTGTGAAACTGTATCTTACAATACTAAGTTGGGAGCCGGCGAAACACTCGCTACAGAAGCCCAAAAAGCCTAGACAAGAAGAAAGTAGGAATGACTTCTTAGTGCGATGGATCCTCATTACTGGACAATTTAGAATGTTGATTAGAAGAATAGCTGAACAGATCTAACAAAGCTTGGAGATACTTGATCGAGTAAACTGCGATGTAAAGTTTGAGGTCATCTGCTGAATAAACGAGCTTGAATTTTAGTCCAAACAACCCAAGCAGCCAAAAAACACTTTAAGGTTGCATTCTGCCAGCATTATAGACGCATATAATGTATATCATTAACAGTCGACCAGCCCTATAAATCTCTCACATGCTGATGTAGGACCGAAAAAGGCGAAATAATCGGCCAGTAAAATGTTTGAGTTGAGTCTTCAAAAAAGCATTTACGATTGATTATATTAGACCTGAAGAGAAATGTCAAACCGAGTAAAAGAAATTACATATTCTACTTAATCGACATTCAAAGGAGCAAATGTAAACAGAAATATTGATGGACCTTTTCATCTCTTTCACTCCTGTATCTTTTTCTTTCGATGGTCCTAGGCGCGTCCTCTTTGCCTCCATGTATCCGCTCAAAAGACATTCTGAATGATTGAATATCTGCATTCGCTATGTTATTTCTCTGTTTTATTATACACAGAAAAAGAGCCATCCAACTTGAAATGACAGATCACTGCATCTATTTAGCATTATTGAAAGTTTACAAGCACCACAAGTTCACTAGTTTTCAATCCTCAAGTAGTTAGCGGCGCCGGTGGTGTAGTGGTAAGCGTGATTACCTCTCACCTCAGCAGGCCTGGGTTCAATCCCAGTCGGCGCCGCAGGGATGTTTTGAGGCATATCATCTCTATCACGCCTGTGGAAGCTGCCTCTCTGGCGTCGGTAGCATTGGTGCTCAGCACGGAAAACAAGATCGACAGAAAACAATCCTTAAGTAGTTGCGTTTTATGTGATTATAGGTCCACACAAACTGCTTGCCAGCACTTGATGATTTAAATGCTTGTCGGCATTTATCATGCTGTGGAATTAATTCAGGTCATTGCTGATCTATAGTTTCCGGGTATAACGAATGCTAAATTTAAGTAGATATACAGTTTATTATGAATGATATAATGCTTGTGGTAGCTAGGGAAAGCCGTCACGTCATTGAAGAACAACATGGACTGCAGCGAATAGGTACTCCAGGCGTGCATCTAAACATTGATGAGACAAAGAATCGAGTCGCAATCGAAGGGTTCTTCCTGTCAAGTATAAATTCAGCCATGATTTATGTTGCTTAGACGCTTCATATCAAGAAAGCTTACTTAACAGTACATTCCCGAGTAGAGGTAAATGGAAAAATAATATCAAATGTTGCTACCATATTTTATTAAAGGGTGTCCTCAGTTAAATTGCATCACTTAGAAATAGTCACCAAAAATAAGTCTCTCAACCGATTGTCCTGAAATTTGGTTTACGTATCTATATTTCATTCTATTTCTTCAACAAATCCAAATGCCCTAACTTTTTTTCTTAATTCCTCCCATAAGGTTTTGGATAATGATTTAATCGACATTTTTTTCTGCTTTAAACGTTCTCCGAAACGTTTTATCACACGAAAAATAGTCGATTGTTGGATTCCTAACATCTTTCCGATGGCTCGGTTTGAAAGATTGTTGTTGAGGTGAGAGTGCAAAATTTTCTCGCACACGCGTTGTTCCTTCGGCTCCATTTTCAAAACTACTAGAAATTTCAGAATGAAACTCACGCAGTGTTGACAATACACACTGAGGCCATTGCACCCAAAAGTTAATTAAAATTAACCCAAAGAAAGTTATGTAACAGTTTTTTTTTAAGTGATACAATTTAACTGTTGAGACCCTTTGGTATATTTTTCAATAAATCAACTTAATAACTTATTTCCTAATAGATCATAATTGGCTAATATTTATATATTTTGGTAGCTCAAAATTGTATTAAAAATTCCAAAATTATATTTGAAAATCAAAGAAAGTATTTCATCAAGAATTTTCAAATTTCATAGAGTTTCTACATGTAATTTTTTATAATATTCTTTAAGTAGCTTATTATTTCTCAATTCTATTTTCAATTGATTCTATTGATTTTTTACAAGATAATATTTTTAATTTAATTCAGTCCACATAGGTTTGTGGAGGAAACTAGCTACAAGATAAGTTTGCAATAAACTAAATAAAATAGCTTATTGAAACATGTAAAGAGACATCGAAGTAAACCGCTCAGCTTGCTCGGTAGCAAAAAAAAAATCCAATTTATGAATTGTAATGCTTTCTATAGTATCGATGTTGACAAAGTATGCCTTCCTAAATATCTATAAACTTGCTGTCGGGGCCTCCTTTAGCTCAGTTGATAAAGGCGCAGCTACAAAGCAAGACCATGCTGGAGGAGTCTGAGTTTGATTCCAGTCCGGTCTAGGAATGTTTCTGGTTGGACATTTTTCGACTTCCCTGGGCATAGAGTAGGACTGAACTTGCCACACATACTATTGCAAAAATGGTACAGGCGTCAAAACTCTCAATTCATGTGGAAGTGCATGTAGAACACTAAGTTGAGAGCACACAATAAGCTTGGAATGCGATGAAGCAGAAGAAGAATTTTGAAAATAATGTTTTAAAATACGACCCGAGTTCCAAACGCTTTTGCAAACTCACAAACATTTTGAAAAGCGTGTAAAATTTTAATCACAAATTCGGTAAAAGCTCAGAAATTTGCTAAGCAATTCGAGAGTTTCCATAATTTCAGTTTGAGACTCACTAGAATCAGATTGCTCGGAATTATCTGAATATTTTCTCTCGGGAAAATATTTTTGATGATTCCTGGAGGACTGATTTGGAAGAATTAAGCTCATAACTAAAAATGTACATAATAAGAAAGCTCCAGGTGATGATGGAATTTTCTAAATCCTCATCAAAAACTCCCAGAGAGTATCTTATGTATCTTGGTAAAATTATTTAACAGATGTTTCCATTTGGCATACTTTTTGATAAATGGAAAAATGTAAAAGTTGTTTCTAATTTTGACGCCGGATAAAAATCTAGCTGAATCTTTTAGCGACCGTCCAATAAGTTTGCTTTCTACGATAAATAAACTTTTTGATAAGATAATTTTTAATAGGATGATGCTACACATCAATACAAACTCAATTTTTGCAGATGAGCCAGTTTATATTTCGCCATGGACATTCAACTACTCATCAACCAATTTAATTAGTTCAAACAAATCTGAAGGCTGCTCAACTGGATTTGCTCTTCTAGACATAGAAAAACCATTCGACAGTATTTGGTATAAAGGTTTGATTGCAAAATTATAAAGACTCTGCAGGTAAATTATTAAAAATCCAAATCTGTTGGAGCAGGAGTTCCCCAAGGTATCAATCTATATTGCATAACATCTTCACTTCGGACAACCCTAATTTTCCTCGACGATGACACAGGCATTTCCGCTCAAGGTAAAAGTCTTCGCGTTATTTTAAGCAGACTACAGAAAAGTTAAGATACGTTCTCTTCTTATTTACAAAAATGGAAGATTTCTCCTAACGCTTCCAAAACTCAACTTATAATATTCATACATAAGCCTAGAACTTCCTTTTTGAACCCAAGTTGTAGTCACATAGTCACTCTAACGGAGTTCCAATTTTTTCGTCAATTAAAGTGAAATATCTTGGATTACTACTTGACCAAAAATTAAATTCCAGCCAAATTTAAAAATAGGGGGGCGACCCCGGCGTAGTGGTTAACATCCACACCTCTCACGCCAAAGTCACGAGTTCAAATCTCACCCCGGACAAGTCACGAATGACCCAAGAGTGTTAAAGTGACTATAATAATAAAAAAAAAATATATATATATATTAGACCTGTTCATTTTAAACGAAATGTTCGGAATGTAACGGGTCAACCGTGATTACTGTTCGTCATGATAATTTGAACTTTTGTGCAAATGTTCAGCAAAATCGGTGTTGATTTAGAGGTGCTTCAAGTTAATTTTATGTTTTTAATGTAATTTACGGCTTACAATATTTGTATCTCGAGACTGAAATAACGAAAACTGCTGTAACAACTTTCATAGCAAAGTTTAATGTGTCATGTATCAACTTTGTAACCAAAGGTTGACTATTCGAAGTGATTTTATTGAATTTTCACTTAGTTTCATGCTCGAAGATATCTTAAAATGTGAAGAATTTTAAAGTATTTGTTCTACAAATTTTCCACCCATATGATTTAAAAATGTGTAGTGTACGGCATAATGTTCCTCATATTGTTCTAGAAGTTTCGTTCCAACATAGTTTTCGTGTATATTTCATAGATTGAGAGATAAAAATCAGAAAAGAGGCCGTTTAGCTAAAATTCACAAGACAACAGAACCAATAAAAGTCAATTAGATTGACAGAACATAGTTGCATTGCTTTTCAATGACGACCGATGACTGTTTCATTGATATATGATTTTTTCATAAATATGAATCCTCAGTAGACGTGTTTTTTTTTATCAAAGGCAAGTGTCACTCGAACCATAACAGCAATTTATAAAATAACGAACATTTTGAATATAGGGGGAATGGCTGTAATGTCGGCCTAAATGCCCCTAATTTTTGGGCCCATACATAAATCAGCTATCGACTAAATTTTCAATAGCGACCAAAAATATACCGTCCGAATGACGCATTCATCTAGATAAAATGGATAAATATCAGATTTTTAGCAATGGGCCCAATCTTAGATCCATAGGCAAACATTATAGCCATTTCTCGTATTTATAAATTTAGTATCTTCTTATAAACAGGAAATCCAAACTTTGCCTGAAGAATAAACGTCTAATATTTCAAAAAGCTTTAAATCGGCTATGCTTTATACTGTACCAATAAGCATTGGGCAATCTTGAGGCAAGAATCGATCTTAGTGAATCGAATATATTTTTTGAAAATAATCGATTCACCGATTTAATCAATCATTTTGAATAGATCTTTTTTTTTTTTCATTTTTCAAAATGGTAACAAAATGTTTAAAATATAACAAATCATAGGATAAGTTGGTGCAGATTAACGCCAAGTTCAGTTTATAGTTGGTATTACGTTACATAAGTTATCTTGTTTTGACATTTGACTTATAACAGTAATTTAGTGTGATGATTGATTTCATTTAGACATAAATTGTGTAGTACGTACGCAGTAAAAGTTTGGAGTGTAACATACATACAGTGTATCTCAAAATTGATCAGGGTGTACGACAATTTTTTGAAATATGGTGAATAGATATATCACAGACAAACAGACATAAATCTCGCAAGTTGTTCATCGAACAAGCATTTAACGGTCTATTTGAAAGTATATCAATTGTTAGCACTGCCACCTGTGGCGTGCATAGTAAATTCCCTTGCGTTTGACGTTTACACACTACCGCCATCTGTTCAGCGTACTACCCACCACAGTGTACTCACCAGATGGCGGTAATGTTTTAGCGACGATGTTTTACAATGAGAAATATTCAATGTGTTATGTCTGTTTGTCTGTGGATATATTTTTTTAATTCGTGGCTGGTGGTTGAACATATGTTTATTGATTTTTTGCTATAGTTTTGGACTTTTTTGGAAGACCCTGTATGAAGTTAGATTTAAAACGCTCGATTTTTAACTTTTTACCTAGTAGACGAGTTTGAGTAAAATTAGTGGCATATGAATGATCTTTATTACGGCTAAAAATGAGCAAAATTTCAAGAAGTTACGATCATTTTATTTCAAGAAAAGAAGGTTTTTGAAGAAAAAGGCGTTTTCTTAAATTGCTCTAACTTTCTGTAAACTCAACCATATATGTCCAATACTGAGCCAATAATTGATGAATGTATGCTGAGTCAGCTGTCAAAAATTTAAAACCCTATATTTTTAACTTGTGCTTTAAGAGCCGATTTTCTAAAATTTCGCTACAGCTGTACGATCAATTTTGAGATACACTGTACATGATGAGAATATAGTAAATGACTATTTTGATTTCATTTGACATGTGGAAGTTTTTGGTCAGGATACTTGATTTGGTGAGTGATTCAACAGGCTATAACATTCATTCAATTGGTTTTTAATGAACGATTTAAAATACGAAAGATTAACATATGAAGCAGAACGATTAGATGGTTGGAGTGTAACAACAGGTAAGTACGGAAAGTACTTAATTCAGATATCCCAAAACTTATCCGAGAGAGATCCCAAGCAAGCTAGTTTAGCCATACGTTTTGCATTGAGCCGATATCGATTCTGTGTGGTTTCACCAGTTTGAGAGAATAGCCTCTCTGACGGAATACTTGTTGCCATTCTTGATAAATAGTCTAGATCAATGATTTTCTACCGTGCTTGCATATAATCTACGGAAAGTCCTTTGGTTTGTTTTTTCCGTCGATCTTGTTTTCCGTGCTGAGCACCAATGCTACCGACGTGCCAGGAAGGCAGCTCCCACACCTGGACCCTACCTATCGACCCATCAACTCATGAACCGGGGACCAACGGCTTTACTTCCCATCCGAAGGAAGGCGTGATCAGAGATGTTATGCCTCAGAACATCCCGGCGGCGCCGACTGGGATTGAACCCAGGCCTGCTGGGGTGAGAGGTAATCACGCTTACCACTACACCACCGGCGCCGTTGCTACGGAAAGTGGGAAAACAAGCTGATGCAATAAAGTTTGTAATTCTGTCGATATGCTCCATGGCCATCCAGCAGAGGACTGATGAACCAGAAATATGTCATAAGAAGTGAATATTTCTACTGAACTGTCACACTGGTTGTTTGCAGAATCCATGTTCAAAGCAAGTGATGTGCATAGGTGAAGGCAAAAAAAAAAACAATATTAAATTTCAAATGCAAATGCGCTGAACATTTTTTTTTATTAAAAACAAAACGAATGAAAAGGATCGATCCAATCGATTTTTGACGTGTTTGAGATCGATTCAAAAAATCGATTAATCGAGCCAAAAGAATCGATCTTTTATGTTTGGATCCAAGATCGCCCATTGCTAGTACCAATATGATCTAGTTGTTGCACTACCAGGAAAAAAGCGCTTCAAACGATTTAAAACAAAGTTCTGAAGATGGTTCCGAAGTTGCCTCCCTGGTACAGTACTACCGAGGTACATAGAATTTCGAATATTGAGACTTTAGAACAAATGTCCAACAAAATAGTTAATCATTTCAGGCAAAAATCGTTCCAATCCTCAATTGCAACGATTCATTCCCTTGATACTTAGATAAGGTTTAGATTTAGTTTTTAGTTTTAAGATGTCATCTTTTATACTAACACTTGTTTAAAATACTGAATTGGCAAGGCAGGAACAATGTTAAAACACTTAGATAAGGGAAATGGATGTAATGTCGGCCTAAATGCCCCTAATTTGGGCCCATACATAAATTCAGCAATCGACTAAATTTTCAATAGCGTCCAAAAACATGCATTAGTACCGTCATTAGTGTTCATCTAGATAAAATTGATAAATAGAAGATTTTTAGCGATAAACCTAATCTTAGATCCATAGGCCAACATTAGAGTCATTTCCAATATATATCATAACAAAAAAAAAGCTGGTAAGTTATTGTAGTAGCTGGAGCACCTCGGTTCAAATGAGATATAATTTATTTTGAATTTGGAACAAATAATGAGTAAAAAAAAAAGAATTCTATCGAAAACATCTTACTATTCACTAAAATTTAACTCAGTATTGTAAAAAACTATAAGTAGAAGACATATTTTTTTTTTTTTTTTTATAATTACTTTATTTGTACAGGCTTAATCGAATAAACTTTACAGAGCCGAGTTATCCTTTGCGTTATACATTATTACTGTCTTAAATTTAAAGTTAAAGGAACTGGACCGAGTACTCGCGGTTGTCTCGAGGTTAGTGGAGATTTACAATTTTTTGGATGGGAAAAGGGAAGAAGGAGGTTTGAAATGTGGTTTACGATACAACTATTTAATTAATCCTAAAGCATGAAATTATTTCTATTCATCTTGAAAACAAACATTGAAAAAAAAACCCACACGTACAAAATACAAACTAAACACAAGGTTAATCAAACTTACAATCTAAGGTTAATATCCTTAAAGTAAACATATATGAGTTTCATAAACTCCAGATCGCGTCTAGTCAAAATATCCCGAACTGGAACATTAGGTTGTCTACCTCGAGCCCTAAGGGAATCATAAAAATGTGATCTGACTCCACGATACTCCGCACAAGACCAAAGGATGTGATCAGCGTCCTGGTAACCTTGTCCACATTCACAGAGATTGCTGTCTCCCAACTCCACACGGAACAAGTGAGCGTTTAGACAATAGTGATTGGACATGAGACGAGACATCACGCGTATGAAGTCTCGACTCAAGTCCAACCCTTTGAACCATGCAAACTTCGACACCCTAGGGATAATTGAATGTAGCCATCGTCCCAAGCTCCCTTCACTCCATTGATGTTGCCAGCTAACGAGCGACTGCTGACGATAAATAGAGAAAAATTCACTATAGGCGATCTGTCGATCATAAATGTCGCCTTCCATAGCGCCCACCTTCGCAAGTGAATCCGCCTTCTCATTGCCCAAAATTGAGCAATGCGAAGGGACCCACGCGAAGGTGATGATGAAAGAGCGCACGGATAAAGTACTAAGCAGTTCTCGTATTTTCAAGAGAAAATACGAGAAGTGCTTTACCGGCCTAATGGAACGGATAGCCTCGACAGAACTGAGACTATCCGTAAAAATAAAGTAGTGGGCTGGAAGAAGTGAAGCAATAGTTTCCAAAGTGTAGTGAATTGCTGCCAGTTCAGCCACATACACAGAACAAGGAGCTTCAAGTTTTCGAGAGGCGCTATGAAATTCATTAAATACACCAAAACCAGCGGACTCCTCTATTAGAGATCCATCTGTGAAAAACGTTCTTGCAGAATCAATATGGCCAAACTTTGCAGCGTATAATGACGGAGCAATCATAGGACGATGATGCTCTGGAATTCCGCGGATTTCCTGTGTCATAGATAAATCAAAATTCACTGAATTGCCGAAATCGGAGAAGATTACACGATTGGGAATATTTCTTGAAGGGCTGACATCCTGTGTTAAATATAAGTAGTATAAAGTCATAAAACATGTTTGAGGATTTAGCTCCAGAAGCTTCTCAAAATTTTCGATCACCAGTGGGTTCATTACTTCGCAACGGGTGAGGAGCCTCAGAGATAACTCTGAAAAACGGACGGATAGTGGCAACATGCCCGCCAGCACTTCGAGACTCATAGTATGAGTCGAGTGCATGCATCCTAACGCGATACGAAGACAACGATACTGGATCCGTTCCAGCTTGATGATGTGCGTTTTAGCTGCCGACTGGAAGCAAAAACTACCGTACTCTAAAACCGATAAAATCGTTGTCCGGTACAACGTCAGAAGATCTTGTGGATGGGCTCCCCACCACGTTCCGGTAATTGATCGAAGGAAATTGATCCTTAGTTGGCATTTTCGTCTCAGATACTCAATGTGGGATCTCCAGGTGCATTTGGAATCGAACCAGACTCCGAGATATTTAAAAGACATGGAATGAGTGATCGGTTTACCCAAAAGTTGAAGCTTCGGTTGTGCTGGGCTATGCTTCCTAGAAAAAACGACCAACTCAGTTTTCTCCGTGGAGAATTCGATACCTAGCTGAATAGCCCAAGTAGACAAATTGTCCAAGGTATCCTGTAAGGGTCCTTGCAGGTCAACCTCTTTTGGCCCTGTGATAGACACTACGCTGTCTTCTGCAAGTTGTCTCAACGTGCAATTGTCACTAAGACAGACATCAATTTCTCTAACGTAGAAATTGTACAAAAGGGGGCTTAAACATGAGCCTTGGGGGAGACCCATGTAGCTAAATCGAAAAGCTGTAGAGTTTCCATGAGAAAAGCTCATATGTTTTTCTGACAGCAAATTGTACAAAAAATTATTCATTAATGGAGACAATCCACAAGCGTGGAGTTTCTCTGAAAGAACTTCAACGGATACTGAATCAAAAGCCCCCTTGATATCCAAGAACACAGAAGCCATTTGCTCTTTCTTAGCAAAAGCCAACTGAATTTCCGAGGAAAGCAACGCGAGACAGTCGTTCGTTCCCTTACCCCTACGGAAACCAAATTGAGTATCTGAAAGAAGGTGGTTCGTCTCAACCCATTTGTCGAGGCGAAAAAGGATCATTTTCTCCATCAATTTCCGAATACACGACAGCATCGCGATGGGCCGATACGAATTGTGATCCGACGCGGGTTTATCAGGCTTTTTAATGGCTATCACCCTTACTCGTCTCCAATCGTCGGGAACAATATTGAGCTCCAAGAACTGATTGTACAAGTTCAACATGCGCCTCTTAGCGACGTCTGGGAGGTTTTTCAGCAAGTTGAACTTGATTCTATCAGATCCCGGGGCAGAATTGCCACACGAAAGGAGAGCGAGTGAAAGTTCGACCATTGAAAAAGGGTGACTGATTTCGTCTACCGAATTCGCGGTTTCGCGAGGAATCAACTGCGACGGCACGGAATCCGGACACACTTTTCGCGCGAATTTAAGAATCCATTGATCCGAGCATTCCTCGCTTTCGTTGTTAGTAGACCGGTTACGCATTCTTCGCGCCGTACTCCAAAGCGTATTCATAGACGTTTCGCGCGACAATCCGTCTACAAACTGCCGCCAGTAACCCCGTTTTTTGGCCTTGATGAGGCTCTTGAGTTCGCGTTCAAGAGATGTGTATGCGTCGAAATGCTCGCGTGTTCCGCGTTTCCGAAAAAGTTTAAACGCGTCGGACTTTTTACGGTAAACCTCCGTGCATTGTTGATCCCACCAGAGCGATGGTGTTTTCTTACGAATAGACGATCGCGGCACCGGTCGTGTTTGAGCTTGAAGTGCGCTGTCGACGATGAGATTAGAGAGGAAATTATATTCCTCCAACGGCGGAAGCTCTTCCACTGACGATACTGTATCGTCTATCGCGGATTGGAACTTAGTCCAATCGATGTTACGGGTTAGATCATACGCGACGTTAACGGATTCTGACGAGTTGAACCCACTGGCAATCGAAATTTTGATCGGCAAATGATCACTACCGTGCGGATCCTGGATTACATGCCAAGTGCAATCCAACGATAGTGAATTGGAGCAAAAGGTGAGGTCTAATCTGCTACCATTCGAGGATGGACCAGCCAAACGTGTTACTTCTCCATTGTTAAGTATTGTCATGTTGAAGTTGTCGCAGAGATCATAAATCAAAGTAGAACGGTTATCATCGTACAGCTCCCCCCAGCCTGTACCGTGGGAGTTAAAATCTCCCATGATCAACCATGGAGTGGGAAGTACCGCACATATGTCGAAAAGTTGTTTGCGATTAACAGAGACTCTAGGAGCAATATATACAGAAGCAATACAAAGGCTCTTACCTTTAATGGTAGCCTGACATGCGACAACTTCAATACCGGGGAATTCGGGAAGATTCACTCTATAGAAGGAATGGCACTTTTTGATCCCCAAAAGTACCCCTCCTCCACGTGAATCCTCACGATCCAATCGAATAATGTTAAAATCAAAAAAAGGGAGATCAATTTCTGAAGAGAGCCATGTTTCACATAGGGCAAATGCATCGCAATTATTGTTATGGACTAAATACTTGAACGAATCTAATTTCGGAATAAGACTTCGACAATTCCACTGTAGAACAGTGATCAAATCCCCGACCTCGTTTGGAAAATTATCCATCGAAGGAGATGATAGCTGCAAGAAGGGGCCATTTTGAAGTCAATTGCTTCAAGAAGGATTTCACAGTCGGAAGCAATGTGAGGACAATGCTTTTCAGAGGATCAGAAATGTTGAGGTATTTGAGAATACCGTCCACAATGTCATCAAATGAGAACAGCCCAGATGAAGAAGGGGTTTCTGTTCTTAAAATTGGGGCATCAGGGGTTTTGGATGTCCCCGGAAGAGGTGGAAAATCCTGGGTATAATCAGTTCTGCGGAATCCAGGTGGAGTAGAAGTCTCCTTTTTTCCACCACTCCTTGATTTGGGCAAGCTGATTTGGGGTTCTTGATCTGCAACTTTCCGCGAACGGATGCGTTTTCGTTTCCGGGCAGAACCTTCCGGTTGGATCCCACTGCGACCTAGCAAGAAGTACAGTCGACTTGTTTCGCGCTCCGGTATTTCGGAAGTTTTCTCGGTATTCGGTTGGTTTAAATTATCAGTTTTTTCTCGCTTAGTGATTACTGGCATAGTACCCGGCTAAACAATTATCTGAAAGTGAGTTTTTTTCTGAGAAGAAAGTGTGTTTTCGGCATCATCGGAAGGAAAATTGTTTTTGCGATTGCCAATTCGCCAACCATTTTGCCATCGGTGCGTGATCACGCATACCTGCACACAGATCATCGTCATCGAGTGTCAGCATCTGCCTCCGCATTTATACCGGTCATCCATCATCGTGTGTCCAGCTGAGTGCCGAGCCTAATACAAGCACACCACTACAAAGATCGCCCGCACACGCGCATCGAAGGTCACCCACGCTGCGCGTCGCTCCGCTGCTGCTGTGTAATCACTCGGTGGTAGTAGTATAGCAGATAAGTTTTTTTTTCCTGTTTCTTTCTCTCGCCCATCAGTTAAATTTAATTTTGTGTTTCTGTGTTTGTAGTTTTTTTTCTGTTTATTGTGTCTGTGTGGTTTTAAGCATCGTTTCAGTGGTAGAGCGTTTACCGCTCCCACTAGTACGGCAAAATGGACGTCTCGTCAGAAGACGATATGGACATTTTGTCGGAAGATGAAACCAGTTTGCCACTCGATGGCAAGAAAAGACGAAAACGTCCTGTCATTCATGGTTCGTCTCAGAAAAGCCCCCGATCGCGAGCCTATCCAGATGACTCGACTGGGCCATGGGTTGTCTACTTTCAGCCCAAAAACAAACCTTTGAACTTGATGCAAATTTCCACTGATCTGACGAAGCGATACTCGGCCGTGACCGAAATCACGAAGGTTAGGCATAATAAACTTCGTGTTGTCGTTTCTAACCTGAAGCAGGCTAACGAGATTGCTGCCTCCCAGCTCTTTACGATTGAGTACAGGGTTTACATACCAGCTCGTGATGTGGAGATCGAAGGTGTGGTCACCGAAGCGAGTCTGACCCCCGAGATCTTGGAGAAGCAGGCGGTTGGCCGTTTCAAGAACCCCTTGCTCCCCCCGGTGAAGATACTGGATGTCCAAAAACTGGGCTCAGTATCTGTCAGCGAGGGTAAAAAGAGTTTTACCCCCACAGACTCGTTTCGCGTGACCTTTTCTGGTTCAGCCCTTCCTCAGTACATCGAGTTGGGAAAACTTCGGCTACCTGTGCGCTTGTTTGTTCCTCGGGTCATGATCTGCCAAAACTGCAAACAGTTGGGACATACGGCCTCTCACTGTGGCAGCAAGGCACGCTGTTCCAAATGCGGGGAGAAGCACGAGGATGGCGCCTGCACAGTCACGGCACCAAAATGCGTGTACTGCAAAGGATCTCCTCCTCATGGTCTCTCGTCGTGTCCGGTGTATAAACAACGCGGGGAAAAACTAGAGCGCTCTCTTAAAGAACGTTCCAGGCGGTCTTTTGCAGAAATGCTTAAGACAGCCAAGCCATCGACCAACGAAACAAATCCCTTCGCTCTTTTGTCAGATGACGAGTCTGGCTCTGACTTGGCTGAGGAGGGAGTTTCTTTCAGTTTTCCGGAAGGTTCTGCCCGGAAACGAAAACGCATCCGTTCGCGGAAAGTTGCAGATCAAGAACCCCAAATCAGCTTGCCCAAATCAAGGAGTGGTGGAAAAAAGGAGACTTCTACTCCTCCTGGATTCCGCAGAACTGATTATACCCAGGATTTTCCACCTCTCCCGGGGACATCCAAAACCCCCGATGCCCCAATTTTCAGAACACAAGCCCCTTCTTCATCTGGGTTGTTCTCATTTGATAACATTGTGGACAGTATCCTCAATTACCTCGATATTTCTGATCCTCTGAAAAGCATTGTTCTGGCAATGCTTCCTACTGTGAAAACCCTCTTGAAGCAGTTGACATTGAAGTGGCCCCTCCTTGCAGCAATCATCTCCTTCGATGGATAATTTTCCAAACGAGGTCGGGGATTTGATCACTGTTCTACAGTGGAATTGTCGAAGTCTTATTCCTAAGATAGAATCGTTTAAGTTTTTGGTTCACAATAATGATTGTGATGCATTTGCTCTGTGTGAAACTTGGCTCTCTTCAGATATCGATCTTCCTTTTCATGATTTTAACATTATTCGACTGGATCGTGAGGATTCGCGTGGAGGAGGAGTACTTTTGGGGATCAAAAAGTGCCATTCCTTCTATAGAGTGAATCTTCCACAATTTCCAGGTATTGAAGTTGTCGCATGTCAGGCTTTTGTTAAAGGCAAGAGCCTTTGTATTGCTTCTGTGTATATTCCTCCCCGAGTTTCGATTAGTCAAAAACAACTTTCAGATATCTGTTCAGTTCTTCCTACTCCACGGTTGATTATGGGAGATTTTAATTCCCACGGTACAGGCTGGGGGGAACTGTATGATGACAACCGTTCTACTTTGATATATGACCTCTGTGATAACTTCAATATGACAATTCTTAACAATGGAGAAGTAACACGTCTGGCTGGTCCATCCTCAAATGGAAGTAGATTAGACCTCACACTTTGCTCTAATTCATTATCGTTGGATTGCACGTGGAATGTGATCCAGGATCCCCACGGTAGTGATCACTTGCCGATCAAAATTTCGATTGCCAGTGGGTTCAATCCGTCGGAATCCGTTAACGTCGCGTACGACCTCACCCGTAATATCGATTGGACAACGTTTAAGACCGCGATAGATGAAGCCGTGTCGTCGGTAGAAGAGCTTCCACCGTTGGAGGAATATAACTTCCTCTCCAATCTGATCTTGGACAGCGCGCTTCGAGCTCAAACTCGGCCGGTTCCAGGAACGTCTTTTCGTAGGAAACCTCCTACCCCTTGGTGGGACCAGCAATGCACTGAGGTTTATCGTAAAAAGTCCGACGCGTTTAAGCTTTTCCGGAAACGTGGAATACCCGAGTATTTCGAAGCGTACTCGACTCTTGAACACGAACTCAAGAGCCTCATCAAAGCCAAGAAACGCGGATACTGGCGGCAATTCGTGGACGGTTTATCGCGCGAAACGTCGATGAATACGCTTTGGAACACGGCGCGAAGGATGCGTAACCGGTCTTCAAACAACGAGAGCGAGGAGTACTCGGATCGGTGGATTCTCAAGTTCGCGCGAACAGTATGTCCTGATTCCGTGCCGGCACAGATGATTCCTCGCGAAACGACGAATTCGGTAGACGAGATCAGCCACCCTTTTTCAATGCTGGAGCTCTCACTCGCGCTCCTTTCGTGTCGCAATTCGGCTCCGGGGGCTGATAGGATCAAGTTCGACTTGTTGAAGAACCTCCCAGACGTCGCTAAGAGGCGCATGTTGAACTTGTTTTGTCAGTTCCTGGAGTTCAATATTGTTCCAGATGATTGGAGGCGAGTGAGAGTTATAGCCATTAAAAAGCCTGGAAAACCCGCGTCAGATCATAACTCGTATCGTCCCATCGCGATGTTACCGTGCATTCGAAAATTGTTGGAGAAAATGATCCTTTTTCGCCTCGACAAATGGGTTGAGACGAACCACCTACTCTCAGATACTCAATTTGGTTTCCGTAGGGGTAAGGGAACGAACGACTGTCTCGCGTTGCTTTCCACAGAAATCCAGTTGGCTTTTGCTAAAAAAGAGCAAATGGCTTCTGTGTTCTTGGATATTAAGGGGGCTTTTGATTCAGTATCGGTTGAAGTCCTTTCAGACAAACTCCACGCTTGTGGCCTTTCCCCATTAATTAATAACTTTTTGTACAATTTGCTGTCAGAGAAACATATGAGCTTTTCTCATGGAAACTCTACAGCTTCTCGATTTAGTTACATGGGTCTCCCCCAGGGCTCATGTTTAAGCCCCCTTTTGTACAATTTCTATGTCAGAGAAATTGACAATTGTCTAAGTGACAACTGCACGTTGAGACAACTTGCAGATGATGGCGTAGTGTCTATGACAGGGCCCACAGGGGTCAACCTGCAAGGATCCTTACAGGATACCTTAGACAATTTGTCTACTTGGGCTATCCAGCTAGGTATCGAATTCTCCTCGGAGAAAACTGAGTTGGTCGTTTTTTCTAGGAAGCATAGCCCAGCACAACCGAAGCTTCAACTTTTGGGTAAGCCGATCACTCAGTCCATGTCTTTCAAATATCTTGGGGTCTGGTTCGATTCCAAATGCACCTGGAGATCCCACATTGAGTATCTGAGACGAAAATGCCAACAAAGGATCAATTTTCTCCGAACAATTACCGGAACGTGGTGGGGAGCTCATCCGCAAGATCTTCTAACGTTGTACCGGACAACGATTTTATCGGTTTTGGAGTACGGTAGTTTTTGCTTCCAGTCGGCGGCTAAAACTCACATCATCAAACTGGAACGTATCCAGTATCGTTGTCTTCGTATCGCGTTAGGATGCATGCACTCGACTCATACGATGAGTCTCGAAGTGTTGGCGGGCATGTTGCCACTATCGGATCGGTTTTCGGAATTGTCCCTCAGGCTCCTCACCCGTTGTGAAGTTATGAACCCACTGGTAATCGAAAACTTTGAAAAGCTTCTTGAGCTAAACCCTCAAACTCGTTTTATGTCATTGTACTACGTGTACATAACTCAGGATGTCAGCCCTTCACAGCATAATCCCCATCGTGTATGCTTCTCCGACTTCGGCAATTCAGTTAGTTTTGATTTATCTATGACGCGGGAGATTCGTGGAATCCCAGAACATCATCGTTCCATGATTGTTCCGTCAATTTACGCTGCAAAGTTTGGCCAAGTTGATTCCGCAAGATCGTTCTTCACAGATGGATCACTAATAGAGGAGTCCGCTGGTTTTGGTGTATTTAACGAATTTCATAGCGCCTCTCGAATGCTTCAAGCTCCTTGTTCCGTATATGTTGCTGAACTGGCGGCAATATATTATACGCTAGAAACGATCGCCTCACTTGCACCAGATCATTATTTTATTTTTACGGATAGTCTCAGTTCTGTCGAGGCTATTCGCTCTATGAGGCCGGTAAAGCACTCCTCGTATTTTCTCATGAAAATACGAGAGCTTTTAAGTGCTTTATCTTTAAGATCTTTTGTCATCACCTTTGCATGGGTCCCATCTCATTGCTCGATTCCGGGCAATGAGATGGCTGACTCACTTGCTAAGGTGGGCGCTATGGAAGGCGATATTTACGATCGACAAATCGCCTACGATGAATTTTTCTTCATTTATCGTCAACAGTCACTCGTCAGCTGGCAGAATAAGTGGAGTGAAGGGAGTTTGGGACGATGGCTATATTCGATCATCCCTAAGGTGTCGAAGAGTCCTTGGTTCAAGGGGTTGGATGTGGGTCGAGACTTCATTCGTCTGATGTCTCGCCTCATGTCCAATCACTATTCGTTAAACGCTCACTTGTTTCGTGTTGGGCTGGGAGACAGCAATCTCTGTGAATGTGGGCAAGGTTACCAAGACGCCGATCACATCCTTTGGTCTTGTGCTGAGCATCGTGGAGTCAGATCTGAGCTGTGCGATTCCCTTCGGGCTCGAGGTAGACAACCTAATGTTCCAGTTCGGGATATTTTGGCTAGACGTGACCTGGAGTTTATGAAACTCATATATGTTTACTTTAAGAATACTAACTTTAGATTGTAAGTTTGATTAACCTTGTGTTTAGTTTGTGTATTGTGCGGGTAGTTTTTTTTTTAATGTTTGTTTTCAAGATGAATAGAAATAAGTTCATGTTTTAGGATTAATTAAATATTTGTATAATAAATCATATTTCAAACCTCCTTCTCCCTTTCCCCACCCAAAAAATTGTAAATCTCCACTAACCTCGAGACGACCGCGAGTAATCGGTTCAATTCCTTTAACTCTAGATTTAAGACAATAATCATGTATAATGAAAATGATAACTCGGCTCTGTAAAGTTTATTCGATTGAGCCTGTACAAATAAATTAATATAAAAAAAAAAAAAAAGAACCTTCCGGAAAACTGAAAGAAACTCCCTCCTCAGCCAAGTCAGAGCCAGACTCGTCATCTGACAAAAGAGCGAAGGGATTTGTTTCGTTGGTCGATGGCTTGGCTGTCTTAAGCATTTCTGCAAAAGACCGCCTGGAACGTTCCTTAAGGGAGCGTTTCATTTTGTCCCCGAGCTGTTTGTACGCCGGGCACGACGAGAGAGCATGAGGAGGAGTTCCATTGCAGTACACGCATTTTGGTGCAGTAGCTGCGCAGGCGCCATCCTCATGCTTCTCCCCGCATTTGGAGCAGCGTGCCTTGTTGCCGCAGTGGGAGGCCGTATGTCCCAACCGCTTACAATGCTGGCAGTTCATGACCCGAGGTACAAACAACCGCACAGGAAGACGAAGTTTTCCCAGCTCGATGTATTGAGGAAGGGCAGATCCAGAAAAGGTCACCCGAAACGAGTCTGTGGGGGTAAAACTCTTTTTACCCTCGCTGAGCGATACTGACTTCATTCTATGAACGGCCAGTATCTTTACCGGAGGAAGCAAGGGGTTCTTGAATCGGCCAACCGCTTGCTTCTCCAGTATCTCGGAGTTCAGGCTCGCCTCAGTGACCACGCCTTCGATCTCCACATCAGAGGCTGGAATGTACACCCTATATTCCAGTGTGAAAAACTGGGAAACAGCAATTTCATTAGCCTGTTTCAGGTTAGCGACGGTCACACGAAGTTTGTTGTGCCTAACCTTCGTTATTTCGGTCACGGCAGAGAATCGCTTTGTCAGATCATCAGATATCTGAACAACATTCAAGGGTTTGTTTTTGGGCTGAAAATAGACAACCCATGGGCCAGTCGAGTCATTCGGGTAGGCCCGCAATCTGGAGTTTTTCACAGCCTGCCCATTGACAGACTGAGACGACGAACCAGGGATGACATCATCATTTTTCTTAAATGAATGGTCATCCATGTCGTCTTCTGACAAAACATCCATTTTGTTCAACTAGTGGGAGCGCAAAACGCTCTCCCACTGAACACACAGACACAATACACAGAAAACACTACAAACACAGAAATACAAAATGAAAATTTAACTAATGGGGGAGGAAAAGAAACAAAAACTTATCTGATAATTCTATACTACTACCACCGAGCGTTATATGTGTAGGCGTTTACACAGATGGCTGGAAGAGACGCGCTGCGTGGATGACCTTCGTTGTGGTGCACTTGATCGAGGCTCGGTACTCAGCGCACACAGGCGCACGATGATTGATGAACGATGTAGATGTAGAAACGGGTGCTCACACTCGATGATGATGATACGTAAGCGGGTATGCGTGAGCGCGTATGCGTGACCACGCAACGCAGCGAATTACCAATAGCACGGATTAATCGTTCCGAAAATGACACTTTCTACTTAAAAAAAACTCACTTTTCGATCAATTTACCGGGAACTATGCCAGGAGTCACTTAGTGAGAAAAAAACTGATAATTTATATCAAGCGAATACCGAGAAAACTTCCAAAACAACGGAGCGTGAAACAAGTCGACCGTACTTCTTGCTAGGACGCAGTGGTATGAAGTAGAAGACATATGAAATGGCTGATTGTGTAGTTTGATTCATGCATCAAATGTTTTTTTTTTTTAATATTCATACCTTTTTACCCTTCTTACAAAGAAGGGCATAGATATCACTTGAAAAACCGACTATCGATCCGAGGCCCGGAGGGCCGAGTGTCATATACCATTCGACTAAGCTCGACGAGATCGGAACATGTCTGTGTGTGTGTGTGTGTATGTGTGTATGTGTGTATGTGTGTGTGTATGTAACGAAATGAATGCGCTCACGTTTCTCAGCAACCGCTCAACCGATTTGGACAAACTCGGCGCCAAATGATAGGTCTTGGGGTCCCATTGAACGCTATTGAACGGTTTTGGAATCGGTGAACCGGTTCTGAAGATATGGCCGGAATAAGATCCGGTGAATATGGGCCTTCACGCTGGATTTAACGGAAAACGTATCAAAACCATCATGCGACACATCAAATTACTACAGAATTCAAAAATAAGATCAATGCAAGTCGTGTTAAGTGTTCCAGACCACATTGGACACACTTGGACATGTTCCGGGTACCCCGGGGAAGTTGCTTGAATATGAATTGAATTTAAACCCATTAAATCACATTAAAATACGATGATAAGGTGATTGGTAGCCTCACCAAATAGACTACACCCGGATATATTCCGGGTACCCCCAGGCAGTGGCGTAGCGTCACTGGATGACACGGGGGTGGGGGGCTTGGTCACTGATAATGACAATAAAATAAATAAACTTGAATAAGTAAAAAAGGTCTGATCACACCATAGGTGGATACATTCGGGTTTTTTGTATTATAGTCACTTTAACGCTCTTGGGTCGTTCGTGACTTGTCTGGGGGTGAGATTTGAACTTATGAATTTAGCGTGAGAGATATGAATTCCAACCACTACGCCGGGTTCACCCCCAAATATTCATACCTACCTAATAAAATTTTCAATATATGCCAATCCCTGCGTAAAAAGCTTCCCTATGTGACTCTGATTTCTTCATCTCCTCTGGCATGGACATACCTGTACCTGTGTAAATTTAAAGTTAAATTAAGTTGTTTCTATCTGTGAACTGACGATATACTTTTCAAGATATTTGAATGTTTTACATTTTATTGGAATTTTTACTCAAAATTGCAAAAAAAAAAAATCATGTACATATGTCTAGAAAGACTTTATTAAAAGAGAAAATTCAACTTTGTCTCAAACGTCAGTTCGATCAGAAGTGGCGATTTCGTGCTATAACTTATTAAAAAATGGCATAGACGCCATTTCGAGAAAAAAAATGCAACACCCAAAATGACCGAATTTATGTAAACACGGAATTATTGCCCAATACACACAATTATGCAAATTCTTAGGCAAATCAGAGATGGAACTGCTCAGCTCTAAATTAACGAGCGATTTAAATCAATTCTATTTCCTGCGTATTTACTATTACCGTATAGGTAAACATGACGCGAATTCAATTCCTGTAAACTGAAAGACAAAGGAGTGCATAACAGTAAAAAAGATAGCTGCTCAGATACATTGAGTCTGGTTTCAAATATTACTTGCTAGGAACGGATTTGAAGTCACCTCCAGAGGGCACATGATGATGAAATAGCTGAACTCATCTAGCGCAATCACGCCCATGCTGTCGCACACGCAAAATGGGAGTGTATTCGGTTGTTGTGTTGTTGTTGTTGTTGTTGCGTCCGTGCTATATCTCCGCTCACTGGAAAATGGGCTTGGGTCTGAGTTTTGGCCAGCTTGAGTCGAGAGGAAGCTCGTTACGTTCACTGCACACGAATAATAGCATGTGCTGTATCCAAAAAAAGTCGATTCTTTACTGGTCCCTACCCAGAAGCGCGCGCATTGTAGGTACACTCTGTCAAAGACAAAACAATTTGATTCGGATCGTAAAAAGAGATAATTCCCGTTCACATGCGGAGACAATAATGTACGTACGTAGGCACATCGGTCGCGTCCGCATGTGTTCATCCAAGCCCTGATTGATGTTAGAATCGGCGGAAACCGGAACAGGAGTGGCGATCGGAATTCAATTATATCGGTAGCTGCGATTCATGATTTCGATTGGTGATAGTTGGCTTCTGAACTCAATTCGATTCCGCCTACAGATATGAAAGTCATATAAAAGAGGAAAAAGTACTTAAGCCCTTCCACTTCAAAAAGGGTTGTAACGAGAAATAAGCTCTTTAAATTTTAATAACCACCCGCAGGTAGAAGCACTTTGTAGAGAGTGTCATTCTCTCCGGTTTTTAAACACCTAAAAAATCACTCAACCGTCATCACTGTCGTTTATTCTACGGGGGAAGAACCACAGTCGCAGGTCTCGGAGCGATACCGACCGGCAACGCCGCGTGTGCTTCAACGTTAATCATTGTTTACTTTTATTTTGGTAAATTTTCCCTTTGTTTCTCTATACATTGCCATAGCTGCACGACTGTGGGTCGCTGAAAGCTACAGCGTGGCATGAATTTTCGCCCAAGTGCAAACAGACTCCATAGCGTGCCAGCTACCCCCTTTCGACGCCAGTTGAACTTGATCCCAACAGCACCCTGCAGATGCGCCTCTTCCCAGGTGGGGATGCGAATAAATTTTCATTTTCATAACTTGGAACCTTTAGGCTTTTGCTTTACAGTATGGAAAGATCTTTACGGTTCGGTATGATGGATTCTTTGGTTAATTAAAGTGAAATGATGTTCCAAATCAACCTCTTGATATTAAATTGCATTTTTTCAAAGTTGTGATAGCCAATATCGCATGTAATCCAGTAATTGTGATTTTCAATTAATGATTTATAGCGCTTTTTACACTTCTGTCACTATTATCGAAAGAGAAAACGTTGATTTAAATATTCTTCAAAATCTCATACATTTTTTTCCACGACAGTATGTTTCAGTGTTGCAAACATTGCAATTATATGCTCATTTATTGATATTGTTGTTACTTCTGCCTATAAAAACCTTAATATATATCTACTCTACCGATTCCATTTTTCATATCCTTTTATAAAGTAAAATAAAAAAAAAATTAAACAAGTACGTTTTATGTAATTTAAGTCATTAGCACTCATTGTTGCATTTGGGCGTCTTAATGGAATACCTTTAAGGCGAACCAGCCTAAGGCTGAAAGCCTCCTAAATAAAGCTAAATTAATTAATTGGAATACCTTTATAATTTTGGTTCAGTGGTTTTTTTTTCCTTGATTTGTTTTCCGTCGATCTTGTTTTCCGTGCTGAGCACCAATGCTACTGACGCCAGGGAGGCAGCTCCTACACCTACCAGGGCCCTACCTATCGACCCATCAACTCATGAACCGGGGACCAACGGCCTTACTTCCCTTCCGAAGGAAGGCGTGATCAGAGATGTTATGCCTCAGAACATTCCTGCGGCGCCGACTGGGATTGAACCCATGCTTGCTGGGGTAAGAGGTCATCACGCTTACCACTACACCACCGGCACCGCTTGGCTCAGAGGTCATTTTGGTAAAAAGAGACGTTTTAGTGCAACGATTTATTGAAAACTGTTAAATACACCATTTTTAAAAAACATTGCAAGATTCAAAATCGCCAAATGTTAGCACAAATGTGAATGATTGCCCATAGCAAATAATTATGCGCAGAGATGAATGCCCATAAAGGGTAAAGCCTTTAAAAACCACAAAAAAAAAATAATCATGGTATAAATATGGAAATGTAATTCAAAGTCAATAAGTTAACGTCATAGAAGTTCTGAATGCGAATAATGAAAATATAGTGTTTCCAGCTGGTGCGATTATTTTAATTTGGGATATTCAAATAGTATCGTGCATTACATGACTCTTATTGTACTTAACAAAAACAAACAAGATTAAACTTGTCTCATAAAAGCATAAAGACGGCAATTTCAAAGCTTTTGAAAACATGATGTGTTTCACTTAAACTACACATATGGAGTTAATGTCCCTAATGTCGACCTAAGTGTCTCTAATATTGCGCCCATATATACATTTTGAAGGAAAGCATTTTTCACCAATTTTACCCAATTGCCAATTGGCAATTGTCATTTGTGTTGTCCATATTACGCATTGATCTAAGAAAAATTGAAGAACAGGAGATTTTTATCGATGGCCCCAATATTTACATCCATGGGCCAACATTAGAACCATTTCACATATAACAGGTTATTTTTATTTAACTCTGGTCTCTCTTCAATTGTCGAAGGTTATTCTTATTTATGTTCAAAACATTGTATTGTGTGCTACTAGTGTAGTTGCAGACTTAAAGTTTCTTGAGCTTGGTTCAAACTGTTAGTGGAAAAATAATTTCGAACCAATTATTTGTTCGTCCATCACTAGATGATGCACTTTTTGACTAATGTTTGGTCACATTTAATCGCATAGGGCTATTAGTAAGCAACCATGATCAAATCAATCGGATACTTCCCCATAACCTTAACTGCCCAGATGCAACCGCACGACGACCGAAACTTTGATAAGAGCTGTCACAAAGAAACTAACCGGTGGTGTGCGGTTTTCTATCGTGATAGTCGCAACGATGTTTGCTATTTGCGGTAACTGCACTTGGATCGACAGGATAAGTTATCGATGACAATTTCCGTCCCTCCGGTTGGTCCTTGTCATTTATCTGTGATGGAAAATTTAGTAGACAACGGCAACCAAAGGCTTCGATGACGCTGGACACAAAGAGGAAACAAAAGCGATCTTTTCCGCAAATCCCCAAGCAATATCCTGTTGAAACAATGCAATTGGTCGAAAATCTTTCTAGCTAAGTCTATCGCAGATTTAAAAGTTGCAATTTATTTAATTTCTATTTGAATGAATAGGTAAAAATTATTTAATGTTGAATCCCATTATCGTACTTCTTGATTCACTGATTACAAAGTTGTAACGTGCAGTGTTTGAAAAAGCAATCACTGTATGTGCGATTGTCTGCAGACGTGGTTCCTAATTTCTTTCGAAAACAATAACCCTTCAAAGAAATCCGTTACCATTGCTTTTTGTGAACGAGTCCTTCAGACGATTCCCCTAAATAGATTTGTTACCATCATCTTAGAAGAGCAATCTCCATCGTCTGAGCAACAACCCACCTGAAGAATTCCCATGTGGCATGTTTGAACATTTATACAATGCTTTCATTCGGAATTCAATTGCATTCATTCGCATCTACGTGTGCCATTCTGAATCGGTTTGTTTCTACAACCGAACCATATCGCCTCACTCGGTGGTTGGTAATATTTCAACGCCCCTGCATTCAAAGGACATTTCATACGCCCGGCCCGAACTCCCAGAAAGAAACGGACTGGATCTTCAAACGGGAAGGAAAATTGAAAGCACTTTCGCTTTGTTGTCCTGCCACTTTAGAGCACGTTCGTTCTTTAAACCGTCATAGCTCCCACGCACCAACGAAAGTGGTGTACCAATGACGACGTTGGCTCTCCTGATATGTTGAAAATTGTCGATTTAAGCCCGAGCTGTTCAACGGTTTCTGTCGATTCGCTTCAATGGTTTCTGCACAAATTTTTATTACAGAGCTGAAGTGAATGATGTCCACTAGGGTGAGTCAACCTCACAGCCACCTGATTTCCAATGCAGTATTGCGGTTCCAAACAACTGCCTTAATTTGCCCTTTGTGCAAATCGATTTGACTTCTGTGCAAAAATTTATTATTGTTTTCCTTCAGGTCAAGTGCCCGACGCATACCAAAATAACTATATACAGGACGAGACGGAGTAACTGTCAAAAAAAAAAATCATAACGATTGAACGCTTGCATGCAATTTGATATCAAATTGATTTATTTATCTTTATTTAGGAGGCTTTCAGCCTGAGGCTGGTTTGCCTCCTAATTTGATATCAGTATATTTCAGATCAAGACCAACAATTGAAATGGCCTTAACTCCATTTTGTAAACAAACCTTGTAAGGCCATTTTCTCGCGAACCGAAGTTCGCAAAGGCAAACCAACATAATGAACAGGTAGGAGAAATTCTCCTCTACCCGATTACCACAATAGGTTTGCGAATGAAGGTTTCGTTTCGCGAGAAAACGGCCTTACAAGGTTTGTTTACAAAATGGAGTTAAGGCCATTTCAATTGTTGGTCTTGAGATATTGAACTTTCTGACGTTTCCGGAGAACTTTGAGATTTGGGCGTAATTGCTTTTGTAAACAAACACGTCTATCACCGATTTATTGTAAATTGAAACTCAATCTCGCGAACAAACCAAACCAAATGATAGAGGAATCATTTCCTACCTGTTTGTGTCGTTAATTTTTTAGGTTGAGCTTTAATTTGGCAATTTTTTAGGTTGAGCTTTAATTTAAACTAACAGCACGTTCTAGTTCCAGCACTTTTGGGGTCCTGGAGAAGCGATATAAAACAGATTTAGAACCTCTATAATGTTGGGAAAAATAAATGTTTCAATAACTGCATAACTAAGTTTTTCCTTGTTTCAAGATCATCTTCACTGGGCAAAGCCGAATCGTGTCACAATCAACAAGGCATAAATAGTAAAAAGTAATAAGATGTGTTCCTAGGATTACAAAAAACAATCCTGTTCGCCTAGTTTGAAGAAGTTCGGACTAGGCTTCGGTGATAGATCTTAATGCCAGTAACGCACCACGAAAAGGTAATCGCCAGGCGTTATTGGTTAACCCAATCCAGATCATGACCGAGTTCATAAAAATTTGGTACAGTTGTTGGGGACCGCAATACAGATCGAAAGAGCAGTTGGAATCATTCGTCATTCGTTGGATGTGATTCGTTATACAAAGTTGACCCACCCTAATGTCCACTGAGCTGGAATTAGAAGATGATTGATTTCCAGGAGCTATCGTCATTGAGCGTAGGAAACAGCTGACGGAAATTGAGAACAATGGAACTTTATGCCCATTATGTGGTTGTCTTTATAAGATAGACGTTCAGATGGACAGTTTAAATTGAAAGCTTCTTCTGCAGATTTCATTAAAATTCCGCACGCATGAGATTCGATTCACAAATTTTGTGGTGATACAAAAATTAACTCCCTTTCGTTAGAGCTTCGAGATGAAAATGTTGCTACAATACGGAAGAAAGATACGCAAAATAAGCCAAAAAAATTCTGCATACACAAATACTGATGAACATAATCGTCATTTCCATCATTTTCACCTAGCTCATTTTATGAGTTAGTTAAATTTCCTGCATAAAATTTAGAAATCATCCTGAGAGTTTATAGGAAAATAAAAAATAATTGCTTGTTTGCTACAATTAATTGTAAAAAAAATGTCCATCGAATCATTTGACGTATGTATCGGATAGTGTGGAACTAGGGAAGTAGGTCATTTTGCCGTTTTTTCCCCCAAAACTTGCTATTTAAGGATAATTATTGACATGATTTCTTACGCGAAAAAGTCCGACAAATTTATTGGAGCATGTATCGAATAGTGTTGTCCTCGGGAAGTTAAGCTTGACTGACGAATAGTACAATCATGCTCGTGCACATCTTGCACGCAAGACATCTCCGAAAGATAATATGACCGACATAAAGGGTGGAACGATCAAAAAGTAGTCAACTCAAATATAGTGCATTTCTGTTTAGCGTGCACTTAAAAAAATAACAATCATTGATTTTCAAAGGTGTGCACGGAATCTCTTGCCGTTTTCGGTTTTGAAATTTTGCATTGAGTTTTAAGATTACTTTAAAACAAAAGAACCAGCATTTTAAAATTCTGCATGCACATTCGTTAAATTCAAATAATGTTTTGTGAAGGCTGATTTTAAACAGCTTCCTGTGCAAGAATTTTAAACTGAAACTGGAACAGAACTATTTCAGGATAACTTAAGCAAAAAAAAATCAGATGAAATTTTCAAGAAGTTTATTTGACGGGGCAGGTGATTTGCACTGGTGAGCTGAAGAGCAATTACATTTATGTCAGCTGGCATCATCATCCAGAATATAAACATTAGCGAGTGTTCGAACAAATGCGTATTGCTTTATTATTAGAATCCACTGATACCCTCAGCTGTATTGGCCTGATCTCGTGTCTTATCATTTCGGTGAAATTACATTAAAATTGTTTGAAACCAACAACGTTGCAGTTGTAGTCAAAAACTAGAAAACGCCAAGTTCATTATACTTCGGCCATTTTTTAAATATTGGACAATCATTGCGAGAAACCTCAAAAAGGATAAAGAATAAATTTTTAATGTGAAAAAATCCAAACAAAATGGCAAACAAATTATCAAATGACATAATTTAACAATACAATAAGGTTTTTCAAAACTAAATGGAAGGGGTCAACCGTGAAGTTCGTGAATTCGTTTTTGACAAAGCATAGAGTGAACTCAAACATATCAGGGCTTCATGTAAGAGTGCTGCCAAAGTAACATAAAATAGATGATTAATTGATTAACATTATATTACTACACTTAATTTTGAGTGACTACATTTTGCACGTTCCACCCTTTAATGATCCGATCCAAAGCTAGAATATCTTGAAGTTGGACCACAGCATGATAGATCAGAGGATCCAGAGTTATATCGGCAGATGGAATGGAATTACGCAGATGCAAAACTGATTCCGAACTAGGACAGAGCAACAATGACTACTAGGAAACTAAGCGATACATCCACATTGTTTCACAGGGCCGAAAGGACCTAATTTTGTTGTTTTTATTCAAATACTCAAAAAAGCTACTTCCCGAAGTCTACGCTGTCCGATACATGCTCCAATTGATTCGTTGGACTTTTTCACGTAAGAAATTATGTGTTTTATATCTGAAATCTAGCGGCAGTTTACAAAACTGTTAATCATTATCGATAAATAACGAGTTTTTGGGAAATGGGGTAAAATAAGATACTTCCCATAAATTACGAGTTTTGGAGAAAATTGGGTAAACTTTGCTACTTTCTGAATTCTTCATTATCCGTTACATGCTCCAATCGATTGGTTGGACTTTTTCATGTAATAAATCTTGTGTTGCCTGTCTGAAATCTAGCGGCAGTTTTCAAAACTGATAATAAATATCATTAAATAACAAGTTTTTGGGAAAAACGGGGAAAATAGGCTATCTATTTATTAGGTATGCACAGTACGGAATAGGTTTTAATTGATGTCCTTGGCTGCCCACCATCTTTCGCATTTTATGGGTAAGGATAACCGTCAGTCGCATATAAAGCCGAATAACTACTAATTTCACCATAAAATGGCAAGAAACGGGCGAAATGTCAAAGCTCCTAAAACCAGCGGCACGAAATAAATGCTGTTCTGGGTCAGTTTTTGCCCACTGTGCGATGGTTTATGGTTTATGTCTTATCAGCTAACCCAACATCCTAGTTAGGCATATACTGTTTTCAAAACATTGTTAACTGCTTTCGGGGAGGATACTTCAATTGAATAACGGGTGTTCAATAAAAAATGAGAATGATTTCAGTGCCGTCCAGCGCTCTTGTGAGAGCATCGCGACTAAGTTGCGTCGTACGGCTGACCAGGACTCCAATATTCATTGACGTCTTTTTGAAGAATAAACATTATGTTTTTAATAAAAAAAAATACTGAATACATTGAAACAATTTTTTGTTTTACTAGCTATATGACTGAAAAAAAATCTCATTTTTTATTGAACACCCGTTGGCTTCTTGTACCTCCCTTAGCTCAGTTGGTAAAGGCACAGCTACAAAGCAAGACCATGCTGGAGGTGGCTGGGTTCAATTCCCGGTCCGGTCTAGGAATTTTTCGGGTTGGAAAATGTCTCGACTTCCCTGGACATAAAAGTATGATTGGACTTGCCACACAATTATACCAATGCAAAAATGGTACAGGCATCGAAAGCTCTTAATTAATAACTGTGGAAGTGCATCTAGAACACTAAGTTGAGAGCACGCAATAAGTTAATATGCGATATGCAATAAGCTTGAAATGCGAAGAAGAAGAAGAATGGCTTCTTGTACCGGGCTTGAACGGATTTAAGTCATAGCTTGTTGTAATGTTAGAGGCATGGTGACCTTAGAACAACCGTTTTTGTTTACAAGCAGTGCCACGCCATATGATGAATCGGTCTGATGCGATCTTGTTAATCATCTTTAAAAAGCGTCCGGATGTATGGGCTTAGTATCTGGATTTCGGTACATTATGGTATATTTTCAACTGACTACTCGAAAAAAAAATGGTAAATTTTGAGTAGTGACATTATTTCAACGGTATGTTGACTTTTAAGATAATTTTCGAAGGCTTTTTGAATTTAAGTAGACATGTGAAAATTTTTTTTTACAGGAATGAAGATTTTGACTTCATTCATATGTTAAGCTCCTTTTTGAAAAGGTTGATATTTTTATACGCCAGCTAATCGAGTACCGATTTTTAAAAAACTCAAGTAAGATATTCAACTTTTCGTTAGTGATATTCATATGGATAGAAATATCAAAGCCGTACCGCTTGATATCATGCTTACTACGAATTTCAGTGTCGGAAGTGAAATTCAGTGCTAGACCAATATCTTACGTGAATTGACATTGTTGACAGTACGCAGCACTGGTTGTGTATACTAGTAATTTATTCAGTTAAAAAATGTTACACTTATATTTAATATACATGTGATGATCACCAGACACCAGCCAAACGAGCAATTTCAGTAATAATTGCACATATAACATTTTTTGCAGTGTAAATAATGTATACCAAATAACTGCATGCAGATTTTGCATAAACAAACAATACGTACTAGCCGAAACTGTCAGCAGAATGTTCAAATAATTTTTCAAGACAATAAACAATCGGTTTAACATCAATTGAGTGGACTACTAGAATAAATGAATTCATATAACGCATATTTTAATATAATATTAATATAATATTGTTGTCCTATTCATATGCAAAATGCTATCTTTACGAGGCGTTACGGTATATTTTAATGATCCATTTCTATAAAATATGTACTTAAAGCACTTAAACATATGACAACTTACGTATATTGTTGACCTTCTGCCATAAATTTGTATTTTTCGATAGTTTAATTCCAAATTCAAAATAGGTCCAACCTGCCCCGGTGAATGAAAAAAGTGGGAACTATTGCGCATTTTTTTTATGTATTAGTTTTAGAATTTTTGAAGTTGGGTATCTGGGGTTCTATGTGCGTACGCTTGTGCAGAGATGCCAACAGATAATTACTATGCTTTTAAAAAAAGAAAAAAAAATATTGCAGATTACACAAGCGCATAATGGTGAACTAGCAAATGTATCGGTCCCACTTGCCCAGGTGTACTTTACACATAATATAAGAAACACTATAAGTAACAGTTGTTGTTTGGCTACTGTAAAATTATTCTTTATTTTTCACCTCGTGCAGGGTTCTTTTATAGCTTCCGCCAGAATATAACACCACCTCATCAAACAGACGTCTGCTATTCGTTTTTACATCAAGTACTAAACAAAAGGACAAATAGCACCAAACCTTACCGAAATTACCCAAATCATATAAACCCAAGGAAGCACAGCTTTCTTGCCAATGCCGCAGGACAGTAAACTAGCAGTCGTAGACAGTCCCTAAAGCTCACTACTGCAGTAGAAGTCCACGTTGACTCACCTGTAATGAAAAGAACGAGAATTACATCATTAGAAATAAAGCAGCACTTTTGCGACGAAATACAAGGGAACGGTAGACCCTACTCTCTCTCCATCATGAAAATGCCATAAAGACGTAAATCTAGCTCATTAGTCCGTTGCTTTTCCCTGAGTCCCACCTCGATTTGTCCCGGTGTTTGTGCACCGTACGTTTTTATCTTTCCGTACATTATTATTAATTCCGAAACTGTTTCAGTTCAACCGTCATACACACCGAACTATGATTCTAGACACACATACTACAGGCAGAAAGCGCGTATTTATCGCAATATAACATTCCGTCACCATCATAATGATCATCTCGGACGCAGGTAAAAAAATAATCGAAACGATTCTATTCTTTGCAGTCTATGAATAAACTCATAATGTCTGCACACCGGAAGTATGGTTCGCTGAAGAACGACAACAACGGAGCGACGAACGGCTAAGTACTGAGTGGCTGCTGATGGCAATGCTTGTTCAGTGGAATTACGGCGCGCCTGATTCGCTTGGAGCAACATGAAAAAAAAGTATCAAAGTGTAGCATCAGCAGTGATATTGAACTAGGATGGTAAACATCATTGCTGAAGATGCGAGATTTATATATGGTAGAGGAATAGCGAAAGCATGCTTTGGAAAAATTAATTACGAGGAACAACGTTGTTTACCTGTTTTTATCATTGAGCATCAGCACTCAAGGGATTTCATTAGGAATTATGATTTGTAGGATTGTTTGAATCTTCATAATACCGTTTTAAAGAGTGCACTAACTACGTTCCGTAGTAAAATAAGGATTCATACACAAAAACTATCAACAGAGGGCTGTATTTGGATATTTTATCAACAAGCAATATGTGGGAGTATTTGAGCATGGCCTTTGAATGATCGGAATGTATGACCGGGATTAGTGATGATAGTGCCAGCCGTTAGCATAAAAAAAGTGGACCTACTATTTTTGATTTGTTTGCCACAATAATGGGCATGAATTGCATTGATTTGCCTAATGAAAAATAATGCCAACTATAAAACGTAGCAGACTGGAACCGAACCATAGACGTTGAGATAATCGATCCTGTGTCTGGACCATTCGTCTATCAACGCTTGGGAAAATGGAATGGCTACGTGTTGTTCATAAGTCGAGTATTATGAAATGCTTAAGTCTATTTGCCTCAGTGTATGATATACTTTCAACCGATAAATCGGAAATAATATAAATTTTGAGTTGTGAGAGTATTGCATAAAACCAATAACATGTTTACCTTGAGGAAGGTTTTTTGTTTTTTAATTAGACATGTGAACATGTTTTCTATAGAAATGAAGATTTTGACAACATTCATATTTCATTCATTAATTTTTGAAAAGGTGGATTATCAAAAACAAAAATATATATATTATACTTATATTATAATTTAATTATAGATAGGGGTAAGAGGGGCATAGTGAACAGGTGGGGCATAGTGAGCATCCCGTGCACCAGCTTGGACTTCCGACCGTTCGGAACAAATTGGTTGGTGGTAGGATCAATATCATAATGATATTGAACCTACTACCAGTTGATTTGTTTCATGCAGCTGGAGATGCAGAGCCAAACTGCGGGATGCTCACTATACCCCACCTGTTCACTATGCCCCTCCTCCCCCTATATACATTCACAGGACTTTGATGAAACCTTCGATTAGCTGGAGGTCTTTTGAGTACTTCCTGATTCTATTTTGGGCAAGTTTCTGTGGGTAAAAAGGTAAATCAATCAATAAACAATGACTATGTTCCTTAATAAGTAAAAAAATCTCCTTAAAATAGATCGGGTTGCTCCTTAAATGATTGATCAAAATACGTTAAAAATCTTAAAATTCTCAGTAAATATTTAAAGTACGCTCCTTTAAAAAGAGAAAACTGTACATTAAGCATTTGAAAATGCTCCTTAGTGTGCACCGCTTTGCACCATTTTGAAGTGTAATTGTACCATATATCATCGGAAAAGCTGCTGTAGAAAGGTTAATAAGTACCATGAAATCAGCTGAAATGTTCAGTAAATCATTGTGTGCATTTGTGCATTTTTACTGAACATTTCAGAAAGTCCCTAAGAAAGGGGATCTGACTGTGTGCGATGATTGACAAGGCATCTTTTTAATGTGTGTTGTTCTCAAAGTTCTGTTCTAAGTTATCATGAATCAGACACAGGAGAAGATCGACGCAACTCTCCAGCGACAGCAGGAAGACGCCCTGAGACGCAAAAGAGTCCAGGATTAAATCGTCAACCTCATGAAAGCGCAGTACGAGGCGTTCACATTTCCTGTATAACGTAGCCATGTCCGGCCCTAATCGCAAGATTTGAGGCAAGGATGTATACTATCACCGCTACTGTGCCTCATCGTAATCGACTAGATTATGGCAGGTGCAATAGACTGTGTACCGAATCGTGGGCAGCCTATCACTATTGCCGCGGATACACTTGTATGACCAATTATGAGCATGAGAATTCTATAATACATTATGACCACATCCATGCTCACACTTGTATAGTTTTTGAATTTGCTTATACAATATTATAAAAATAATGCTCATGTTCATATATTGTCATGCAAGTGTATTCGCGGTATATCAAGCACCTCAACGACTTTGATTTGTCAGATGATATTGCGCTATTAACATAACGACGCTCTAATGTGCAGAATAAGCTCAAAGACCTAGCCGAACGCTCCTCTGCAGCGGGTCTCACCTTCAACGTAAACAAGACCAAATCATTGGATGTCAACACGGACAACCCTTCCAATTTTACGGTAACGGGGAAAACAGTGGAGAAAGTTGAATGTTTCTAATGTTTTGGCAGCCAGATAGCGTCAGATGGCAAGACCAAGGGCGACATCAGAGCACGAATCAATAATGCTAGGGCTGCTTTTGTGAGTTTACGAAACGTATGGAGATCTTACCAGATAAGTCAACGTATAAGAATTCGAATATTCAATTCAAGCTTGAAACATGTGTTGTTATACGCCAGCGAGATGAACTGTGATCAGCGGAGACAGGCAAGAAAGGTGGATTTGCCAAAAGGCAGAAAAGCGATTCACAATAAACGAGGACTTGATAACCGTAGAATGACTCAGGGCCAGCGAATCCAAACGCATAAAGCAACCAGCGATACAGACAAATCGCTTGCTACGACTACCACGACAAACTCCCTCTGCAACACAGCTCGATCGGAATATTAGAAGGATAATTATATATTGCTTGCCTGCTTTTTTGAAATTTACATGGTGAGGACATAGTTTGATCGCAATCGAGAAAAGACATACAAAAATCCGATTAACACACGTGTATCATCTTTGGCATTACTTCGTGAAGCAGCTTGCTAACAATTTGGTCGTTTCTTTCTACCGACTCGAGCGAGCTATATTCCAAAGGCCGTTTGTCATGAAAAAAAAAGAAGAAGATGATATTATAATTTTTTCCTTTGCTGCTATATAGCGTTATCATTTGGCTCGTTGACCGCTTGTAATTTTGTCATTTGGAGATATTTTTGATTCCTTGTTCAGGACACAACTGGTTGTGGAGGGCTGCTCGCAGCGTTACGGAATCGATTTCAATGAGCTGTACGCTCCCATCGTGCGCCATTCAACCTGATGTCACTTGCCGTCCTACATAATTTGGATGTAGATCAAATGGACGCATAACCCGCTTTCCTGCTAGGGAAGATGGCGAGGTTATCTAAATGGAACAGTCAGAGGACATCATCCAGGATCCGTTGAAGGTCTGCGGATCGATTAAAGCATATTACTGTTTGACACAATGATTAATGCTAAATTTTTAATCTCCAGCTAGACGACGCACTGTGTGAATTTGGTTTAGGCTGTTCGTTGTTGGATCCCTGTCTCAAAATTGATGCTAATTTAACTATTTTGTGAGCTAACAAACTTGTTCCTGATAAAATATCAAAATAAACAAAGAGGTTCATATTTTGCATATTTCGATTACATTAACAGATTTGCTAGAAACCGCCTGAGCACATTGAATCCTTTTCTCTCTTATCCTAGACCCTTACTAATGCTCACCCCATTTATTTATTGATGTCGTCAATCAATCGTAGACCAAATTACAATCTGTGCTTATTAACTATGTATTATATATTATTGCCTGGCTAACCTTGAAAATAATGCTTTTTTAAGAGTTATTTTATTCATTGTTACATCAATTGATTGGGAATATGCGTTATAGCAGGAAATAATTCTATTCAAAAGCCCATTTTTAGCATAGTCTGTTCATTGCTTGTTAATGAAAACAATTTCCAAATCCTCAGAGAGCGAGTGGGAGCATAAAAATTATATTTTCTAAAATTTCCGTTTAAATTTTTGAGCAATAACATCATTTTTAAATGTTACCATGGCGAAGTCTCTTCGTTTTTTCCAGTCCATCTAAATGTATTAACAAACATCGTGATTCATTAGATGGACGTGGTAATCTCGTTCAACCTAATTCTCGAAGGGCAAACAACAAAAACTGTTTTTGAACAGACTCAATGCGGTTTATATATGTATCCTGATACGGAGCCCACACTACGCTACAGTTTTCAAGAAGAGGTCTCATATAGGTCACATCACATGAGCTGGTGGTAAGCTCACATCTAGTTTTTGACAACTACTGCATTCCAAGTCTTAAAAAAAAACATGTTAGAATTTTATCTTTAATCTCAATGAATATGTTACTTGCATGTGTCAGCGTACACGTTAACATGAAAGACTCATTAATGTACAAAATTTTACCCATTGCTAAGAAAAGTAAATTGTCATGAAAGATGGATAATGCTTCTGGTATATATGCTACAGATACCGATAAATCAAAATATGTTCATGATATTTGATGCCTCTATTCACTTAACCCAACGAAAACGGCAACCCAACAGACGAAGAAAAACTGTCCCTCTACCCTCTTCTGCAAACAACAAACAACCCACCATCATAGGGTCTCCTCTGCATCATCGATGGTGTTCTTCAAGTACCCAACAATACCGCAATATTGAACCCAAAAAAAACCTACCCAGAATCACTATCGTAAAAGCACTACCGCATAACTGAATTCATTACAGTTCAAATAACGACGGACCGTCTTGTTTTTATTTTTTGCCATGTTCATATCCACTCTGACACTGAATTTCGGTCCATCCAAACCTTCCAGTCAGTGGGGAAGTTTAGTTGTATAGTGTAGTTATTCTACCGCATCCCATGGTTACAACTTGTACCATTCCGGTTCCCGCAGGAGTGGCGTTGGCCAACCAAGCCCGTCGTTCCTCTCGTAAATGCATACACACACAGTCAGACCAACACCCGGGCACACGAAGGCATTTGCTGTTTGGTTCCACTTGGCTAATCAAGCGAAAACATGAACAACCATGCTGCTGCTTCTTGCTTATACCAGTCAGCCGTGCTGCTGTGGGCTGTGGCGATGGTGGCTGATGATGCACCCTGTTTGTCCGGCGATGCGACGGTATGTTGCGGGGCTGTGGGACTGTATGGGTAACTATGTGCTGTTTTGTTCTATCCTTCCTCTAGGCAACTTCCTGTTCCATGTGTTCTACGAATTTGTTGTTCCTGTTCAACAATCCCAAGTGACGGCGGAAGCATGGAACAGAAACTTATTAGGTAAAGTCAAACCTGGTTCACATTTAATGTAATCAATAAATTCAACTTGCCAATATACGGTGGCAGTTGGTGGCATAGTTTTGTCAACACGTTGCGCTGCAGCAAACTTGGAGACAAGAAGTTTTTTTTTTGCTGTTTGTTGCGAACAAATTTGAGTAACTTTTCAGTTAGGGTTCGCAAAGCGAGAAACTTACGCTACGAAGTCATCGAAGGAAGGTAAATGTTGCACCCAGTAGAATTGATTTAACGAAATTGAAGCTTAAAAATCTTTCGCGCAGACACAAAATCAGGGGTACCCTTACCAGAAACAATATCGCTAACAACTTTGCCGTCGTTACCCAGGACAATAAATCGACAAAGTTTCGCGAAAAACGAAGAATACTTATTGGAAATCAGATCCAAAACTTGTATCGTTAGACTCCTTAGATGCTTACTCATTGAAGGTTGTCGCCGATCGGGAATGGTAAAAAAAGAAATCATGCAATGCATCTTCAAAAGGGAACCGGAAAATGTTTTCAAATTGTTGCTGAACGTTCAGCAAGCTGTCGTTCGACAATGCGCTTGAAAGTTTGTCCTCAAGGGTTATCCTATGACAACGTGACAAGATACCGAGAAAAGTGCCTGTTAGCAATAAACATAAAACTAAACTGTTGTCACAGGGTATTAACTTCCAAGTGGTGGTGTAACATACCAGTTGTCATCCTTGTGATTGTCGAGAAAAAGCGGGGGGTAGAACGCATTCTTCGAGGGAAAGGTGTATGTACATTAGAACGCATAATGACATACGACCGATTTTCAAACATTTACGCCAAAAACTATGAAGACCAATAATCCGAATTAAATCGAGTTGACGCCAACCACCAAATTTCAATAAGGGATCTAAATGCTCCACACCTCATTATCCCTGGAACAGGATCCGGAAGTCCCGGAGAAAGTGGCCAAGATCCAATTTCAACAAAAACTTGTCAAGCAGTATATCAGAATTTTCAGAATTTTATGGAAACTTCAACAAAGTGACAATAGACTCCCTATTTCCCTGGACCAGGTTCCAGAAGCCCCGGTGGAAGTGGCCAGTTTAAAATTCTAACAAAACAAGACGAGCGGTTTTACAAAATGTTCAGAATTTTATTGAAAATTAATTAAAGAACATGCCAATTGAGCAGAATGACAATGGTTACCCAATGACCCTAGAATAGGATCAGGAAGCCCCGCAGGATTTCAACAAAAACTACTCATGCGGAGTTTCCAGAGCCTGTTCTAGGTGGCCAAGATCAATTACAATGCTTAATTGGCATGGGGGATGTTTTTTTTATTATTATGGGACAAAACGCACCAAAGTAACTATTTGGGTTCTATGAGGGTTCTGTAGTCCATGCCCTCCCCATGGACATGGAGGTTGACGGTACTGAAGCAAAGGTTATGTTTAATTTCTTTATATTTGCAACGATGATGATTTCTTATAGTGACATATATCACCTTCTTAATGCTTCAGTATGCCTCAAACGATTAATTCTTGGTTGTTAATTGAACTTCCTTGATGAAATTGGCTAGGTGTATGCGTATGTTTTGTTAGGCACTGAAATTGAGCGCGTCAGCCAAATTAAGGACCTAGGCGTGATTCTGGATACAAAACTCTCTTTCAAGCAGCACATCTCGCACGCCGTCGACAAAGCTTCCAGAATTCTAGGGTTTATCTTCAGGATTGCCAAAGACTTCACGGATATCTACTGCCTTAAATCGTTATACTGCTCCTTGTCTCGCTCCATATTAGAATACTGCTCGGTTGTCTGGACTCCTCATTACAACAACGGTGTCGAAAGAGTTGAGTCTGTTCAGCGACGGTTCCTGAGATATGCGCTACGTAAACTGCCGTGGACGGATCCCTTCCGATTGCCTACCTACGAAAGTCGTTTGCAACTGATCCATCTGGAGCGCCTGTCGGTCCGAAGAGATACAGCAAGGGCATTTCTAATTGCGGATATTTTGCCAGGACGCACCGATTGCCCTGTCCTCCTTGAGCAAATTGACATCAATGTTCAACCCCGAGCCCTACGGAATAATTCAATGCTGCGCCTGCCCATACAGCGAACTAATTATAGCATGTTCGGTGCAATCGGTGGTTTACAGAGACTCTTCAATAGAGTCTTCACACTGTTTGATTTTGACCTGACTCACCAGCTGCTTCGCCGGAGATTTAGTTCGTTTTTTTCTAGATCAGTTTAGTTTGTTTAGTAATGTTCCTTTTTTTTACGAGATGACTATCTATGTACTTATGGATGTTTTGTTTTAGTACTTTTCATGTTTAGTTTAAGTTACATCATTGGGGCAAATAACGCCTGTTGATGTTCAGTCATATAAATAAATAAATAAATTAGCATACGAAACAAGAGATTTAATATTACTTGCTCGTTTTTGCGTAAAATAATCAATATTTATTTTACTTGTTTTTCAAGTTTTTTTTTTGTGATCTGAAAATTTTCCCAGTTTGGTTAGAAGTTTCGAAGCTAACGCATGTCCACAGGCCTAATAGAAAGATAGGCAGAAAAAGTGTATCATGAAGAATGGTATGCTGTAGTGGAGATTTGTGTTGTTGGATGCGGGAGGAGATTGGAGAGCGGGTGTTTGACGCTTGCTTTTTGGCCTCTTCTTGTGTCTAACATGTGCAGAGTATCATTATAGCGTCTAATGATTTTAACATTCCTGGTTGCGTGAAATATATTAGTGATTTTTTTTTTTTAGATTTTAGTAGTCACGTTTTGTTTGTAGTTTATATTTTATTTCTTCAATAATAGATAGTTCATCCATATATTCGTACTTTGACGCAAAGCGCTGTGGATTATGAGATGCTCGATGACCCTGGAGGGATCGATTTTGCTTACTGAGCAGAACATCATGGATTTAACCCCAAGCTTTTCCACAGCACAATAAATCGCCACCATCATTTGTATATTTGATATTGAACATTAACCTCGGAAACTATTTGCATATCAAGCGAAAACGTAGTCCTGTATTGTCTCGAAGCGTTATGGTTCTGAGATGCTCGATGACCCTAAAGGGATCGTTTTTGCTCACTGAGCAGAAAATCATGGGTTTAATCCCAAGCTCTCCGTCATGACTTTTAAAATTCATGATCACTAAACAAAATGAATATGTTCTTTCGATAGCCGGCTATCGAAAGATTAAATAAACAACAAATAAACAATACATACTTTTGGTTGCATCGCAAACTTGAGGTGAATCCTAACCGAATAACCCTACCCAACCCTCCAACTCCGTAGCACTTATGAGGGTGTCGCTAAGTCGGTGGCCTCTCGTTAAGTAAGTACTATATCAACATTTCCTTCCCTATCCCTAGCTATGGTAAAGATGGGCGTGGCCGGGAATAGCGACAGTCATGCTTCTGTTACTCTTGTTTAGATTGGAACCAATGTTTACTCCCCAGCATTATTCCTGAAAGTAGTCTAATTGAGAATTTCAGAAGAGACTAGTTTTTGTTGAAATTTGAGATTGGCCACGTCCCCCAATAAACAAATACTATTAACGAACGGTAACCCGGATGGTAAAACTATCTCACAAATTGTTTGGAGGATACCCCGTACCTGTTATTAAGCTCTTTCTTATGACTGTTTTTATAAGGGAGTCCATCACAAAGTTTCATAAGTCCATCATACACTCAGTGCTGCATGCTGTCAACAATGTCAATTGACGTAAGATATTGGCCTAGCACTGAATTTAACTTCCTACACGGATATTCTTGGTAAGCATAATATCAGGCGATACGGCTTTGATAATACCATCCATATGAATATCACTAGGGAAAAGTTGAAAATCTTTCTTTTATCTCAATAAATCAACTTTTTTATATAACCGTTGCATGCTTTTAATATTTTTGGTGAGTTTTATAAAGATCGGTACTCGATTGGCTGGCGTATATAAGAAACATTTGCGGCAGAACTTTGAATATCAGTGATCCCTTTACAATGTCAATGTCATTTGCGCACTGGTGAATGATATTTATAGTCTACCCGACCATAAGGGAATAACACATATATTACAGCTTGTGTTATTTTGTTTCACTATAATTTATAACACAGCTTGTTACACTTAAGATCCCGGATGTAGTTAAAATAACAAAAAATGTAACAAAAATTTCCTCTAGATGCAACCAAAATATATTTCGCTATGTTACTTTCATAACAAAAACATAACAAATTTTGCAACTCAATTCTGTTGTGTTATTACAAAATTATATCAAATCGTGTTATAATCATATATTTCACTTTGTAAATCAAAAACTCAGATTGATTAACTGTGTAAATGAAATACAAAACATTATCAAACTCATAGAAAATATAATTTATTTATTTATTTATTTATTATAATCTTAATTCATCTGACTTTTGGTTGTCTTAATGAATAATCTAAGTTTAAAAGGATGCTTAGTCAATCTATACATTCAGGACATTCTTCTGATAAAAACAGTTAACGGTACATTAAAATCGAAGCAAGCATAAGCATCATTAAACGCATTAACCACGGCGCGGATAGGCTCATTCATCCCATACTGTCGGTTACGAGTCGCAAGATGAACGAAGTTACGTTGTCTCATTACTCTCTCAGGTGCGTAGAAGTAGAGCTGCCGAAGTAGTTGTGGGGAGTCAATTTCACCGATAATAATCTTAGCGGCAAAGACAGCTTGAGCATTACGTCGTCTTGTTTCCAGGGTATCAATCCCAAGCAGGCGGCAGCGGTCCCCGTATGAAGGCAAGTTAGATGCATCACGCCAGGGTAGATGACGTAGCGCGTAACGAACAAACTTCCTTTGTACACTCTCAAACCTTGCAATCCAGCAGGCCTGATAAGGGCACCAAACGACAGCACTGAACTCCAAAATAGAGCGGACCAATGAACAATACAATGCCCGCAGGCACAGCGGGTCACGAAAGTCTTCGGAGATTTTGAATATAAAACCAAGCTGTCTGTTGGCTTTGTTCAGGACGTCATTGTAATGGGGCTTGAACGTCAATGCACAGTCAAGAGTAACTCCTAAGTCTCTGACTTGACTAACTCTCTCCAAAATCTGGCCGGAGATGGAATAATCAAATCTGATCGGTTTCTTCTTACGGTAGAAGGATATCACATTGCACTTATTGATGCTAAGCGTCAAGTAGTTACGGGAGCACCAGCTTTGCATATGATCCACAATCTGTTGCAAATCCTCACAATCAGCGATGCTATTGATGATCATGTACATTTTAACGTCGTCGGCGTAGAATAGTCGGCATCCAGGTGGCAGTAGACGAGAAAGCTCATTGATAAACAACGAAAACAAAAGCGGTCCCAGATTACTTCCTTGTGGAACACCGGAGATGTTCGTGAATACTTCAGATTGCGAGGCGCCAATCTTAACGCAGAGCGAGCGGTCTGTGAGATAAGACGTGAACCATGAAATCATGGAGTCAGAAACGCCAAGTTTTTCAAGTTTGCCCAGTAATATGCAGTGGTCAACTCGATCAAATGCAGCCTTCAGATCAGTGTAAACGGCGTCGACTTGTCCACCAGAATCCATGGTCCGAACGCAAAGTGACACGAATTCAGTCAAGTTTGTCGTAACTGACCGCTTTGGATAGAATCCATGCTGAGCCGTGGAAATGTAGTTTTTGCAGGAACTGAAAAGTGCCTCGTTGATGAAAATCTCGAACACTTTGGAACAGCAGCATAACGATGTGATCCCTCTGTAGTTCTGGACATTCCTTTTGTCACCTTTTTTGTGCACTGGGAACATGTACGAAAATTTCCATGCCTCAGGAAATTTGCACTCCTGCAAAGACAAGTTGAACAACTTTGCCAAGGGAGTGAGTAGCGATTCAGAGCACAGCTTTAGGACGGACGAGGGAATCCCATCCGGACCAACAGCATACGAGAGTTTCAACCTTTGAATAGCCAATTCAACAGTATGCTCATCGATTTGGAATGAACGAAAATCAAACGCATCTCTTGGAGTATCGTGGGTTGCTATTCCAACTTGGTTAGGTGATGCCGACATATCATTAAAAGAACTCATGAAATGTTGAGCGAAGAGACGACACTTTTCTGTTTCAGAGCTGGCGGATTGTTCACCGAGATGAACTGATAAAGGCAAACCGACTTCGTTCTTTTTTGAGTTAACAAACGACCAGAAACGCTTTGGGTTCCTGCGAAGGGATGCCTGTGTACGGAGCACATATCGGCGGTACAAGTATCGGTTGTATTTCCTATAATTATTACTGCTACGGTTGAACTCTTGCTTCGTGATGTATGAACAATTTCGGCAGTATCTTCGTAACGCTTTGAAAGACACAAGAAAAAATATGTTTGATTTTCTATTGGGGTTTGGTCAATAATATCTGGTTGTGATAAAATCTTGTTAAGAATCAGTTACAAAATCATAAAAAAATCATTGCATTTAAATTTGTTAAAGATTTGTTATATTATTTTCTTGGTGATAAGTTTCCTTAACTTAATTATATCATAATCAGTTATCCATAACAAGGTTTGTTATAATCTTGTTATTTTATTGTTATACCCTTCTGGTCGGGTAACTCTGTGGACTGATACTGACATCAGGTGGCTAGTGAAATTCAGCATTGTGTAGGTATTCATATTGATATTTTACAGCACTGAATCCATTTCTTATCATAACCATACATTTTGCAAAACATTGTTTGGTTCAATCTCGTTGGTACCCCGCAAAATGGGAAAACTCTTGGACAAAACTTAATTTGTTTCCTTGAGATTATAATTGAATTCGATGTTCTACAGAAACTGAGGCAATTTCCCTTAGGAATCAAGCATACACATATCAACATCTAGTTGTTTTTGCATAACACCAGGTAGAGAAAGATGGGGTTTAAATCCCATTAAAAATGACAGAAATATTGCGTTTTCTATGAATATTTAGACTTTCTCAACGAAATGAGGAAACTGCCAAAATTTTCTGTGGCTTTTAGAACTCTTACCATTTCAGCTTTTCCTTAACGTTTTCGTGTGCAATTGAATTCACATGTGTTTTTTCTGTAAACGTAATCAGCTAGAAAACAAAGAAGTCAAAAGTAAACATTCGAATAAATGTTATTGAAACCATATTTATTCCAAGGTGCGAACGTTAATAGCGAAATTGATAGTGAAATACGAGATCGCTGAAATTAAAAACTCTCGAATCTAAATGGAGAAAAAATTCGCAGAATTTCCAAATATGTTAAATTAATAATATGGTCCACTCTTCTATTACCCCATATCTAAAATTTCTCCAAATGACAAAATGACAAACGATCAACGAGTCGAAGGATAACACTTTGTCAGAAATGGAAAGCATTAAGGATATAATCTTCTTCCTTTTTTCATGACAAACAGCTTCTGAAACACAGCTCGCTTGGGCCGGTAGACCCAAGTAACAATTTTGGTTTTATGAGGGTTCTGTAGACCCTTAATTGGACTTGTAGAACGCTTTAAATCCTTGATAAAACTTGCAATATTACTTGGGGAAGGAAACGACCAAATTGTTGGAAAGCTGATGTTAATGGGAATTTTTTTGTTATGTCTTTTCTCGATTCCGATCAAGCTATGTCCTCAACCATGTATATTGCAACACAGCAGGCAAGCAATACATCATTATCCTTCTACCACTCCGATTCAGCTGTGTTGCAGAGAGAATTTGTAGAAACGCTATCAATATCTTGTTCAGTTGATAGCAGCCCTTCTGAGATGTTAGTTAATGGGAATTTTGAAAGAATTATCTATCTCATTGAAAATTGAAATAATTTCGACAAAACAAAACACCTCGTTGACAAAAATGTTACAGAAAGGACTCCAGTATTGAGAAAAATTACCTGTTTTAATGATGGTGTACACTGGAAGGGGAATTGTTTGGATTAATGGCCGAAACGTGATGCAGATTACATCGTAGTCGTTAGAGTAAGTTAAGACTGAGGTAGCCGGTAAACCAAGCAATTATCTGTTTTAAATTATATTACAATACTTTGACTATATGTTTAAGTATTACTTCTACGTGAAGTCAACGATTTACATAGTTGAAGATGCTAATTTCAAATAACAAACTGTAGTGGTAATTTTTATACGATAGTTGGAGTAGATGAAAGCATAGAGTTGATAGTTCCGTTAGAGTACGGCAGTGTGAAGATTGCATATAGATATTAGAATAGCGAGCTAGGACAACTTTTAAGGAAGGTACAAATCGGTTTTTTCATCTCTCTTTACTAAACTCCCCCTTTGTAGAGGGATGGTGACTTCGAAGTAGAATAGGATCTCCTTCACTGCGAAATGGAATCAGAAAAATGGTGTAGAATGAAACGTTCATAGATAAAATGAATTATTTAATATTCACAATCCTTAACATAGTAACGCATTTAATTAAATGCAAGAATATAAAGAAATGATTTGTATCCTCTAAAATGAAACACAATCAAAAAATCCATAGCAATAAACAATATAATAATAATATTTGTACTCAGTATATGTTTTATTATCTTTTGAATAGAACATCCTTCAGTATGAACTTGAAACCGTTTCTTCAAAATTAGATTGAGTGCTACAAAATTACACATAAATTAAACATAAATAATTAAATCCATATAGTGTATCCCATTAGGCATAAATACGTTAGATATAAAGGTGATTTTTCATTCAATAACAAAAAAACAGCTAAGGTTGAATAAAAGATGATGCCAAAGAACAGCTCATGAAATAAAGAATGGTGAAGTCTGTGGTTTTTCATTCAATAACAAAAAACATACCTGCTGCTTTCAGGATTTACTCCCATACTTTTCGATACAATGATTCTGTTTTTGTTATCAGTTGAACGAAAATTAGCGGAACCGTCTGCTGATGTGAGGGAGCGATACTTCCATGAACAGTGACGAGTTACCGAAACAAACAAGGAAGTGTGGCAAACGTACCATCTGCAACCCATTCCTTTGCCTGTCCAATACGTCATAAGTTTTAAGGCTCTTTCATTATTGCCACCGATGTCAGCATTCAATAGACGGTCCCCATTATCGTCCGTCTGGAATTCATCGGGTAGATTATGCCTAACGCCCATTATGACTAACGTCCATTATGACTAACGTCCATTATGCCTATCGTCCGTATGCCTAACGTCCGTATGCCTAGTATAGTATCAAAAGATAGCTCTTATCTAAGTGGAAAACTATGTTGAAGATTTTGTTTTAATACCGTGCTTCTTTATAAGACAGAGCTGATCTAGATTAAAATACAGATCAAAACGAGTGATGTCAACAGATTGACCATTGACCTGAACAACTTTGCCTAACACCAAACCCATATGACTTGAGTTTAAGGAGTAATGAGGATTTGTTCGATAAGATGGTTCTACCAAAAGATTGAACTGATCTGGATAAAAATTCAGTAATCAAGGTTAGTTCTTATGGTATCAACAGATAGCTCTTATTGATCTGGAAAACTTTGTTGAATATTTTGATTTAAACGCGAGCTTCCTCAAAAGATAGAGCTGATCAAGATAAAAAATATAGTGATCTATATCAAAACGAATGATGTCAAAATCTTATGCCCCTGAACAACTATGCCGAAGTCACCAAACCTGTTTTGTCCGTAAATTTGTATGATCTGCCATACTGTGCCCCGTCTCCCTTTTAGTGCGCAAATCTTTTGAAATTTCACCAACTTGTTTAGCATAGTATGTAACAAGGTGTCTGAAAGCCTCGTAACGATAAACATCACCTACATGATTTAATTTCAATGTAATCATCAAAATGGGTACCCGGGTACACCGTCCATAAGGGCTAAACAAAAAAACCTCAAGCAACGATACCGAGGGTTTACATAAGTATACCTATATTGTTCCACCAAAATACTTCGCCGTGAGTTACGATTAAGCCAGAAATATGCCGTATATCAAAAGACTCATCAACCTAACCGCCAAAAGCTCGTAACTTCACCGTATCCCATTAGCAATGCATTGCAGCTGCCACGGGGCACGCAAGCGTCAAATAAATATTTATTTTCGTCTCAATCCTGTTTATCATGGAGCGACATTTTATATGCCTCAATCCACCGGATTCCATCTGGCTGATGTGCTCCTTCGTAAGTGGATCCCTGAACAGAACGAAGCCCGAAAAGTTTCACTTGCCGTCCAGCCTTCGTCGAGTGTCGCGCAACCAGGCAAGCTCATAAAACTCTATTATTTATGGAAAAACACTAGGAACTTTATTAGCCCTATGCAGTAAAATTCCAGCCAAGATGGCGAGCTTAACTTCGACTTGTTTTCCCCTGGTTCACATTTGCATATACACCTCTATTTCTGTATTATCCTACGGTGAGCCTGCAATAAAGCCACACATCATATCAAACTTTTTCTACCATAAATCACAGCCCTCTTGCGGTAGCATGGAAGTTTTTACATGCTATCAACAACGAGAGCGATACAAATTTGTTACATTAAAGCTCACCGATCGACAACGAATTAAGCTCGCTACCTTTACAGTCGCTATCTGATTACAATTTAATTGTCGGTGGTTTCCAGCATTCACCGATCGAAGGCAATCGCTGTTCTTATCGCAAATTTGAAATCACAATTGTTACTCTTTTTTTCACTCTCTTGCGAACAATAAAACAATGTGACGCTAATATCGCCTCACATACTCATTACAATCAGATTTAAATTTCCAATTCAACGTTTAGACCCGTCAGTGAACCGTTTATGAAACCATCAACAGTACAAATTTGCAACTCAACCGTAGTTCCATTTCCAGTATTCATTATTATCGATTGCAAGCCAGCTTTAACGAGAAACACTTACTTAGATTGCGAAATACCTTCAACCTGAATTCAAAGCCCTGCGTACCTTCATCCCTTTCTATCATCTTTCCTAGCGAATCGTGCCTTCAGTTTTGCACTTTGTCAGTTAATATCCTCGGCGAAATCGGATAAAACGTCTATCTGATTAACTAATTGACCGGAAAATCGATTTGTTCCTGCAGAAAAGGAACGAATTGATAAGAGTGAAAGCAGCACTCCGAAGCGAATCCGATTCTTCCTATAGGAAGCGGCTGGTACCTACCTACCAACTAGGTAGCTCTTTGCGACAACGACAGATTTCCAGGCAGGTTAGCGCTGGTAGATGAATGACCCAAATCAACACATTGTACACTGCCATGGCACCGTTTTTCTACACGGGTGTAGGAAGCTATCTCGGAGTGTCGTCGGGTTACGAACGTGAAGTACTAGGTTGAGAGTGCACAAGTCCATGAAATTAAAGTAATTAAAGTTGATCGCCGATACACTCGACCGGAAAACGTAAGATTCGTCCACAGCTTTGTTGAAAGTAGATTACAAATCTGTTAAGAAATCGTTGGAAGGCTTCTAAATATGTGTATAAAGAAAATTGAGGCTGATTCTATGAATGAATCAATTTTTACATACTTATACATTGAACTTAGTGCTTTTTTGAAGATTCTATACGGAAAAATGATTTTAGGGAATGCTACATATTCGTTTCCATCTATTCAGAGATTAATCATTGCATTTCTCGTTAGAAACATAATGAAATGCGGGATAAGACAGCCACCCTAAGTTTGAATTAAAAAATCACCACATGTATGGAAAATTTCAGCAATAAAATAAGCAAATATTGATCTCCATTAATTTTCAGAAAATTTCCATTTCATTTGATGATGTGGATCCAATTATCAAGAATAAAAACATTATAAATAATTCAAGCATCAGACGGCCACATTGAATAATAATATGTCTTGACCATATAGAAGGTTACTGTCATTGGCAAAATTATTCAGTAGGTCAAGCCCTTTTGGTTAGAGGACAGCACCGACATTCTAACGATGTGCCAAGCCCACCATAGTCACCCACTTTTTGGACGATGTGTGATTGCTCAGTCGGTAATGGCACAGCTACAAAGCAAGACCATGCTGGAGGTGGCTGGGTTCGATTCTGGTCCGGGCTAGGAATTTTTCGGATTGGAAAATTTCTTGTCTTCCCTGGGCATAGAGTATTTATGATTGTACTTGCCACACAATTATACTTATGCAAAAATGGTAAGGCATCAATGGCTCTCAACTATTATCTGTGGAATTGCATAGTGAGCTACATGGTGCTTCGCTCATATACATGTAAATTTCCTGTATAAGCAATAATTTGATATCTGGAATAGGAATTTCCCATTTCAGACGTTAACGTATATTTTATCGACAATTATCAATGCACAACATTGATCACTACGCAGCGCTGCATGTAAACTTCCTTTTTTTTCCTTTGGTTTGTTTTTTCCGTCGATCTTGTTTTCCGTGCTGAGCACCAATGCTACCGACGTGCCAGGAAGGCAGCTCCCACACCTGGACCCTACCTATCGACCCATCAACTCATGAACCGGGGACCAACGGCTTTACTTCCCATCCGAAGGAAGGCGTGATCAGAGATGTTATGCCTCAGAACATCCCGGCGGCGCCGACTGGGATTGAACCCAGGCCTGCTGGGGTGAGAGGTAATCACGCTTACCACTACACCACCGGCGCCGGTGTGTAAACTTCCTGTACATGCTATATTTTGAGACTCTGGCCAGGTAACTCAGACCATCCAGATGATAAACAGATTATTATAGAATTCTCTCACCCCATGTTGCGAGTGTTCATGTGAACTTCATGTATACACTATATTTCAAGATCCCGGTTATCTAAGAAGTTGCTGAATTCGGCAAAGTTGTTTAGGGACCAAGCTTTTTTAATGGTAGAGCGATAAGTTAAGAATGTCCGCACTACGCGCTGCTAAACCTTTTGCTTTGCTAATGTACGGATTAAGACTTGAAATTGCTTGCTTGGTTTATTTGTTTTAAATTAAAATTTTATTGAAATGCAAGCTATACATTCTGGGGTGAAGTTGATCATGCAGATTTTTGCAATGCAATATTCAGAAGTTTGCAATTATACTTGTTTTGTGCTCGCTGAAGAATAATCTGGTGATAAAATTTCAACAAAAGTAGTGGTTTACAGGGTGTCTACTTACTTTGATGAATAAAATTCCCTGAGTTTTGTTGGATTTTTGAGGACATTAACGAAAAATTTCCTGGTATTTATCGAAACATTTGCTAAACAGTTTGAATTATAATAATGTGGATAAAAATCATTCATGTTATTCTATATTTTAAATGCATTATTTCCTAAAAGAAATGTTGCTATTATCAGGGGTATAATTTTACAAAAAAAAAAATCTTCGCATGCTTTCAATGTGTAATTCATTTGTTTTGGCATCATTTTATGTTTCTAATAATAAACATGTATAAGAAACAAGGGTGTAAGAAACTACAAAACCTTGAATTTACTGCTAGTTCCAGGAGACAAATGAAAAGTTTTAAATTTTGAGTGCTTTTCATGGTCCAGATTGAAGATTTTTCTTAATCCATCACAGTTAAGAGAACTTTTATAAACATGAGATATCAAATAAAAATATTCAAGCCTCTGAATTTAGATTTTTTTTTAAGTGTAGTTATCTACAGAAAATAAGCTAAATTGGTTGAAGGACAACCGAAAAATAGCGGTGGGTACCAGCCACCGCATATATGAGCGCATGAGCATGAGCATGTTTCACCGCCCACGGTTTCTACTCTTTTATTGCCAGATCAGCTGTAATTACACAGAGAACCAACCTTGGGACTAGCAATCATCCTCAATGTGTAAAAACTGGTGATCTAAAACTAGGCAGAGCCCGCCGCGCCCAAACACAGGCCAAGAAAGGAATGGGTAGGAATGTGTTGACGTGACTCTCGCTTTGATGGAATCTGAGAAATCTTCTGCACTTCCACGAGGAATCACTGGGATATAGGGTAAGAGGGTTGTGATTGTAGCAGGTTTCGTTTTGGCAAACGATATTCTGAATTGAAATCCTAACGATCATACAACGCGAAGGAGCTTGGGACTGAACAAATGATATTTTGCTCAGTAAGCAAAATCGTTTGCCACTAAGCAAACGAGCTCCTTTTATTACAACACACCAATGATCGTTTTGTTGTTATTCCAATGTATTTACATTAACAAATAAAGCGATAAACGAATCTTGAATGTGTAAGGGCTTGTGATTAAACTCATGATGTTCTACGCAGTAAGCAAACATGGTCGCTATGCGGCCACTAAGCCCCTCATATCACATCATACAAGCTACGATCACGTTGTTATAGCAATCGTTAAAACCCGGTCCCTAAGGTGAAGTTGATAACGATGGTAAGTTTCACAAATCGAACCATAATCAAGCAATGTTACTATAAGCCTCTTTAATATGATAGGACCTGGGATTTATTCAAACTCAAACTTGACGGCGCTACCCTTTACACAAGAATATGCCTCTACGACCGATGATCTTTTAAACATGGAGACAAAAAAGATACGAAAAAGCGCTTATTCATTCATTAAATTCTTATTTTTTAAGACGTTCGTTGTTTCAATTTGGTCCTTTTGTAAGACGGTAACAAAATCCATCACATTTTGTTTTTTGGGCTACCGCACCCCTTACTTCACAAAGTAAACTACGACTGACCCGGTGATTTTACCAGCGTACAAAAATTGCACATCTTTTAAGCTATCTTGACAAACCGCCCCGATTATGCGTCAAACTACCTATCAAAACCACCAAACTGCCGTGACTACCGTCAGTCTTCATTCACTACCCTCATGATCGTGTTAAGGACACACCTAATAACACATCAAAAACTAATCGGTCAAGTGCCAAGCTCGCATGTTCGATGGCGACATTTATTTTCTTAATGAATTATGCTTTAATATGAAAAACAAAAAAATCATAATGAAATATTCGTACACAGCTACCCGCATAAACCGAAGGCACGTGATCAAGGTCATCCCTCTGGAAAATGGAAAACTATGAAAATAAATAAATTACTCCCCCGAAGGAACGCATCCGCACCCGCAAACAATGCTTCCAACCCCAATCCAGCGCAACCGGCATCCCGCCCACGCATGTCAACACCACCATCAGATAGGGGAAATTTTCCCCTACCTGGTAGCGGTGCAGCACGCGCAGGCGAACTACCAGCCATACCAAACCGACCATCAAACGCACCGTCCACAAAAGCAGACACGTCCCCTCGAAAATGCAGTCGAGAAATTTTTAAGAACAATCTTTCTCCTTTTTCTTCTTCATTCCTTTATTTAACGTCGGTCTCTGTTCCGCAATCTAGTGCCAATCACCGACGGACATAGATTGCCATCCATTGACGGCAATCGAATGTGCAGGAAGGCAGCTTCCACACCTGCGTAGGATATCGCACCCATTCAACACACATGGGCCGGGACCAACGGCTTTACTTCCCTTCCGAAGGAAGACGTGACCAGAGATTTTTATGCCTCAGAAAAATCCCACCGACCTGGGCTGGGATTGAACCCCGACCCCATTGGGGTGTTAGAAAGCAGTCACGCTTACCACTACACCACCGTCGCCGGCCAGAACAAACTTTAACTGGAACGTCCTCACCAAATCAATTCATTCGGGAGTGCAATGATGCTTCCACGCATATTGTTCTTTAGTCAGCCACGTAATAACTAAATATCACTTTTCTTTTTCAAATCACTCTGTGCACAAAAGCAATGCACATCGCAAAAACCTAACAAAAGATCAGCGAAGTCGAATCACGTTGTTAACAAAGGGAAGCGAGAGCACACCAGGCACCTAATCAGCAGGGGAAATTATCAGAAGAAACCATTCCAAATCGATTTATCGCGCCCGGGACACAAAACTATTCAAATGCGCAGCATTCCGAGCTCAAAAAAATAAAATAAAATAAAAGCACGCAGCGGAGCAAAAACAACCGTTCTCGAACGATTCTCAAAGCGAACTCAGTACCAGCCACTGCATATAAAGAGGAGCTACTGTACCCTTTCAAGTGTTTTATCACACGTGGCTGGTTTGAATCGGATCATTCAGGTGAGATCCTTCTTCTTTATTTGTAAACATTTTATTTTAAACAGGATTTGAATTTAAATTTTGGCTTGCTTGGCGGCAGTCGCAGGTTTTGTTTACTGAGTAGAAGATCGTGGGTTTACCCCCAAGCTCCTCCAAAACAAAACAATTACTATGGTCGCACCGCCTTCTTAATCCAACTTTCAAACTCTGTACCATTGATGGGGGCGTCGGAGAGTCACTGGCCTCCCGTTAAGTAGATGTTACATCAACAATATGCTTTCTTTCCCCGTAATCGAGAAGATTGGCGTGATAGTTTTTTTTTTTTTCTTTGGTTTGTTTTTTCCGTCGATCTTGTTTTCCGTGCTGAGCACCAATGCTACCGACGTGCCAGGAAGGCAGCTCCCACACCTGGACCCTACCTATCGACCCATCAACTCATAAACCGGGGACCAACGGCTTTACTTCCCATCCGAAGGAAGGCGTGATCAGAGATGTTATGCCTCAGAACATCCCGGCGGCGCCGACTGGGATTGAACCCAGGCCTGCTGGGGTGAGAGGTAATCACGCTTACCACTACACCACCGGCGCCGTTTGGCGTGATAGTTGTCATGCTTTTTCTTCTTGGAACTTTGATTGGGGAACTATTGACTCTCAAATAGTTTTTCTTAAGCAATAAGAATAATAACGTTAAAGTAGATACATGACAGTTGTCAGTGTGCATACTATTGCTGATTGTATCTGAAATTTGACGTCTCCAAAAACGCAAAAAGTGTGATAAAAGTGAACGTATCAAAACCACCTCTTCCGTAGGCACTTCTTCTGGTAAATTTGCTGGTTCATGGTCCCAGAAGTAACGAAAGTTTAGCTTTTCGGCCCACAGTTGCAGATTGCATGGAACTTTTTGGGGAATTTTGACTTCTTTTTGTTTTTGCATTCTTCCGGTGCACTCGTCTGGTAAACCAAGGTATAACATTCCTGTTCATGAATTTGATCTAAAACTGCCCGAAGCGGATAGAACGGAATTTTCGGAATTCAGGATCATCGAATCGCGACGTGCTTGCTCCGGTGAAGCCATGATGTCTGCAAATGAACTTATCCTGACAACCAATACCTATTGTGATGCTATACACTCTTAGCTTGATTTAGTGAAATTTTGAAAAAAAAATACTCAAAAAAATACATTAATGGCAGCGATTTTAATGTGTCCGGATTTTTTCATGTTCGTGTTTTAAGCATTTATCTTAATTTTAATGTACACGTTATTTCATGTAAATTTAAGAAAAATATCGCTTAAATCAACAATGTGGTATTATTTTTAGCACATAAATCTACTTTGCGCATTGCAACATTGATTTCAAGCTAGTTTTGCGATTTACAGGAGCTGACGTTTATAAAGTTAAATCCAATGTACCTCCCTTAGCTCAGCCTATAAACGCACAGCTATGAAGCAAGACCATGTTCCAGGTAGCGTGTTATAATTTTTCAGGTTATAATTTTTTTCACTTTTCTGGGCATGCAGTAACATTGAATTTGCCACACAATACATGCGAATGTATATGAAAATGGGAAAGACGTAGAATGTTCTCGACTCTGAAAGAGCTTAAATTATAATAAGTTGACGGCAGAAACAATGTTCCAGATGGAACGTAGTAGCCGAGAAAGATCAATGTACATTTGCAATGCCTAATTTCAACACATGCCAGGCCTTCTGATTCAACCAGTTTCTTGTGGTACACTGCTTCGATTCCTCAGACTGCAATCGTCTTAGGCAGATTGAATAATTTTATCTAGCAATTCTACCTCTCCACAAATTCGTTAAACATAATTTTCTGGCAATCATCCAGCTAACAATCTGCCAAAAGATTGAGTGCCACCTTGGAAAAGTTAATTTTCCACCCACTGCCATCACCAGCGAAAATGCATTCCCCACGCGAGCGAACCGGAAGTGTGGAACCACACTCCAGCAGGCCACACCGCAAACGACAGACGCCACAGTACAGTGTTAATTTCCAGACCGCACTTTTCGCCACTTAACTGCTGCTTCCGGCCATTGCCACTCCTGTTTTTCCTCCCGTGCATCTCCCAACATTGAAGCCTTCGTTTCGGGTAGATACCTCCACTTGTGAGTGTGCTAACCAATTTGAACTGCCAGCCCGGTTGTCTCGGCATTCTTTGGCCAAAATTAGCAGAGAATAAATCTTTCCCAGTTACGGATTTTCGTCAGTTGATGCTGCAGATTGCGAACAAAAGTGCTTGGGAAGGGATGCCGCAGCCCGAAGAACGTCAAAAAGCTACGGGGAAGGAAAATGGGAAACTTTTTTGCGCATTCTATAACTTTCTCGTGGGCGAGTTTTTCCTCTGAAATGGACGAGAAAGCACCAGACAACTATTCCTTGAGTGCAGATCTGATCAATACACTTATCGCTTAAAAGTCGTGTTCAAGTAGGAAGGTACTTTTGAAGTCAAAGTAGAGTGTATGTCTTCGTGACGCTGTTGGATGGATGGGGTGGTGCAGTCGGAAGACGCGAACTCAAGCGGAGAATGGTGCTGAAAAGGACTCTCCAAGTGTTGTTGGTTTATTGAATTGTAGAAGCTGCGTTGCAAATGAGAAAGATCAATAGTGAAAACAAATTCGATAAAACTGAATGGCTTGATTCGCAATCAGAAGGATTAGTTCGTCTGATGTTGCTCGATATGATGTTTGGAAAAGTTGTACTATTCGGAACACAAATAAACTGCTAGGTCTACCGACATCCAGTCATTAACCTTGACCCTAAATTGCTCATTTTATTGCATTGCCTTGCAAGTAATAATTCAGTCAACCTACTACGGTCCTACACTTCCACGAAAAACTGAAACAATAGACGATATAGTATGATCCGGTTATTGTTTTGTTGTTGTGCTTGATATTATTCCACCTTCATATTTTCTGCTGCATCGTTGCCGTCGTCGCTTTTTTCATTTGTTTTTTTTTTCTCTGAACGATGACTCCATATTTGTCATTTCACGTATTTAATAGCTGAGCGTGTGGGTGGTGCCACTGTGATGGAAAAATGGATGATGACCAGAAATCGATTTTGCAACAAAGTTGCAAACATCGTCGACTGTATATATACATCTGTGCAATTGTTTTTCGTGATTGTTGTTTCAGCCGTTGGGAGTGAATGAAATGATATTTTATGTTTCGGGCATAGTTTTTTTGTGTGATAGAAATCGTAATGTTTTTCTATCATATTTGCATTTATTATTTAATGGTTTTTGAGTAGATTTAAATGGTTTACGCACTCAAACGAGATGTACGGAAAAAATCGACCCAATTGACTGAAATTAAACTCTTCATCTACTAAAAGCAAACTTATGCAAGCAATATCGAGATGATCGGTGATTTTAACCATGCTTCATTTGTTTTTAAATATCAAATCCTAGAATCCTAAGATTAGACGCAGCTACGATAATAGTGCTCAACGGAGCCTTTTTTGTGAAAATACGGAGTGCCATTCACTGGAGTAACAATCTTGCATTAAAGTGCATCGAGTGCTAGATTAGTCAGTATCCAATATGCCACATAATTATTATGACGATGAAAATCGGAGATAATGATCAATTTAGTAAAGGCTAATTTTGGCACAGATGCTGTTCCATTGGTAGTAAGTAATAAAAATCCCCATGAAGACATTTGGAAAACTGTAAATAATACATTTTTGATGCATGTTCAGGTCAAAAAAAAGTTAACGACATCCGGAATAAATCATTCATGGACTTTGTCGTCTCCCAGAGATTCTTGTTAACCAAGTTAAAATTATTAAAAAAAGTGGTTTTCCATAAAGAGAAAAAAAAATCAAATTTAAGGAAAGAACATTCTCTCTCACGAGCCCAATCTCTTAACATGCCATGTATTTTGATGGCACTAGATTTGTGATTTCCCTCTCAAGGACTACAATGTATGGTACCTCTATAAATTTATTTAAATTAACATCCAAAGTCCTTCCTTATTGCATACTCTGCACAAATGATATTAGAACACTGACACTGGTTAGAACGGCGGGAAATCATGTTAGGGGTGGAGCTTAGCAAGTATTTTTTGAGCAGAGTGTACAAAAAACGAGGGACTTGGATGTTAATATAAATGCATGTGAACAATTAACTGAAAAGAGATTATGCCTAGTAGATGAAAATGAATGCAAAAGCAAGACTAAAGGGTTAATTCACTCACCCAAGTATCGTGCTTATTATTTTCTACCCGAACATCCAGGGAAGTTGACAAAAAATCATGTTTAACGATTCCCGGGAATCTTTTCAAATTTCCCTGAATCAATTTTAGGAGGATTTTTGAGCGAAAATCCTAATACATTGTCATAAGAAACTTCTAATAGGAGATAGTTTGAAGAAACTTCCAGCCCTAGCCTTTTTGATTCGTGCACCTATGTATTGGTCCCGTCGTTTGACACTAATTGGCAGCCAATATATTGGAAACTTTCGACTATCCACTACATGCTCAATAGGGTGTTAGATTCCTAATAGGGCATTGATTTATAATCTCAAAATATGAGCCTGATCAAAAATGATGAATATTGACAAAGGTTTATAGGTCGCGCAAATGGATTGAAGTTATTATGGAAATTTTGATGAATTACTATGGGCAATAATTATGTTTCACTTTCATCGCTCTAACTTTGGCTTTATTTCTCCAAACGTTGAAGAAAAAAAATGTAGTTGCCAATTTGATGACCAACAAGCTTGTTGTTGCTGTCTGGTTCATATTCAACAATCAATTTACTCTATTTTATCATTGTTTCACATTTCAATCTTTCTTGAATTGTTGTCAAACTAACCGTAACGGGTTTTCCTTTTCTTACGTCCGGCCTTCCGTTTGGAGCAAACAATTATCTGGTACCACTCCATCTTGCATTAAAAGCACATATTTTTAATTCCCTCGTGAAATATATTTTCATTTCGATTGATGAAATGAAGCAATGCGGGGATCTTCCTTTCACGACCATATGCACACTGCGTACACAATTGTGCATGTCAATGTCTACATCCGCTGGGAATTTCTCCCGTACGACTCGATTCACTTTTCAATATTCCCCAACACCAACTCCAGATCATAATCCGGCACCTCAGGTCGAAAATCATACACTTAGCAGTTCCACGCCAAATTACAAATCGAAGAGCTCGAAGCTCTTTGATTTACATAATACTTTGCATAGTTGTGTGTTATGGGCAATCATTCACATTTCTACAAAATTTCGGCCAATTTGGATGTTGTTATGTTTTCTTAATGGTGCCTTAGTCGTTTTCAATTAATTGTAGCACGAAAACGTAACTTCTGATCGAAATAACGTCTGAAACAAAGCTGTAGAGAAAAATAAACTCTTTCTGGGAAAAATAAACATGTTATATTTTAGTTAAAATTCTAAAAGAAGTGTTTTAACAATTTTTAGTTTATATATAACAAAAATATAACGTATATACTTTTATTAGAAATAAGCTCATAGAAAATGAAAACTATTGGAATATTTAAAACCATGGACACTTGAAAATTGACAAAAATCGTTGATAAAATGCTTTTTTGTTATTTATAAACAGGAAACACTATTCATTCTGAGTAGCAAAAGTTACATAAAAATGCTGGTTAACAAGCAGTTTAACAATATGACCACTAGTTGCTGTTCTACTATTTCTGACAATTTTCATGTATCAATGGTTTTAAGCAGTCTTCAGGAAACATAGACGGCGTTGACCTTGAGTTCCAATTTCTTCAGCGCGCGTTCATTGAACGCACGTGTTGACTTTCGAACTCAGGTGTACTCTGCACATCGAACGTGATACTTCGTACCTATATGCAAGTGTAAACACCAAAGCTTGCTATGATGCAACAGAAAGGGCAGACAAAATTGATGAACGCTTCATATACGCCTTTAGCCTACACATCTTTCAGAGTAATGACATACGAGTGGTGAACATGCAGGTCTAATACACTCAAAGTTCTTGGTTCGAGCCTGAACTGTCGCCTTTTATAAATCTTTTTAACATCATTCATTATTCCCAATGCCAACGCCTGGTTACTGTACACTGTACTTGAGTTCGAACGATTTTTAAACGCTGAAGCAAACGATGATCGAACATAAACATTAAACTCACGTTGAGGTGTGAGTGCATGTGATGGATGCACGCGTGAACAATGCGTATGCAAATTCAAAAGCCTGCTTGCACATCGGTTCTAAGCTATACCATGAAGACTAGTTTTAAGTACCGTTAAACGGGGTAACATTAATAGTTTTTTAAAGTTTATTCTAAATAATTTTTACAGCAATGACTGTTTTTCAAATTTTATATTTTTAAAACAAGTACTGAAGGTCCAAGAATCAATTCGTTAGTAATATGTTTAACGGAAATTAAAGCATTTGCACTAATTTTTTAGTTTTGTGACCGAACTTCAGTTTTTTAATTTGGGGTTACTTTGATAATGCTCGATGAAAGTAGAAACAAATGGGTGAAACTCAAGCAATGTAGTTCTTTAAATTTGAAACACAAAAATTGTTTTTTAATGTTTGTAAAAAATGTAACACATACTGAATAAAAACTATATACGATATCAACGGAAATACCCTAAGCTACAATATGGAACCAATGTTTCTAATTTGGAAAAAACCACAGCGGGTAAATTTAATCTTTACATTATACTATCAAAGTTACCCGCATTACGGTACTCTTAATGTTCTCATGAAAACATGATATTTGTTTTTATTTTTATTTTTTCTTCGATTTGTTTTCCGTCGATCTTGTTTTCCGCACTGAATACCAATATGTTAACTACGACAGGGAGGCAGCTCCCAAACCTGGACCCTACCTATCGACCCATCAACTCATGAACCGGGGACCAACGGCTTTACTTCCCTTCTGGCGCCGACTGGGATTGAACCCATGCCTTTTTGGGGTGAGAAGCAATCACGTTTACCACTACACTACCGGCATCGCTATGAAATTTATTTAAAAATAAATTATAAATATATAAGATATACTTTTTAGGACCTATCAGTTTTAAAATATTTTTGGAATTTTTACTCAAAAATTCAACAACAACAAAACTACCATGTATATTTTTCCCAGGAAAGACTAACCCTTCTGAACAACTTTGTAGCAAACGTCATTTTGATCCGAAGTGACATTTTTGTGCTACAATTTTTTGAAAAATATAAAAGACGCCATTTAAAAATAAAATACAAGATCTAAAATAACCGCCCTTGGCAAACAATGGAAACGACACCCCTTTTGTAATTGATTAAATTAAGCATCAGGCTTTATAATAGAGAGGCCAAGTTCTATCTAGTTCGTTTATTTGGAAGGCTCAATCGCGTTAGCTTTACGGAGCCGATAATTCATTGTTCACTGTGTGTAACAAAATTCACTTAATTCTATGTCTAGTAGGAGTTGGGCCGATTACTCGCGGCTTACTCGAGGTTAGAAGGGTACATTTTCGAAGGATAGGAGCAGGGGAGGAGCTTGGGGTAGGGTTTCGTTGTCTCATCAGAGCGTTGTCGCCAGTATGAACGGTAGTGCTGTTCTAGCTTCGTCCGGAGTTCAACCGGCTATGGTGGGTGACCAGTGGGCGACGATGAGACTCATCGAGACGGGGGGACAAGACAAACAAAAACTAATAAAGAGAGGCAAAAGACAAAAGGAATTAAATTCTTATACTAGACATTTGAAAAAAAACATAAACGGACTGCATATAGCAGAGATCACGGGTTGCCAACACGTCTCTGATAGGAACATAGGGTTGTCTTCCTTGGGCCTCGAGGGTATTCAAAAGTCGCTCTCTGGCGGCGTCATTATCCGTACATTGCCAAACTGCGTGTTCGATGTCATCGTAACCGTTTCCACACCGGCAGATGTTGCTGTCCACGAGGTTTATTCTATTGAGATGAGCATCTAGCGAGTAATGGTTGGACATAAGTCTACTCATCACGCGAATGAAGTCACGACTTAAGCCCAAGCCTTTAAACCACGCTCTCGAAGAAACATTAGGAATAATTGAATGTAACCACCGTCCAAGATTTCCAGTGTCCCAATCGGTTTGCCAACTCGAAAAGGTACTCTGACGCACTAAATGGTAAAATTCATCGTGTGAAATTTGCCTGTCATACAATTCGCCTTCCTGCGCGCCCACCTTTGCGAGAGAGTCCGCCTTCTCATTGCCTGGGATTGAGCAATGTGAGGGGACCCATACAAAGGTAATCATATATGATCTTTCGACCAGCACACACATCTGCTCCCTTACCTTTGAAAGGAAATAAGATGAGTGCCTACCTTGTTTCATCGACCGAATAGCCTCAATCGAACTGAGACTATCCGTGAAGATGAAGTAATGGTCTGCGGGCATGTTGGAAATCATCCCCAATGCGAAGTTGATTGCTGCCAGCTCAGCAACAAAAACGGAACAAGGTTCCTGAAGTTTGCGGAAGGCGCTAGAGTTTTCATTGAAGACACCGAAGCCAGTGGATCCATTGAGACGGGACCCATCTGTAAAATATCTTTTTATGTAATTGACTTGTTGATACTTTTCAGTAAAAATACGCGGAATAATAATAGGTCGAAGTTGATCGGGAATCCCATGAGTTGCTTGTTTCATGGTCAGATCATATTCAATTGAGGAACTGCGATTGGTGAAGTGAACACGGTCTGGAGTATAACAAGGAAGACACATATCTGATGATATGTAGTGGTGGTAGATTCTCATAAATCGAGATTGTGTGTTCAGCCCAAGAATTTCTTCAAAATTAGCAATTATAAGTGTGTTCGTCACTCCGCATTTGATTAGTATTCTGAGAGAGAGCTCCCAGAAACGGTTCTGGAGGGGTGTTACTCCTGCCAGAACCTCGAGACTCATGTTATGCGTTGAGTGCATACAGCCTAGAGCAATGCGCAGACAACGATATTGAATTCGTTCCAATTTTATTAGGTGACTTTTTCTTGCCGAGAGAAAGCAGAAAGAGCCGTACTCTAGAACAGAGAGAATAGTTGTTTTATAAAGCGTTATGAGGTCTCCCGGATGAGCACCCCACCATGTGCCGCAAATTGAACGGAGAAAGTTGATCCTCTGCTGACATTTTTGCTTCAAATACGTAATATGGGCATTCCAAGTGCACTTTGAATCAAACCAGACCCCAAGGTACTTGAAAGACAATGATTGGGTAATGTTTCTGCCCAAAAGATTAAGCTGCATTTGGGCTGGGTACCGCTTTCGAGTAAACACTACCAGTTCAGTTTTCTGCGGCGAGAATTCGATCCCTAGATTCATAGCCCAAGAAGACAAGTTATCTAAGGAATTTTGCAATGGTCCTTGCAAGTTCACGGCATGTGGACCTCTTACGGAAACCACACCGTCATCTGCAAGTTGTCTTAGCGTGCATTGTTCTGCCAAACAGTTGTCGATATCTTTGACGTAAAAGTTATAAAGAAGAGGGCTGAGACATGAGCCTTGGGGCAGGCTCATGTAGCTAATTCTGGAAGTTGTCAGTTGTCCAAGGGAAAAGTTCATTTGCTTTTCTGACAACAAATTGTACAAGAAATTATTTAAAATTCCAGAAAGTCCACATCTGTGCAGATTGTCTGACAGAATTTCAATGGAAACTGAATCAAAAGCCCCCTTAATGTCCAAGAATACTGAAGCCAATTGCTCCTTGTGTGCAAAGGCCAGTTGAATATCTGTGGAAAGCAGCGCTAGACAATCGTTTGTTCCTTTGCTCTTGCGGAACCCAAATTGTGTATTTGATAGCAAATTATTTGTTTCGACCCACTGATCGAGTCTCCGAAGGATCATTTTCTCCAACAATTTCCTAATGCACGAAAGCATGGCAATCAGACGGTATGAGTTATGGTCAGACGCTGGTTTGCCAGGTTTTCGAATGGCTATTACTTTGACCTGTCTCCATTCAGGCGGTATAATGTTGTTTTCTAGTAAGGAATTGAATAAGTCTAGCAAGCGTCTTTTAGCGATATCTGGGAGATTTTTCAGAAGATTGAATTTAATCATATCGCTTCCCGGTGAGGAGTTGTTCGATGAAAGAAGAGCCATAGAGAAATCCAGCATTGAGAATGGTCTATCCAGAGAGCCGCCGCTAGGAGACGCTTCTGGAAGAATATTTTGTGCTGGAACTGAGTCCGGACAGACCTTTTTAGCGAAATCGAATATCCATCGGTTGGAGTATTCTTCACTCTCATTGAAAGATGAGCGGTTACGCATGTTGCGAGCCACCCTCCACAAGGTGTTCATTGAGGTTTCTCGTGAGAGTCCCTCGACGAAATTGCGCCAATAACCGCGTTTTTTTGCTTTGATTAATTGTTTCAGCTTTGTCTCAAGCTTTGAATATTCCTCGAAGTATGTGGAGGTTTTGTGTCTACGAAAAGCTTTGAAAGCATCAGATTTTTCTACATACAATTTTGTGCATTCTTCGTCCCAACCAGGTGTGGCTGGTCTCCTTTTAAAGGGTGCACTTGGAACTTTTCTTTTTTGTGCTTCCAGTGAGCTTTTGTAAATCAAATCGGCTAGGAATCGATATTCTTCCAATGGTGGAAGCGCATCTATTGATTCGACACCGATTGTCACCGCCGTTGCATATTTCTGCCAATCTATGTTCCTTGTAAGATCAAATGGAACACGAGATGGTTCTGCAGAGTGAGGGGCACACTTAATTGAAATGATGATTGGCAAATGATCGCTACCATGGGGATCATTGATAACCTTCCACTGACAATCCAATGATAGCGATCTTGAACACAAAGATAGGTCGAGTCGGCTTTCTCGAGCCGGAGGTTTTGCTATACGTGTCGCTTCACCAGTGTTCAAAATAGTCAAATTGAAATCGTCACATAAATCGTAAAAAATAGCCGCTCTATTGTCGTCATATAGATCGCCCCACCCAGTACCATGGGAGTTCATATCACCCAGAATTAATACTGGGGATGGAAGAATCGAAACTAGATTCCAGAGTTGACTACGGCTAATGGAGGTTCTTGGTGGAACGTATACTGAAGCTATACAAAGATCTTTGTTCTTCACATTTATTTGGCAAGCGACGATTTCGACGCCTGATAGAGCAGGAAGGGAAATTTTGTAGAAAGGGTAGCACTTTTTGATCCCTAAAAGTACTCCTCCATAAGAATCGTCTCTATCCAGGCGAATAATGTTAAAATCGTGGAAGTTGAGTTCTTTATCGGAAGAAAGCCATGTTTCACAGAGAGCAAATATATCACAATCAGAATTGTGAAGTAAAAATTTGAACGAGTCTAGTTTAGGCACTAGACTACGGCAGTTCCACTGTAGCACAGTGATCATATCTTCAACCTCGTTCGACGAATTATCCATCGAAAGATATGATTGATGCAAGGAGGGGGCATGAAACAGTCAATTGCTTAAGATATGATTCTAATGTTGGAAGCAAGGCAGAAACTAAGCTTCTAAGAGGGTCTTGTATGTTGAACATATTTAATATGAATTCCACAATGTCCGAAAAAGCTAGCAAACCGCGTTCGGACTTGGATTTCTTTTGAGAAGTTTGAGGAGCAGCTTTTTTGTTTTTCTTTTCTTTGTTGGGTAATGGCGGAAAATCCTTACTGCAGCCAGGAAGTGGAGCAGTAGGAGCCTTCGATTTATTTTTTTCATCCCCATTACCCTGGGAATTTTGCAATCCTCTGGGAGTGACTTTAGTTTTCTTACGGCGCACTTTCGGGGAGGAGCATTTTCGTTTTGAGGATCCGTTCGTTTTCAAAGGTGCGTGTACCACCGTAGAGTCACCCTCATCGGATGAGTCAGAGTCCGATTCTTCAGCTGACAAAATCGAAAATTGATTTTCATCTTGGACGACTGATGCAGCCTTCACCATTTGTGCATATGACTGCTTGGAGCGTCCAGAGATTGAACGCTGCACTTTATCGGAGTGCTGTTTGTACATCGGGCACTCCTGCAAGGGGTGAGGATTCTCGCCACAATATGCGCATTTTACTGATTCTTTGTGGCAAGAATCCTCTTTGTGGTTTTCACCACATTTGCCACAACGAGTTTTGTTGCCGCAATGGCTGGCTGAGTGTCCCAGCCTTTTGCAGTTGGTACAATTATATACCCTCTGTACAAACAACCGCACCGGAAAAAAAGCACCATCAACTTTGACAAAGTTTGGGAGAACTGAACCAGCGAAAGTCACCCGAAACGAGTCTGAATGCTGATAAACTTTCTTGCCATCTTGCAAAGATACTGAATGCAGTTGCCTGACATCCAGTATCTGTACCTGCTGACCGATTTTCGAGTTTTTGAAGCAACCCGATGCTCGTTTTAAATCCTCGACACTCAGACTCGCGTCGGAGACCACACCTTCTATCTCCACATCTCGAGAAGGGATGTAGATGTTGTACTCAACACTAAACAGCTCATGTTCAGCAATTTTATTTGCCACATCATAAGTCGGTGCTTCTACACGCAGTTTATTGAATCTCTCTTTATGTACCAAGATTCCCGGATACTTACGCAGCAAGTCTCTCGAAATGTCGAGAGTTTTCAAAGGTTTATTTTTAGGCCGAAAAAAGACAACCCATGGTCCTTTCGAAGACGGTTGATAGTATCTAGTTCGCGCAACGTAGGTATCTGAAGACGCCATAAGTGTTGCGCAAACGCGGTGCACAACCGCTTAAAAAGGAAAAAAATACTTCAAAAAACATTCACCAATTAATCTACTTAACTACTAGTTGTTAATATTTTGTTGCCCAGTGTATGAACAACCAAACAAAACAATAACAAAATTATAAAAAAAAAAAAAAAAAAAACTTTTTATTAGTTGCAAGAAGTTGCACCACTATAGCCCTCACAACCCTATCAGGGGAGAGGGCAAAGCCACGCGCAAAATTCAATAACAAAAGCGCGGCAATGGGCTAGAGAAGACTATTGTATAGAATACTTAACACCGGCCGGTGCCGGCTGTGTGAGCTGGTGCAGCCACTCCGTTTGCTGCTTTGTTGTTGTTGCTTGCTGCTTTGGAGTGGTGATGAGATGATGACGGTGAGATGATAGTCCACCTATAGCGTCGCTAAAGGTGGCTACTTCCTCTGCTGACTGCGGTTGCCTTGGGCACTGAACTTCGTCCACGGTAGGTAAAACGCGCGATATAAAAAAAACCACTATGGTGGGAAAAAAAACTCCACCGGCTACGAAACTAATACCCGCAACGGAGACACGAACAAACTACGTCCGGCTACTTCAAGCTATCGGCGAGGAATGATGAGAGAGGCCAAGTTAATTTTTATTAAGATTTTCAATATTATTTCACGTCTGGGATGCTAATTAGAATCTGATTTCTCGATTTACCGGACCTAAAATATTGTAGATTGCGATTGTTTTTGATTGTCTCAGAATCCTGAGAACTTGCTTTGTTCCTACATCATGTAAATTTCTCCTTGTCATTATTTCTTCAGTAATGAGTAACTTTTTGCTAGCTGGTGGATCACCTTTTCGATCAACCACCGAACCACCGAACATCGCCAAAATAGGGGAACAGGATTTTTCAGTAATCAAAGGAACACATCTTAGTCCATGTTACTTTTTATGTCTTGTTGATAGTGACAAGACTCGGCTTTGTCCACCGAGGATGAACTTGAAACAAGGAACAAATGAGTTAGCTTGTCTTCATCTATGTGATTCCTAATGTCTTATTAGGTATTCTTTATCTTTTATATTTTCCCTCGTTTTAGCAATGAAATTGCAGCATGCTACTTTACCAAAATGTGTCCCGTTGTCTCACCATCAATCTGTCAGAGCAGAAAGAGATAAAAGTTTAGAGTAGAGGACGGTGGGACAATACGCACCACGAAGTAACATTACCTAACGCGTTTATAATGCGTTTTTCAAAAACAATTCCATCTAGAATTACTAAATAAACTTCTGATCTATCATTAGGAACTGTTCATATTAATTATTCACGTCTCATTGTGCCTACTCGAGATCGGCAAGTCGATGATGACAGGAGCACATACCGTAGTAGAGGTAACAATAGCTGCAATTTCCAAACCTACGACTAGATACCTCCCTTTAAATAACGACTTGAGTTCGGTACAATCGATAGAACTGTTTCAACACATCGTAGGTACATGAGAAAATCGGCTGATCACCTTTGCCAGTGGTGGTGGGCGGGGGGTGGGATACCCCTCACCATCCGTCTCCAACTGGGGAGTTTGGTAAAGAGAGATGCCGATTCGTACCTTGCTCAAAGTTGTCCTTGCTCGCTTCCTACTCTCTATGTACAATTTTCACACTGCCGTACTATAACTATACTTTCATCTACTCATCGATAGCGGTGCTGGTGGTGTAGTGGTAAGCGTGATTAACTCTCACCCCAGCAGGCCTGGGTTCAATCCCAGTCAGCGCCGATTGGATGTTCTGAGGCATAACATCTCTGATCACGCCTTCCTTCGGAAGGGAAGTAAAGCCGTTGATACCCGGTTCATGAGTTGAGCATTGGTGCTCAGCACCGTAAACAAGATCGACGGAAAACAAATCAAGGAAAAAAAACTCTACTCATCGATGGTATAAAAATAATCACTACTTTAGTCTGTTATTTGAAATTAGCGTCGTCCACTATTTAAACACTAGTTTTTCAATGAACCATCAAAAATTGCGGACACGTGACCTCAGATCTTAAGACTAGGTTTATTATGATACATGATCATTATCGGTGTAATTGATTGATTTTGTTGCTAAGGAATCCGATATTGAAATACGGCGGACCTTTGCACGATGCTCTAATTTGTCGAGGGGAAATTCAAATTCAATCGGTTCCTTTCTATGAAAGAAGAATGTATCAAAACTGAAAAGTTCATCATTTCTATATAGTGATGGAGTAACATGACGTGTGCTAAATTATCGACACGTGGGTATACTACAATGGATCAAAGTAATGGTCGCAGAGGTTTTACGTAGTAAACGGAGGGGGAAAATATTGTTGTTGCTATCTGTGAAGTTTATCAAGTATGAGATCAAGTCTTAGTCCCAGCATGTCAGGTAAAATGCAATGAACCAAAATCTAGAATATTTTTTCAGACCGTAGTTTTTAAAATTTTGTCCATAGAAAATTACACAGGAGCCCTACATAAATGAAAATATGTCGGTCTATATTACCTTCAAACATTCATTGGAACTATTCACCGGTTTGTTTGAGGTTTTTTCAAGTGTTCTCTTTGATGGTGATGACAGTTTTCTTTGGTTTCTTCAACCTCCCCTAACTACGTCGCTGGTCAGGAGGTTAGAATCTCAAAAGAGATAATTCCTTATTCTTTTAGTACTGCATGCTACTGCATATTTGATATTTCAAATAAATCCCTCTTAGTTCACTTTATTTAAATCCATTCAAAATCCCGTTCAATCCAACCAGCCATCGACCTACTCGATGTCATGTCGAGGATTTATGTCTATACTTACCCTATCAACTATATTTGGGCATCAGTAGAGGTACTTTCCTATCAAATACGATGAGTGAACGACGACAAAGCCGACGCCGACGCTGCTGGTTGGGAGAGACTGCGGCGATAGCGTTATAGTGATTGAAATAGGGTTGCAGCGGTAGAGTAAACAGGTATAATACGCCCCCCGTATGGAAACGCGGCTATGTTTTAAAAGTGTTATCTTTAATTAACGGAACAATCACGTATGTCCGTTGGTTTGGGAATCAGTAATAAGTTGTAATCATTGATTTCTTCAGCGGCAGTCCCATTAAATGCTTGGATTACCCATTAGTTTTGCATTTATATTAATCCTGGATTCGAATAAATGCAGAGGGGTCGTTTTCCCCCGGTGGAGTGTTTTATACACTCCTACCTTACCTACCCACTATCCACGAAAACTGCGCTGCGATACGTCGAAAACATAAATGTCGAAATTCCGCTCCACACGGCACATTTTCCCGTATTGTTCAGTTCCTCGTTGGGGGGTGGATTCGTTTCCTCTGACGACGTGCTGGCAGACGGTGGAAAAAAAATCCGTAGCATACCAAACATGAGGAAGAGAAAGCAGCATTTTCTCGAACGATGAAATATCATAAAAATGCTACAAATAAAAAGAACAAACAGAACCAGAATGCCGAAGCCCAGTGAAAAGGCTTGCCCGGTTTCCTCGTCGCCCGAGGATGCCCCAAGGGAGAGTGCGGTAAAAGCTTATAACAATGTACGTTTATATAACCGTAATCATGTTGAACTGCGGAATTTCAGCTGAAACTAAGGCAGTTCTAGAAGGAGAGTGAGTCCGATTGGATCAGTGAGGCGAAAAGGATCTTAGGCAAGAGTAAAGAAAAATCATCAAACAAATTTCTTGCTCAAAACTTTATTCAATTTTCTTTTCTAAACATACATTTTTCTTTGTGTCCGAGAAAAGAGCTCCCGCTTATGCTTTCATGTCGATGGGATAGGAATTGTGGTAGTAGGGATAGACGAAATTTTGAAACCACCCCGCCGCATTGAAAGGCAAGCAGCAGGTGGATCAGAGGATGGTTGTTGCTGCCTGCCAACAGCAGTCTGATGATTGGGAAATGCTGCTCGAGCCTGGAGCTGGAATCGTGAGCCAATGATGGATAAAACGTGGTTTATTCTTGAACAAGTGGACTGTGTAGGAAAAACAAAATACCCTACTGGGTTTTGCACGTAGTCTTCAATTTGAACAACACTTCATGAGAACTTTTGGTGCATTATCCTTTTAGGAGTTTTGAAAAAAAGGGAAAATATAATAGGAATTTCATTCAAATTTGTCCAAGTGATGGCTGTATTTCAAGATTTACTTTTTCATATTATAAGTTTATTTCTTCTTCCATATGTACTCCTCCGTAGATAGTACCTTTTTTTCGAAAACACTTCGAGCATAGTCCAGGTGTTACGATACCACAGGGCATACTCATTGGTAGCAAGGTGAGTTCCGTACCACCCAAGATCTGGCAAACAGCAAACCTCAAACAGAGCATAGCCGGGGGAAAACGTGATCGAAGAAGTAAGAAAACGATCGTGAAAGTTCTTAAGAGTAATTTAATAGTAATTGAAAATATTAATAAGTTAAATCCTACCTAAAGTTATCTTAAGTCTAGATTTTTTGAACTATTGTCTAGTGAAGTGAATGAATTATTAACCTAGGTAAAATTATATACATTTTTTTTTTTGCAAAATTACGTGCAATGAAAATTCTAACCCTAAATTTCTTATGGATAACTAGAACGGTTATTAGTACGGCTGGATTTATATTAATTGTTTAATATTACAAACCTAAGAGTAGGTACTTATTGAAACTTATCCTAACATGGAAAAGTTGTAAAACCTAATCAATATTAATAAAACCTAGGACAATTTGTTGCTAGTGAACATTCACGTTCATGTAGTTTCGGGTTTGAACAGGAAGAACAACACGAAAATGCAAGTTAATTCTTTTATTTAAAAATCAAAGAACTAAAAAAAATACAATTACAGCTTTGCAGCTGTTTATGCTGCTATCAAAACGTGTTTACGTCTGCCCAAAAATCTATCCGGACACCAGGTATCTGCCACAATAAATCAGGCGTATCATTTGATACCGGCACAAAAGCTTTGGTAAACAAAAGTTTTACGGCCCCTTACACGCGAACCGAAGAACGCCCACGTAAACCAATAACATCATCGGGTGGGGGAAATTTTCCCCTTTCCGATAATTGTATTGGTTTGCGTGAGCGTACTTCGGTTCACTTGTAAAGGGCCTCACAACTTTTGTTTACAAAAGTTGTTGTGCCGTTATTAAATGTTACGCCTGAAATCATTAAACTGATCGCAGTGGAAACAATGGTTAAGGTCTCGTGGTCTTAGAGGACCACTGATCTAATCAGCGTATAGTAGATAATCAACTTCGTTCAACTTTATTTGACCGGAGCGTTCTTCGTAGTCCAAAGTAAGTACTATTTCTTGCAAAAGAGTCTTTGAGTTTCTATGCTGGTGCCATATTGGTGGTCATCCGTGCCAAGATGTCGATGTCATCAGCAAAGCTGGATGGACTTCTTTAAGATCGCACCATCCATGTATATCTCCACTCTTCTGATCACACCTTCCAAAGCGATGTTAAACAGCAGTCGCGAAAGACTTGTCCGAACACATTTTCAATAGTCGAAGGGACTCAACAACGAAACACGGACAACGCACAACACTCAATCTGCTTTACCTGTACTAACAAAAGTTTCCGGGGTAATTCAAAGAACTTGTCATCGAAGATTTTCGTAACAATAATTTAAATGTTTGATACTCGCCCAGCATAATAATCATCGCAGTCTAAACCACTTTGACATATTTAAATCTGTATCAAATAAGTGTGGCCATGCATTTTTTTTTATTTTGCCACCGTGATCACACCACATTTGCTGATACCTATTTCGACACCTGAGCTCTTTCTATTTGTGAATATGATTAAATATTCTCCTCAACCTAATTTCTAGCCAAATTGCTCGCTATCAGTATCCCACTCATAACATATTTCTAGATGATTTGGCCTATGCCAATTTGAATAACACTGTCACAACATAAGCTCTACAAACACTATCAAATATGTTTTCAGCTTAAGCAATGCAAAACTCAAACAATCATGATTTCACCACAAACCAAATGTTACAGGATCTACATACACACACTAATCCAGGCTTCCACTGTTCGGTTATTTTTGAACTAGGGTAAGTGCACCAGCTTTGACCATGCCTCAGAAAATCGATTAAATCACAATACTCGTGCGTTTTGTGGGCGATAAGTATATTTACCCCGATAAATAAGATTTGAATCAACAACCTTAACGCAACTTAAGAGCTCTATAAAAAAAAGTGAAATACCGTCAAACAAGACCGAAATAGGTGCATTTCCCCTATGGAACTGTTTAGTAAAAGTTTAAAAATCAATGAAAAATTAAAAAATTAGAAAAGTTATTCCGAGCTTATGTCAATAAATAAAATATAACCGACTTTTTCAGCTGTTAAAAATCCCGTTACAATTTTACCGATTTCGGTGATATGACTATGTAGTGTGCAGTATTCTTCTTCACACGCAACAAAACCATAATCTAATTCATTATTTTAGCTTCATTCCAAAATTCTGTAATCGGCCTCACTTTGTGCCCCATCCGATGTAAGTGCAAGTAAGTTAGCATTTCGACCGTCATCGGTTCCATCTCCCTTCCAACAGATCCTGAATGTGTCATATGGCAACTTAAAATAATACTTCCGGTTTCCTTCGGTCGGTTTTCCATTTACCACCTTCTGTGCACACGAGAAGTTCATGTTGCTCTGGGACGGAGATTATAAATTCATATGTTTACACAGCCAACGTCATAAAGTTTAGCCAGACTTTATCCAACCATGAGCTTTACACTCCAGTGGATGCTGGCTTTGGGCTTGGGAAAGGTGGAGGCATTCCGCCGTACCGGCCGGTGGCAGAGCGCTGATAGTGCAGAAAAAACGGGGGAAAACTGAAAATTATTAAAAACTATAAACACTAATGCCTGACTGTCTAAAGAGGAAAAAAATTGCAATGGCTTTAGTACAACGACGATCACTGAGCGAAAGTGTAAAAGAAGAATAGCTGAGAAGGCAAAAAGGCACGGAAAATTTATGAAGAAACTTTGCCTGTTTGTTTTTCTTATTCTTCCGCCCATCGTCCTTTGCGTTGCGAGGAAAGTGGTGAAAATGTTCCTCGCACTTTCCGGGACGGGTTGTGGCCGTGACATAAGAGTTTTAAAAGGAATGGGAGGAGGAGGAGGAAGGTTGCAGAGAGAGTTTACCTGAGGTGTGGTGCATCGCCAACCGGGGATACAAGATTGGAAGGTTGCCGTGTGCCAAAGTCCTGCAGCTGTCTTGTGGCAAACGACAGTAACTGATGGTTTAATAATGACAAAATAAATGGGAAGCTCATTTTCATGCAAATTTCTGAGGGAAAATCTGCATTTATGTTTCACCGATGTTTGGCTTCGCTGTCAGCTTGTTCATGGGTTTCCGTTTTTCTTTCGCTCAGGCAGCTCTAGAAAGCTTGTGAGAGGTCATTTTCTGATGATAAATTGCACTCAATTCAGGGAAGATACTTTCAACTTTTCCTCTCAACTGAATGATGGAGTTTTGCAGAAAATTAAAATTGATAAAGCCAAGAGGAAATCTGAAAATGTAGCATTAAATTTTAACTGGCATTTAAATGGAAACGGTTTAACCCGGACAGATATGACCAGTCATGGCAGGTCATTAATTATTTAAAAGCTTACGGGAATGGTGTATGAATCGCAAAAATAGAATCAAAAACTGAATGTAACGACGCAGCACCGATTGTGGCCTCTAGGAAACGTGTAATTATTCTAATTTGAATGAAACGTAATGGATGTCACATAGAAATAATAATGATGCCAGTGCGCTACCGATGCGATGCGATGCGTTGATATTCCAGCTAACCACTAATGACTGTACCTCATGTGATCCGTTTGCCGACAACTGGTTGGAGAAGATAATCGGTACAATGAGAATGCAGGATTGCTAGATACGATACAATGCGATTCAATTTTAGAATTTTTAAAGTTCTTACATCGATGTCTCATAGTTATTGTGTTGGTAACTAAGAATATATTTATGAATTATGCTAAGAATATATTTATGAATTATGCTTAACGTGCATTAGTCCCAATGTCGTTTGCCTAATGTCATTATGCCTAACGTTCATATGCCTAGCAGAGTACAACCATATAAAGATTACAAACAAGGCTAAGCAAGGCTGCATTAATTATGCCACGCTAAATTGAGGACAACTTTATTCCCCTCCCTCATTTAGACAAGTTTTTCGTATCCCGAATGCATTACTTGTCACAATATTTACACTTCTCCTCTCCCCCCTAGGGCATAAAACAATATATGAATCACCCCTTCAATGCGAAAGAAGAAAAATTAATAAACCGGTCGCCTGGTCGACAGGGATTTGAAATTTTATATGGAAATTTAACTTTCTAAGTAAGGTGGGTGAGCCAGTAGTGGAGGTATTAGGCCATTTTATTAATTAAACAATAAATATACGATGTACACACAATTGTTATACGTCAATCTATAGCTTTCAACCTATATTTAGATAGAAAAATATTACACTGTAATAAAATTGCATACAATTTTAGAAAACTCATCCTCTATTAATACTGTTCCAGTAGTTGTGGTAGTTGCTAACTTTGGTTCCTATAATAGTGGAATGCGTTGGTTTCTTGTGGGTTCCACTATTATAGGAACACTACCGCAACTAAAGGTGCAAAGGAGTGAAAATCTTAAGGAAAATTAATTATTTTCCGTAATTTTTTGCCAAATTTTAAGTTAGAATTATGCAAATATGTTTTATTTCAGGACAGCTACCGATAAAAAATGGTCTTATCCGGGTCCTGCTCACTATTCCGGCCCAACCTCCATACCGCAACTATAGGTACACCACTATTACTGGAACACCTAACCTATGGGGAAAATCGCTTTTCTATAGCGGCGCCGGTGGTGTAGTGGTAAGCGTGGTTCAATCCCAGTCGGCGCCGCCGGGATGTTCAGAGTTGATGGGTCGATAGGTAGGGTCCAGGTGTGAGAACTGCCTCCCTGGCGTTGATAGCATTGGTGCTCAGCACGGAAAACAAGATAGACGGAAAACAAAGCAAGAAAAAAAAGATTTTGCAGATAATGGGTACTTTTATGTAGAGTAAAAATATCAATACTTATGAAGCATATAGAACAACTATTCCTGAAAATATTTACTGAAGATAGTATTTCAATTGAACTTAAAATATTAAAGCTAATCAATGTAGAAGCCATGCTAGTTTATTTAGCCTGATTTTAAATCTGTTCATTTGGGAACACTGTGTGAAGTGTGGGTGGTGAGATTGTATAATCGGAATGGTGGGTGCTAAAATAACATATGGGATATTGATTTACAGGATTTAACATCAAATATCTCCAGATCATGGTCATATACAAACTCTCAGCCTACAGCAAAGTTGTTCAGGATAATCTCCTGAACAACTTATGGCGTTATGGTTGGTGGACACATTAGTTCAGAATTCTTCCATAACGTGATGCTAGTAAACATGCAAATATACAGTATCTGCTATATCTTCTGACTTGAGAGCTTATCCATATAGAAAGTGTCTGTCTTCGGCAAAGTTGTTCATGTAGCCAAGGTCGTTTGGTTGGTGAACAGATTCGCTCAGAATTCACTCATCACGTGGCACTAGTATACATATTGACTTTTTGAATCTGCTTTACGAGATTCAATCTTTTCGAGATCCTACCTAGCTAAGAAGTTTCTGTCATCGGCAAAGTTATTCAGATGATTAAACCCATCCGGAAGTTTAACAGATTAGTCCAGAATTGGCTCACCACGTAGAGCTAGTATACATATTGACTGAGTCTGCTGTATTATATCACGAAATCCTGTCTATCTATGGACCTTCCGTCTTCGGCAAAGTTGTTCATGTGACCATTGGTGAGGTCAATTGGTTGGTGAACAGATTTCACTCATCACGTGGCATTAGTATAGATATTGATTTTCTGAAATTGATACAATTCAATTGCAAATAAATCCAGTAATCCATCCTTCGTATTTTGAAATATCTTAAAAATAGATTTTTATTTAATTGATTCAAGGCTTATACTTCATTTATTGTTTATTTTTAAATTCAGTGATCCATCCTACGTTTTAAGGAATATCTTGAGATTAGATTAAAATTTAATTGGTCCAAGGCTTATACTTTATTTATTATTTATTTAATGCAATCAGATTCAAAGAGCTCCATGTTTTCTAATGATGTAAGTATTTGCTCGATGGAAATTTTGAGTAAAAAATCCAGTGACGTAATTTACGTTTCTGTAATATTGTAGGAAGTCATTTGAGCACTAATACGACGAAGGTAATGCTGTTACATATTTTTGGCCTACTAACTTAATAATTATGCCAATAGCTGCAATTTACTGTAAAGCATTTTATCAATATTTATGTCAAGTTTTTTTTCTCGATGCATCATTTGAGATTGCAAAACCAGCATATTAATCTTCTGGCCATTTAAAAAATACTGGGCATGAATTTATATAAAACGGACGTGGACACCTTTTAATTTGAAATTCCCCACAGTGTAGAGTACAAAACTACAAATTTAAAAATGCAAACTTTCATATAAATTTGATAGTATTTGTATTGGAATTTGTCGCAACTTATAACGGAATTGGCCACAACTTTCAAACCACATTTTCCAATGATGGCAAAAAGTTTGAACCAGTGCTGCCATGGTAAATTTAGAGTAGATTACTCACAAATTTTTCATATGTGCCCCTCTGCTTACCTCAAATCCATGCGCTCCTTTTAGAGAGCGCTCTTTTTTTTTCCTTAATTTTTTTTCCGTCGATCTTGTTTGCCGTGCTGAACACCAATGCTACCGACGCCAGGGAGGCAGCTCCCACACCTGGACCCTATCTATCGACCCATCAATTCATGAACAGGGGACTAACAGCTTTACTTCCTTTCCGAAGGAAGGCGTGATCAGTGATGTTATGCTTCAGAACATCCCGGCGGCGCCGTCTACACCACCGAAGCCGCTTAAGGAACGCTTATAATTGTACAAACAATGAAAAATAGAATGCGGGTACAACTTGTCTTTAATAAGCCCGATATAAAACTTCAAAATACGTATCAGTGGGATTTTTGCATTTCAGTTTCCACCGCTATCAAAACGATACGATATTTTGTGGATTAGTTTTAGTATTTGGGCTTGGTCTTCTTCAGAGTTTAGTATAGTATTGTTCAGCATAAAAAGCTAACAAACTTAAACTAAAAGTACACAGTTCGAAAAAGTACTGCAAATTTCTGTTCATTATCCTGCCCCTCATGGCATATCATATATGTTTACATTATAAATCGTGTAAAGTTCTGAGACATTACATAAAGAGTTGCAAATATTGTATAGCCCATCTTTGTAAACTAGTTCCTCTTTTGGGTGAAATAAATGAAATACAATTTTACGTGAATGGATGTTTTCATCACAATTAAAACTCAGAATGTTTTGCCGTGTAGCCGTTATGAAGATCGCAAGCGCTGGCTCGAAACATTAACGATGTTAAAACTGTAATCAATGCTTTTTCTTGAGCCAAAACCAAATTACAATTTTTTTCAGATCTTTAAACTTCCCCGAAAGTCTGGACTTTTATGAAGTGTTCGATGCTTCCCTGAATATATTGGAACTGCCTTAAAGAAAGTTTTTGAAAATACCCTGAGATTGTCCAATCTTCTGAAATCTTCCTTCAGTTGATTTAACTGTCTTGTAGTTCATTGATCTTCCCTAATGTTCTTAAAGCTAGCTTGAAGTTCTCCCAATTCTTTTGAAGTTCTTGGGCAGTTTACCTGAAGCTGATGGATCCACCGTGAAGTTTTCGAATCTTCCTCAAGTTCCCGAAAGTTTACAAAATTTTTCGGAACTTCCCTTATTATCCCACAGGCTGTTTATGAAACTGGCCTGAAATCTTCGGTATTATATTTAATTCTTCGAAAATTCACAGATTCATGGATTATCGCTACTCTTCTGATGATGTGGATGGAATTCCCTTGAAATTAATTAAACTTCCCTAAACATTTGTTAGCATCACGATGTTTTCTGCTTTCAATGAACTTTTTGGAGCATCTGTATATTTACCAAAAAAAAACTTCAGTTTTCTAAACTTCTTGGTGATCTTTGGATCATTTTATGTTTTTTGAACTTCTCGAAGTTCTCGCTTTTTTATAATTTAATAGAACTGACCTAAATTTTTCAATTTCCTGGAAGTTCCTGCCAGTTCCAAAATTCTCAGAACTACCCTAAAATTCACAGTTCACCTTAAAATCTATATTATGGAGCCAGCACCAAATTAAAGTTCAAATTCTTACTCCCGACTTCCGAACCTACTTCCACCCTTACTATCACATTTTTGTTGATATTATTGTTAACCCTAATGACAGTGCATTTGAGTCGCAAGTCAATTCATCAGCAACGTACAGATAATGCGTATCTAATAAACTCAACTGAAGCTTTTAAAAATTTCTGTAAAGTTCCTGAAATTTGCATGATGCTCGTTGATCTTTCCAGCTGCTTAAGATCTGATGAAGTATAGTTTTACCAGAACAAGCTCATATTTAGTATGCAATGTTTGCTAAGCAACCCAGTAATATAATTAAACTTCTCTGTAGCTCTGAAGATTCTTTAAGTTCTCAGAAATTATTGGAATTTCCATGAAATTGGTAGAACTTTTGAAAGTTTCGCATTTTTGGTACTCCGTACGGAAAACAAGTCAAGGAAAAAAACTATAGCGTATTAAAACGTTTCCTGAATTTTTTTGATATTCATTCTAGATCCCGCAGGTTTCTTAGAATTCATATTGCCCTCTTTGATTTTTTTTTTCTGGATTATGTTCATGGAACATCTGAAACGTCCCTGCATTTTTTTTTGAAGTCGAACGCATTGGAAATTTGAATAAAATTGATCACAATGTTGAATCGAAATTATTCTTATCTTCCAACATATTTGAATGGAAATCTGATGAAAGTTTGAACGAATTTTTCACATTTTTTGACCATTTCTTACTTTAAAAGAAAACTATGGCAATTTTTAAATAAACGTGAAATGTAAACATAATTGGTCCATTGATGCATTGAAGCATTGCATAATTGTTCTTTATGTTCAATCATTCATAGATGAGATAAAACTTCAAAATAGAGCATTCAAAAATTTTCAACAAATCATATCTCGAAAATGTCACTGCAAATAAAAATGCCATCTGAGACAAAGTTGTTGAAAAATTCATTTTTTGGAAAAATACTTTCAATAAAATAAACAAGTAACTGCCCAAAAAACTGGATAAAACTAATAAAAACAAAAAAAAACTCTTTTCAATATTTTTTGAAAGCTTTACATTAAAAAGTTTATAAAAAATTCTATTATTTTTTTCTTTGATTTGTTTTCCATGCTGAGCACCAATGCTACCAACGCCAGGAAGGCAGCTCTCCCACACCTGGACCCTACCAATCGACCCATCAACTCATGAACCGGGGACCAACCAACCAAGGAAGGCGTGATCAGAGATGTTATGCCTCACAACATCCCTGCGGCGCCGACTGGGATTGAATCCAAGCTTCTCGGCTTCCATTAAAGCGAGTATCACGTTAGCCCTTTCCCATAATGACCTGCAATTGGCTCTCAGTGCAATTACAGCTGATTTTTGCAATAACGGAGTAGCAACCAAGAGCTCATGCTCATTATGGAGTATTTTAGATCATTTTGGCCTTAAAATATCTGCATTTCATATTAATGGGTCACTAGTTCATGGAATTTCTAAAAGTGGGCGCAATTCAAAAAAGTTTGAGAACCGCTGGCTTGAACGGTCCGGTTTAGTGATAGCCATTCGATTTCAATCGATTCAAGGAGTCCGACTCCTTATGCTCAAAAATGCGTCCGACTCCGACTCTACAGCCCTGCAATAATGAATTTATTCACAAACGATTAATTAAATTTTGATGTAGTCAACCAAAGGAAATCTCATCATAATACCTACCATGAATCAGAAATAATACAACATAAAACAAAATGCATAATGCACTATCGTATGATAAGCATTAGTGCTGACGGCTTAAAACATACGACCAGAAAGGCTACCGATGTGAGAGTAAAAAAAAACATGTTCAAACTTTCCCACAGCATCAGTTTGAATATGCAAATCAGCATTCACTGTGTGTTTGAACAACTGCTGGATTCCTTTTGTTTGTGTTTTGCGTCGTGCTTGACCAGTTTAGCATCCTGGTCCGAAAAAAGGATCGAGACAATAAAACACACTTGACCGTTCCGGCTACGTGTTGCCTGTGCTGATGCCATACTGCTGAAGCTGCTAGTGTGGCTGAGCAGAAGTGGCCCTCTTAAGATAAACGCCGATTTTTGTTCCATCTGGGGCCACACTATAGGACCAATGCTGTTGACTGCTGAGGTTCTCTAAGCCTCCGGGTGAGTCGAATCCCCTTATCCCCTTTTGAGCTCTGGATTCAATCCTAGTCAGTGTGTTTGAGTCTATTTTATCACTGAACACACAAACAGGTTGTCACTTTGTATCAATACACCAGAACAGAAACCGAAAGGCAAACTGTTTGCATTGTTCCCCTTTTTCGGATGAAGGTCGGCTGGATTAGAAAGTTAGTTTTCCATTCGAAACCATTAGGCTTTGTGCTTTGAGGACTTCGAAACGGATTAATATACATCACTTTTCGTATGAGTTTTAGATTCTTTCGACAAGTTTATGCTTTTGTCGAATCTCACAGATTCTGCACCGACAATAAACTTTGTGGAGAGCAGTAACAATGTAGCCAAATAAGTTGCTACAATACAAACTTTATTCAACTATGCATTGCAACTGCAACTGTTTAAAGACTTTTCCATTTGCAAAGTGACAACCTTCCAGATCTATTATGGACAATTTAAAATTCAACGTATAAATTATCGATAAACAAAGCGAGCACGCCTGTCCGCCTTCCCGAGACCAAAAAAACCTTCCACGCCTTCTAAATATTTAATCACGTGTATCGGAAAATGTTCTTCCGCCCACTCCCTTTCCGGGCGAAGGGCACGAAGGCAAACGGCTTCACCGGATGTTTTCGGTCGTATTGGTTGGATATGTTTGTTCAGCATCGAAAAATGCAGTCACCAATCCAGCCACCGAGTTTCGTTCCGCCATGTTCGTGTTGCTCAGCAGCAGCGTGGTATCAATTTCAGAAAAAGCAAGAGCAAAGTTTAAGAAGGGATCGGTACACACACAAAAATCTCTCGACTCGGGACACGTTTCCAGTGTTTACCGGAGTGAATGTTTTATGGTGCAATATTACAGGAAGCTTTAGTACCGGTGTGCCACCACAGCTACAACGTAGGCAGAATCTTTAAAGGACCCGGGTGAATCGGCTTTCATAAATTGTCTTTTCCTTGACTTGCGGAACGATTGAGCTAGATGAGGAAGTCAGTCCTGGTTTGTTTTGCAGCAGTGTGTTGAAAGTTAAGCCTTGGGGCTACAGTGGCTTCCCGTTTTTTGGTAACTTCATAAGCTATTTCTTATATCAGTGTTGCAACAGTGCATCCTGGATAATTGATTACTGGCGATCGCTGATCCCTAAAAATTAATGTTCAAGTGAAATTGAAGATTGCATTTAGCATGGATTACAGAGAGGCCAAAATAGTGGCGCCTGTGGTGTAGTGGTAAGCATGATTGCTTCTCACACCAGAATACCTGGGTTTAATCCCAGTCGGCGAGACCGGGATTTTCTTAGGCATAAAATATCTAATCACGGCTTCCTTCGGAATGAAAAAAAAGCTGTTGGTCCCCGGTCCATGAGTTGATGGATCAATAGGTAAGGTCCAGGTGTGTGAGCTGCCTTCCTGGCGTCGGTGGTATTGGAGGCCACCGAAAAAAAATACGCATTGTTAAAAACGGGAAGGCACTGTATTTGGAAAAAAAAAGCTACGGTACTTCTGCGGCGAAAGATTGATATCTGCGAGCACTGAGGTATCTATAAATCGTGTGTTGGCATTGAATAAGTAAATCTGTTCTAAATAAAATACATAATTGAAATGAAAACTCATACTCAGACTCAAACGAGATAAGATGCGCTCAAAGAGCTTTAGCTTAGTATACTTACTATTTCATGATAGTTTGGTGAAATAATTTTATGCAATCACAAACTGTGAAAAACATATCAATTTGACAATTTGGCAAGTTAGTTCAAATAACGCATTTATGACGCATATCCTGCCATATAGCATCGCTTATAATTAAATTTTATTGCCAAAATGTCAACATAAAATTTTAAATTTCAATTTTGTTTCTCTCCATGAACAACGACTTTCAGGCAAAACAACATTTAAAATCTGATATCCAAAATGATTAAAAAAAAACTCCAAAAAATCTCATTATTAAAGTATTTAAAAAACAACACTAAAATCTGAAGTAAACTACAAATGGTAGGCTTCGTGGTCGGCCGGTTAGAAGATGATCAACAACTGTTATATGTTCTTTCTTGTGAAATATTCAAAGTTCCAACCTTTGTTCTTCATAAAACATCCAACATAATTGATTTCTATCATAAAAAAAATTGCAAAGGTTGCTGAAGTGTAACTAACTGTTGAACGAAAAAATTTATTAATTAATTCTCTTCAGCTTACTTGCAGATGTACACGTCAATCGAGTTGGATTTTGAAAGCTTACCTGAAAATAAAGAAAAAAAAACATATAATTATATAATTTATTAAATAATTTAAATAACAAATGTTCTAAAATGCGATACCGTGAAGGTGGGTTATTCCACGCACTTAACGCGATAGTAAAGTCTTTCTCGCTACAGAAACTTGCGAAGAAGAGAAAAGTTACCGTCGAACATATCGTTTGATAGAAAAATAAGATTTGTAAAACCAGTAACAACATTTCAAAATTTGCGTCGCCAGATGATATGACGGTGCATTTAATTCCACGCACTGATTCGATCGATGTTTGTTATTCCGCTCAACAGTGCACCTAATTCCGCGAACTTTCATTTAACTGACATTTAAACTCAATACTGGTTTTTAAATTGCTGGAAAGTCTTGCATCACTTCAATGATACTGTTTTCTTTAAAAAGATATGAAAGATTCAATCAAGAATGCGTTTTCCCGGGTAATATGGAGCGTGAATAAGGAACCGCTAATGAGGATACCCACAGCTTATGGGGTTTTTACTAATGGGGGCTGTGATGGATTATCTAATTAATTTAAATTTATAAAGCTTTTTTGTCTTCGACAAAGTTGTTGAACTAGCTTAGGCCAATATTGGATATAGTTTAAACTGGAAACTACGCCGCTAGAGGCGCTTCACTTTCATATTAATCATGGCAAGTGCTATAATATAATTCCGGTCACTTGACAATCAATTTGATATTGTTCATGCAAATGGTTAAAACTAACGTGTAATTATGTATTGTTATGTTCCCTTATGTATGTTCTATGCAACTGTCAAAAGCTTACAGCTTCTTGTGGATTATAATAGACAGAACATAAAGAAATTTAATGAGTGTTTCTCAACACGTCATTTCAAAACAGAATCTGTTAGCTTTTAAGCTAAGATCCTACCTCAGAAAAAACTATTTGAATCACCATGGATATTTTGCAATGAAAAGGTTTTGAATACATAAAAACAAATGTTCTCTGCCAAATTAAAAAAAAAGAAGTCAAATCATGTTTTAATTGTGCGCGCAAAAAGGAGCAGCAGATATGTTGGTGTTCATATTTCCGCTCATAGAATAAGAATTATGTCCATACATAATTTGATGCACTACATTACCTAAAGCTTAACAGACGCTCTGGAAAAGGTAAGGAAATATTCAATACTAGGTTCAATACATAATGCAATTATATGAAAAAACAAATACATATTATGGTAACAAGTTTAATTGGAAACTACGCTGCTAGAGGCGCTAGAGTTTAATATTATTTATAAGGGGTACTATATATCTCGTGATCATGGTCATATAGAAAGTTGCCGCCTTGAGCAAAGTTTCTTAGGTGACCATCTCCTTTTGGATGGTGGTTATACTAGTTCAGAACTCTCTCACTACGTGCCACTAGTGTGCATGCGAACTTACTGTATAAGCTGTATCTCAAAATCCTGGCCATATAGAAGGTTATTGTCTTGAGCTATCTTGTTCAGACGACCATGATCTTCCCCATGGTGGTCATATTAGCTCAGAACTCTCTCACTACGTGCCGCTAGCATGCATGTGAACTTCCTAAGTACGCTATGTCTCGAAGCTAACCCCGTATAGTATGTTGCTGCGCAATGTGAGTATTTTCGGAACAGGGGTAGTAAGTAGATGCTGAAAATTGATGCTGGACGCCATTTTGAAAACAAGGTATGATTTTGATAATTTTGGCTTTTTTTACAAACCATATAAAAACTTAGCGATGTGTTTTTTTTTCGTTTTTGAGATATATATTTTTTGAAGCTATCAAGTTTTGGGTTTTCGCTCAATACTCCTATGCGACTAGACTGCCATGCGTCTCCACTGATACATAGCTAACATAGTCACATAATCTATACCTATTTATGTGTCTGCTGTTATTGGCTTGTTTATTCAAGGTGAATACTTCAATAAGACAAGATAACCCGTAACCTAGTTTTAATTAGGGGAAATAAATTGTGTGTAATTACAATAAATTACAATTGTGGCGCACGTATGGAAAATCAGTGAATAATTAGTTCTAAATTTACCAGTGCTTAATCAGTGCTGTGAGCAGGGTTGTTTCCACTCACATGCTACAAAAAATTGTTGAAATTATTAGATGATATAATGATATGTTATATTTGCAAGTAACAAGAAGAAAGTGAAAAGTGTGCGTTTGACTCATAAAAGCTGTCAATTTTGCTTTCAGAGCGTCACAATCAGTGATCTTATGATTCGTGATCGTTCACTCAGAGTGAGCACTCACGAATCGTAGTATCGCTGTTTGTGACACACTGAGAGCAATGTTGACAGGTTTTTTGTGTCAAATACATACTTCACGACCCCTTATTTTAACCTTCAAGTACTAATAACCATTATAACATCTAATTATTTCATAATTCCAAAAAACTTTTTTTTGTAACAAGTGAGTGGAAGCAACCCTAGCTGTGAGTATGTATAAACTTAGTATTGTGGTCAGGGTTGCTTCCACTCACTTGCTATAAAAAAATGTGTTTTGGGATCATGCAATCATTAGATGATATAATGATATGTTGTACTTGTAAGTAACAAGAAGAGGGTGGTAAAGAAAGTTAATTTAAGCTATAATAAAGTTGAGAATTGAGAGGAGAGAATCGCTGTTAAAGTTCTTGTCTCGAAAGCCCTGCGACGTTCTGCAAAAATGGTAGAACCATGAGTCTGTTGAACTGAAAGCAGTCCACGTCGTTCTCAGTTCGTCGATACGATCGAAAAAGTTTTAACAGTTTAGCAGAAATGCGCCATAAAATTATAGCATGCCCTTTTAGCCCGTCCAAATAAGGAAAAAACAAATAATTATGATTTTCACTAATGATATAAAATAAATGTTATCATAACTTATGAAACATCTTGCTTTTCCCGTAAAAAGGATATGAATGGATCTAAATTGAAAGCTTTTTAGTTGGCTATTCGAGCGTACAATTTCTATATGGCAAATGAATTATATAAACCTGTTTCCCTAAACACAAGAACTGCATTATCTAGCTGAAAAATTAACATAATACCCAGAGTATTTTCATGATTACACATTACACGATAATGTTCCATCACGAGCAAAACAACATATGTTTACCGCAGAATATACAAATACAGAGGTACGTTTCTGCCATCCGCACTCACCCACGCACACCTGTATCCTTCAATCAACAACCGAACGGCATTCATCGAGCTACTGTAGTTTACGTTGAACACATTGCTATATACCACTTACAGTGGAAAACTGCTGATAGCGTTTTCCATTACCCTCTTGCTTTGACCATTCAACCCAAACCGAGCGATGCCCGCCCCCGTCGATTCAATCCATCGTCAGAAGTAGCACAGCAAAAATTCTCCTCGATGACACCTCGCCACCCCAATCCTGAAGGGTGAATCCTGAACAACTGTAGCATGATACAGAGGGGGGGGGGGGGGGGATTCATGTTGATAAAAATCTATTTGGAAACGTTCACATCCAATCGGTGTACGTTGCGTGGGTTGAAGAATGCTCTGAGGACGGTCGTCAACCGCCAGGTACAGCCATATCCCCACCTACCTACCTGTCAGGCAACCGATGAACGGTGCAAGTTGAAAGGATGGCCAAAGGAAAAAATCCAAATGCTTTTTAGATTCTGTGATTGACATGTAATGATTTTGGCATGATTCGTGTGGTTAACCGATGACGATCTACGCGTTATTCAAATGGTAAATATTACTATTTAAAAGTCTTTGGAAAAACTGGTTAAAAAATCACCCGAAATCGAACCTCCGTTGAGTTTAGGTTTATGTGTTTCACTTGTTTTCAAATAAACACTACACTAACGATCATACAGAGATACCATGGGTTAGAGAGGAGGAACTGTGCACGACAGGGTCCGAAAAGTAATTTGCAGAAATGAATTGAATTTATAACGCAATTTAGGATTCAATTTGTATCCAAACCTACAATATTTTAATTTGAATTTATTCACATTCAAATGGACTTTCTCATCGCTCGGACCGGTCGTTATCACTTTACTCCTGTTCAGTCGGCGGGACTTCTGCTCCGACTCTGAGAGGGAAATGTGTGGGTGAGTGGTATTTATCGCATGGGAAATCGTTTCCCAACTGGTACCAGCACCAGTTCAATAGAAAGACGATGCAAACAGGCGATAAATTGAATCCAAAGCTGTGGATGTGTGTGTGTGTGTCAGTTTGGATGAGGCAAGGTTACATTCAAAAACCGGACAACGGAGGAGCCAGTACGGTAGGTATGCTTAATTTCTGTCCATTAAAACGAGTTTGGATCGGCTTGGCGATATTTCGAACATCTGGGTCAAATTTCATCCGTGCATTCCAGGAAAACAGAGAGTGGAAGTTGATTGAGCTTTCTGCTGAATTGTCATCCTATTTTGTACTAGCGACAAGTGATGCTGATGGCTTCTCATTGGTTGCTGTTTATCCCCGTGATTGTGGTTGTTTTGTGGATAGTAGGTGGGTACTGATTTAAAATTTCACTCTAAACGTGTGAGCCTGTGTTGACTTTTATGGCGGTTTGGCCTTCCTCGTTCACCTCGGTGTACCGAAATGGTTTAGCATCCCGTAATAAAATATCGGATTAATTTCCAAAGGATCAAGCGTAAAATACAAATTTTGGACATTACAATTTGACTTTCAAACTCCAAATGAAAAATTATGCTGTAAATAGCGGACAATCTGTGAGAGTAGAAATATTTTCTATTAAATTTAACTAGCCGTTGCTCAATTTGTCACTTTTGGTAAAAATAGCATTGCCGTAGAATGAAAAATGCTATTACCTTGATTTTCTTCCAAACCCGTTCTATTTAATGTACATCTTTTATGCTTCCTCAACCAAATCAAAAACACGCTCAATTAATGGCTAAAACCTTCCAATGATGAGGCTGATACTTTTCTCGAATTCATCATTTATTTACCACCATTGGTACTAAATTGACACTTAGATGGCACACGAAGACAGATAATCCATTCTGAGGATGAGCGAGAAAACAACCATCATCAGATAGCGGTAGAGAAAATTGTGCCAAATTTTTCGTTGGCTGTCCCCATGTGCATGCAATGCTACGCTTTGAAAAGTGTGACATCGTGCATTTGAATGCAAACTAATCGATTTTTTTTTTCGGTTTGACACTTCATTAATTATGATCGGGAGTGGAATTTTGTGCACTCGAATCAAGATCAACACGAGATACTGTTTATGTTTATAATATTGACAGATAGAAAATTGACATTCTTTTTCGAAATACACAGGGTTGCCATTTCGAACACTCTGACTGTAGTGATAGGAATTGAGCATCAATTCTTTATTTATAAATTTATTTATTCTTCTTCAACCGACTAATGTCTGTTATCTAAATTAATCCTGTTGAGAAAAAGCCTATTGGAGTTTGCCATACTTGCTCAAACAGACCTAAAATTTTCCCCTACCTGTTAGACTCGCAAAGCGATCCTACAATCTCGTTCTAAGTGACAGGTTGGGAACGGAAATTTTGATGAATTTGGTCTAGGTAGCATTGCTGCTCCTAAAATGGAATTTTTACAGAAATTATTAACTGACATGAGTACTGATATGCTTAAAACTAACTCCATGGTTGATCCTATTCAAACTGGAGTAAAATTTGCGAACAATGGCTTTGAAATTGATTAACGGATTTTATATCATTAAATATTTTGAATTGTAACGCTCGATCTTAAAGATTACGAAGACGACCTATTTAACTTTTTGAGGATTCAAAACGTGCGTATCTCTATTATAACTGAAACGTCTTGGTGGAGCCGGTGGTGGCGTTGCTATCATTGTTCATAGACGTATCAATAGGGTGTTTCATTTTGAAAAAAGTGATGAATTTTTGATAGGCCACCCTCCAGTTCGATTCATAGCCCCAAAATATGAACCTGTGCAAAAAATGGTAAAGATTGATGAAGGTTTAGAGGTCGCGCCAATGATTTGGATTTTGTATGGAGATTTTGGTGAATTAGTATGGGAAATTATTGATTTTCGTTTACATTGCTCTAACTTTGGTTGTAGTTGTCCAAACGTTGAAAAAAAAAAATATGTGGTTGTCATGACAATGATCAACAAGCCTGTTGTTGTTGCGATGAAATTGGCGTTGTTGCCTTGTACATATTCATCTGTCAATTTACCCTATTTTGCCATTTTTTCACATTTTTATAATTCTTGATACGCTGCAAAACTGAGCGTAGCAACTGTAGGCTTTTTGTTTATTGCCATAGCAATAACATACTAAATTTTTTCGACATTTGGACAAGTAGAAGCAAAGTTATAGCGATATAAGCGATTTTTTAAATTCTTCCGTAGTAATTCCCATACAAATTTCAAATCATTGGCGCGACCTCTAAACCTTCATCAATCTTTACCAATTTTTGCACAGGTTCATATTTTGGGGCTATGAATCGAACTGGAGGGTGGCCCATCAGAAATTCATCACTTTTTTCAGAATGAAGCACCCTAACGTATCAAACATCAAATTCTTTCTTCATTTGAAAACAAAGATTTTGAACCTTTTTTGAGTATTGGACAGCTGAAAATGCTTTTGGAGCTGAGTTATTAACGAAAAAGAGAGTCGATGAAGAGAACGATGCTTTTATTTTGAAAATCTTCGCTGTCTTGATTATCCAACTCAAAATTGTCAAAATCGGAAGTGATCATCAAAAGCAACATAATCAATTTCAAAATGCACAAAATGCACAAATGACAATTTTATCACTGTTTTCATGAATTAAACATTTCCCCAAACCCAGTCATCATAAACGAATACCACTTGGTTGGACATCATTCTGCTTGAACCTGAAAAGATATAAAACAGCGCTGCTTTCCTGCCTTTGCTCATTACCGCTTCGGACGGCGTGGCACTAGGTCCTGCGGCAAGCAGGACCAAGTCAGTGGCTAAAGGTGGATCACGCCGTGACCATGACCACCACAATGAGGAATGAGACTTGGAAAATTATGTATGTAAAGCCCCCTCCCCCCTTAACAACAACCTCTCCCCTCCTTAAGGACAACCTCTCCACCCCTTAACAACAACCCGAAAAAGGACTTCGACGATCACTTTTTTCCGAGAAATAAATTCTACTCGCTATATGCGCATGTCCATAGAACAAACCTCATGGACAATGTGGTGTGAAAACGGTTACGATGACATCGATCATCCCTATCAGAGTCATGTTGAGATCCTGCGATCTCTGCTGTTTGCAGTCGATTTATGTGTTTCTGCAAATGTCAATGTGTTTTTCTTCATGCTTGGCATACACAGTTTTGGATAAAAACCGCTCATTTACTAATAACTTTGCACACAGTTGACGGAACATAGTTCTTTTTGAAAACTTGTTATAGATACGAAAAAAAAGTAGATTTTAATTGTTTTTTGTTTTTTTTTGAGTTTGATTGACCGCCCACGGTTGCTACTCTGTTATTGCCAGATCAGCTGTAATTGCACAGAGAACCAATAGACGATGCTTGGGACTAGCAATCATCCTCAATGTGTAAAAACTGGTGATCTTAAATTAGGCAATACCAGCGCCGGCCGCGCCCGAACACAGGTCAAGAAAGGAATGGGAAGGATTGTGTTGACATGACACTCGCTTTGATGGAAGCCGAGAACACCTCTGCACTTCCACGAGGAATCACTGGGATGTTGGATAAGAGGGTTGGGTTTGCAGCAGGGTTCGTTTTGGTAAACGATAAGCTGAATTGATGTCCTAACGATCATATAACGCGAAGGAGCTTGGGACTAAACCCACGGTCTTCTGCTCAGTAAGCAAAAACGTTTGCCACTAGGCAGACGAACACCTTTTTAATCACCGAGTTGCTGTTATTACCATGTAGTCATATTAACAAATAAAACGATTGACGAATCTTGAATGTGGATGGGCCTGAGATTAGACTCATGATGTTCTGCTCAGTAAGCAAAAACGGTTGCTCTAAGGCCGCCGAGCCCCTCATATCACATAATACCGTTGCTCAAATTTGTGTATCCATTCAAACCCGGAACCAACGACAACAACAAGTTTCACAAAATACACGATTCACAAGCGATTTTACCATAAATCTCTTTGATATGTAAGGACCTGGGACCGCGTTTTTCTGCTCAGTAAGCAGGCCACTGTAACCGACGATCTTTCAAATCCAAAAACTAAAAACTACGAAAAAGTACTTAGGCCTTCATTAAGTTCCACTTTCACGTGACGTACAATGTTTCAATTTGCTCTTTACGTATTGTTCAGGCTAGGCCCTTTTCAAAAGTTACGCGAGAAATACGCACAATCGTCGCTTACCTCGCAAAACTGGTTCCAAACGACAACAAAGGCATAAGCAACGATGGATTGTTGAACTTTGCTGGCTCCGGTGGTGTAGTGCACAGCAAAAAAAATGTAATATCGATCAACGTAATTCAAGCTGATGTATGAAATAATGATGTAATTGTAATTTTGTAATTTATCAGCACACACCCTGGTCGACCACTGTAAACCAATCTGCCGTTGAGCGTTATCGGTTTTTGTTTCTGGATCTTTAGTTGCCTCTGTGATATACTTACTTGCGGCATACTATTTTGGGAGTGTATATGAACGTGTACCATGTACGGTAGCTCATCTCTCATCGTGATGGTGGGACATAATAGACAAATTAGAGAGAAAACAAGGAGGTATTAGTATTAGTTATATGTAAACAAACAAAACAAAAGAAGAGAAGAGGAAAGAAGAGCAGAAAAATAAAAAGGGGATAAAGGGGATAAAGTAGATAACAAAGAAAAGAAACGTAGGCAGATTATTAGAAAAGGCATTATCCGAGACCTCAATCAAATGTCACTCCCGCCGAGATCTCAGCGAAACCCTCCCCGCCGAGACTCGCACAGCCGAGCTCGGTAGAAAAAACTAAGTGTGTAGATAGATTAGTAGGAAAATAAATAAGACTACTTTATTACTCAAAGTGCAATGAATGAGCGTTAGTTTCGGGATCATTTCAGTGTTAGAGTTATGTTAGTTTTGATCCGTAATCAGCCCTGCCGACCCCTTCAACATTAGTTGCAGGCAGTGGTTGTTAGATAATGCGGTACTGTAACTACTACTATTTTAGAGGTATGATTCGTCAAGTTTATACAACTCAATGTTTCAATTGAGGCAAACTATCTATCTTACAATTACAAAAGCAAACCTTACAATGCAAATGCAAAATGAAACTTGACAAATCATCGTCAATCCCCTTATTCCAGGGCAGGGCCTGACGATTTGAATCTAATTTTGATCAGTGAACGGGCACCATATGGTACATTTTCTCACCATGAACCTATCATTTCCAGCCTATCTGAACTATTTAATAAATGGAAGCCATAACATGGGTTACGCTCCACGTAAGCGGGCCCTCCGCATCCTGTCTCTGTCTTATCTCAAATACAAAATGCCAATGGTATGAATGTATCTATATATAACTTGGAAATGACGTACAATCAAATAAACCCGTAACCCACTCACTTGGTCAGGTTTCAGAATCGTCCAGTGGGCAGTGCGCTCTACACTCCAAGTTCCCTTTTTTAAATTTACCGCAAATTTGATATTTTACCCATTGAGTGTTGATTAGTCACAATGAAACATTGTGACAGAAGTTGAGGTTACTAGTGTATTAAATAATCTAGGTCCTTTTTAGGATTATATCTGAAAAATCCAAATCTGGCCAATGCCCACCCTAAACCTAAACCTGTTCTAATCCACCTGAAATGACTAACGAATGGAAGACTTGCAATAGTCTCATTCCGTGCCTTATGGCAACTTGATGATTCTATTGCGCTCATCTTCTGGCACCACCCAGGGGAGACTTGGTCCTGTACCCAATGCTTAACTTATCTCCATTCCACTCAGTTACTCGCAATTTCTTGTGATATATTGGGCGGAATATTATTATATGAGACAATTCAATGCAGACGTCTTTCCAAATTTGGCAGATCGACAGGTAATCGGTGAGTTACCACGATAGTTGCTATTCAACAACTCGACAACGTCCCATCGTCAACGCCTGCTATGAGAATTTCCCATTGCAGACGCCAACGAAATGACGTCATCGAGCAATCGATCAACTACCCTGGTTATCACCTGGTACCTTATAGCACGATGCTAGGAGGCGAACCGGAAGAATCGATGAGCTACCTCCCCCCCACGAAAAAAAAAAAAAAGTAGATTTTAATTCTATTTAAACTAAACTGTATTTGTTTTTGCGTTGTAAAAATGTAGTGAGAAATGATCGCTGCACATCTTAGACTTCAAGCGTTAAGATATACCTACTCTTTGCATATCTATAGTAAACTATGATCCTAATATATCAATTACTGTAAAGGAAAATACATTTCAACAACTGAAAAAAAGTTATTAGCAAATGAGCAGTGGATGATGTGTACAAATGCCAAGCATGTTTGTCATATTCCCCCGCCTCAATGAGTCTCATCGTCGCCCACTGGTCACCATAGCCGGTTGAATTCCTGACGAATCTAGAACCACATAACCGTTCATACTGGTGACATCACTCTGATGATACAACAAAACCCTACCCTCACGCTCCTCCCCTGATCCTGTCCTTAGATAATGTACCTAGCCTCGGATAAGCCACAGCCTTCATCTCAAGGTAACAATTTCTGGTCATAACATTCTTTTTGGCGTTCCAGCAGAGGCTGAATTGATCGATTAGTTTCTCTTCAAAAAGCGTATTTCAAGACCAACATGTGAAAAGAGCATACAAGCTTTTTGTTAACAAAACTTCTTATGCCCTTTTCTCGCCACCCAAATGACAACAACGCAGACCATCTACATCACCAAATAGGGAAATTTTTCCCCTGGTCATTGATGTTATTGGTTTGCGAGAGCGACTTCCAGTTGGGGAGGAAAGGGCCTACAAAGGTTTGTTTACAAAAAGCTTTTATGCCCTTTTCACATGTGGCTCTTGAACTAGAGTAAAATTCTGTTCGGCTACTCAGTTACTGTGTGCTATTTAAATTTTTTTTTTAACTGCTCGACTTCAACAGAAAATTGAAAGCTAGTAGTCTTTTGTCATCTAATTGTGTATATAGATTGAGAGTGATTGTCTATATTCATAACTAGAGCTATTGAATAAGTACGAAAAAAAAGGTTAAGTCAATGGCCTGTCGGACGATCTTCTGGCAACGACGGGACAAAAGGAGAAAACGTAAACATCATTGGAACAATACGGTATTCAGAAATCGATCGTAGACGTTCAGTGATTTATTGAATGCTATAAAAAAATTAATATTCTTACAGTAAAAGTATCTAACGTTAGTCTAGTTGATTATCCTAAAACTTGAACTTGAGTAAATACAGTTACGTAAATTAATTAGAACTAAACCCCTGCTAGTCATTAATGCTAATATGTGCTATCGCGGGAATTGTTTACACCAGGTAACATGTGTATTCCTTTGGAATCGGTAGAAACCGAATTCTTACGCTGATTTATGCTTTAATTTAGGACATCTACTACATGGGTTAGAACTTCAACGCAACTAGAACATATTAAAGCTACTTATAACCATAATTAGATCGTAAGTAAATGAAATTATTATCGCTGTTACATAACCTAAATATGCCTATATGCAGTACAGTACATTCCCAAATTAATTCCCGTGAAGGCGTGATAGGATCCTAACATTTCCTAAGGTCACCAAAATTGTATGATACATGACTGATGAAAACAATACACTGCGAATAAGATTTCAAGTTATCAGGTTTTTTACTCATACAGTTTTAGTTACAGAAGATTTTTGGTGTGCTATTTTTATCGAATACGCCCTTTGTATTGTTGACCTATTTTAGACCCCCTAGCCCCTCATACCATATTCTACCATTTCTAATACATTTCTGGTCGCAACATCTGAAACTCTCCCCTAAAAAATACTACGTCATTTTTGATTGCTACCTGAAAGATAAAGATCCTCTTTTACTCGTCTACTGTGCCAGTGTCTGTTACTGTTTTGAAAATTGAATGAATAAGTTTGACCGTTCAAATAGATGGTCCTCAGCATGGTTGCATTATTGATGAGATAGCTTATTAATCATCATTCGCAATACATCAGGTTTGTATCATTTGAGTTCACCGAAGAGTCAGCCAATGTCATTGATGTGAATTTTTCGAATGTTCGTGAATATTTAACCATTTTAGGTTGACTTGGATTCTGGTGTTCATAGAGTATCGTGCCATTTAGGAACCTATAATGCAAACTTCAACATTCAAATCCTTTGCAAAAACATTCTAGGTAAGCATGAAGGTGATTATGTTGGGATTTGACAAAGATAATCATTCCCCGACGAAAATTGACATAGAACCCTCAACGAAGCAAGTCACGCACTTTCGGCAACACGATAACAATGAGTCTGGTTCATTCACATAAACCAGACTCTGAATGTTTTCACTGTCTCGTCTGCTCGTGCATGTGTTGTTAATTATTTGATACATGTTTAATGATGAAGCTGGGTGTTGGTTTAAAACAACCACGCAACTCGTCAGGGTAGGTTTATTAAGGTACTTTTCAGGTTCTATTTGCATAGAAAACAGGGAAGTGTGTCTAAAAGATTTTGAAGATAATTTCTCCTTTTCATTGAAGTCTTTGAACTCGTTGAGCCAACTATAAGAAACTGCCTGACTTCCCTTTCTGAAGACGCATTCTGGAGCTTTCATCAGATTTGAAATTCGTATGAAAGATAGGCTCTCACCATAGGTGGATTGATTCAGGTTTTTAATAATTACTTCTGAAATTTTGGGAACAATGATTCAAATGATATTTTTTTAAAAAGGCACACTATTATTTTGGTACGTATTTAAAAGCAAGTAATACATTCAACCCATTTTTAAATAGCCTACAGTACAGGAACAGTTCATGGATGAAATTAAAATCATAACATCACAATAAGTTCACAATTGTACCAATATGCTAGTGTTGTTGGAAGACCGGAACCTTGTGAGTGCTTAGATTTTATACTTAGCGCTTAAAAATGTATGTGAATGAAAACAAATGACAGCCCAAAACCCATTTAGAAGCATGACAATCCAAATGGATCGATAAGCCACCAACTGGGTATCCCTAAACCGCCAACACAACTATAAGTGTGCACCATTTCGAGGAATTCGTTTTCCACCCAACTCCACCATAACTCAAGTTCCAATCGAGAAAAAGGTAAACACACACAGACACACACACCGCTAGGTCGGTACACTCAGACAGGAATGGTATGAGGATGGCGCCAACGACGTCGACGATCGTCGAAGGGTAATTGCCGTGCATGCGTTTACTGACGAAAAAAAAACAAGTTCAATTTGAGCCGCAGCACCAAAGTTGAACGATGCACGAATGTGGGAGCTACACCTGAGTTTGGGAGTGAACATGGCACGCATCACGAGTAAGTACACACGCACGTCGCACATCCTCACCCAGCAATGTGACGACCGACGTTCAGCAGTCGTGTGATGTGTGTAATTTTATGTTACGATAATAAATATTGAATTTATTGGGACGTGCAAAATATACATCCATTTTCGGCATGCGGCAATATTTGCTTTTTATTTGTCTCGTTTCATATAATTGTCACCCGTAACAAAGCTAGGTATAGGTCCACGGTAAAATAGGAATTGCAGCCAGTGTAGCAAATGGAGAATGGGAAATGTACGGGAAAATGGGTCCGGAACATGTTTACCAAAACACGCGATTGGAATTGCGAATTGAGGGATATGTGTTTTCCACGGGTACTATTTGAAAAGCGATTGAGGCAAATGGAAGCGGCAATGAACTCGATCGGCTATTATCCGTTGATAAATAGAGGTATCGTCAAAGTATTAGCAAACAAATCTCCCTGATGGTTTGTATATGTGCTTGATGAGGAATCGATGGGGAACAGCATAATTTGAAGACAGGTTTGTTCTTGTTTCTTTTTTTTAAATGGATATTCCCATTCATTTTAAAATGCTCTGTTGCACTATGCAACCTGACTAGTCCAAGGACCCTCTGAAGTTGATTGCAGACCTACACGAAGGGACGGAAACGAAATCTGCGAGCAAGCACGGTATTGGAACCTGACAGGACTTTCACAGCAAAGGCATATGCAGAGTATCATGGCAGCAAGTCGACTGGGCCAGGTGAAAGCAAAACCAATCAGCTGCCCAGGATGGAATTTTTTCACGGTGCCCTTTGAACCACTGAAGGTGCTCAGGGTACTTAACTAAGAAAGTTAACTTTGCCTAAGTAGAATGCAAAAGTAGATCTTATGAGCCATTAGCCCATTACGTAAAACTTTAAAATTGATTAAGAGCTAGAAGCAGTTATAAGTTATAAATTTTACACACACGATTGCTTAACAATCAAATTAATATCAGCACATATCACAAGGGGCCACAGATAGCCTAGTCATTAAAGGCATGGTGTTACCAATCCGAAGGCCCCTGGTTCGATTCCCGGTACGGTCAAGCAAATCCTTCGGGATAGGAATTTTCCCAACTTCCCTGGGCATAGAGTTTAATTGTGCTAGCCACACAACACACAAATTCATGAATTTGATGGCAAAGAAAGCTCTCCTTTGGTTTGTTTTTTTTTTCCGTCGATCTTGTTTTCCGTGCTGAGCACCAATGCTACCGACGTGCCAGGAAGGCAGCTCCCACACCTGGACCCTACCTATCGACCCATCAACTCATGAACCGCGGACCAACGGCTTTACTTCCCATCCGAAGGAAGGCGTGATCAGAGATGTTATGCCTCAGAACATCCCGGCGGCGCCGACTGGGATTGAACCCAGGCCTGCTGGGGTGAGAGGTAATCACGCTTACCACTACACCACCGGCGCCGTTTACAAAGAAAGCTCTCATTTAATAACTGTGGAAGTGAATCTAGTACACTAAGTTGATAGTCAGCAAATCACTATTGGCCAACATAAGAGAGGAAGCTTATTTTCGTTCAATGAATACAGAGGCTTGGTAACATCTAGGGGGAAATAACGTGCAGCCAGGGCAACCAGATGAGATGAGAGATGAGAAACTGCTTTTAGGGAGTTAAGAGGCAGTGAATGTGACAGCAGAATGCAACAAACATTGAACAATACTCAATGAAGTTGAATGTTCTACTTTCTGGTGCCAGGATCGTAAGATCTCTGATACCGTGGACCTCCGTTAATTTGAACGACACTTCGTGCATATTAATGAATTCCATTCCATGTGATGAATGACGTTTAAGCCATTTTTAGTCTGCACGGCGTGTACCGGGGTTCAAACTAAAAAGTGTTCTGATTAAAAACCGCTAATTAAATGATTATGTCTCCAAACTGTTTGCTATAAATATTCATAACAAATAGATATTTTGAAATTTGCTTTTTAAAATAACATAGGCATCCGGTATGAAAATAAGTGCGAAAAGAAATTACTGGTGACGCCATTGATGTTTTCAAAAGTATATAACAATACATTTATTAGCTATGAGTGTTGATCAGAAGCAGATTGGAGGAAACAAAATTTCAATTAATAATCACAATGGAGTTTAAAAATTTTATTAATTTAAGAACAATTTGACACTTATGAACCCTTCCTAGCTACGTATCTGCTCCATCACGGCTCAAATTTAGGATTCTTAAAAAAAAAACTACTTTCGTGTGAAAACTCCTTGAACTTTCCTTATCAGAATTTCATCAATGTGCATTCATTTCGCATTCTTAATAATGCTCGTAGGTACTTAGCATGGAATTTTTCTCAGAGTTCTCTTTTGGCAGTAAGTTCCAACTCACAGATAACACGGACATAGCACAAATGAGCGGTTCCACGAACAAGTGGGAAATTTTTCCAGTTTTTATTTTTTGTATTTTTTTAATTGGCAGGAAACCTTGCATACAAGTTTTTGGGGAAGAAAAACGCCGTTTTGCATACTTGGTTCGCCATTTTGAATCTAGCCTTACTTATGAGAAGGGCCTATGAAAAATGCACATGATATCTTCAAAAAATTGTATCTCGGAAACGGTTTGTCCGATTGGTTTGGTGTCTTGGGCGAAGTTTTAGACAATTGTTGGTGTTATATGGAGAAAATATGCACGGTAAAAAAAAAGTTTGGTATTTGTGTTTTGAACTAAAATATAAATTTTCCGTTTAAAGTGACATGTCAATAATTTTTTTATTATCCTTATGTTATAGCTGACTGAAAATGCTATCTAGTGCACAGTAGGTTGTTCTGGAGAAAAATAGGTTACGATGAAAAAAATTGTTTTTTAAAAAAATACAATTTTCAAAAAAGCTATTAAGAAAAGTCAAAAAAGTTTGTCACCCTAATTTTATGAAAGTACATCAAATTTGCAAACAAAAAGTACTTCAGTAACATTTTTCTAAGATGCACCATTTAGAAGATATTACTGATTTAATATTGTTTTTTTTTTGATAACTTAATAAGTTTTGGCCCTTTTCGGATGTACTCTGTGTTTTTCCAGTTTCAAAAGTATTTTTTTCGGAAAGATTGGAAAATTTTGAGTTGAAATGACACTGACAGCTTAAAGATATGAGTGAAATTCTCTGCCTTAAAAGTATTTTGAAAAACAAGTTACAAAATCCCACTATCAGGAACAATTGTGATTATTACCCGAACTGACAAAAATAAAGCTCCAATTTGGATTAATTTTAATTACCGTCGCTGATTGGAGGATCTGCCAAATGTTTGTTAAGAATCGAATGGATTAACATCAAAATTGACAACAATACAGCCCGTCATTCGTGAAAGCTCTTTAGAAATAATCCTCCAAATTCTTTATGCACAGTAAATTTTGGGAGGGAGAGGGTAATTTCACCAAAGGACATTTTTCCGAAGGATGTTTCATGGCCGGTAATTTCCCCACCATTAATCCTTCTTTTAAACATACACAGTTATTCCGAGATGTATCTACTATTCATGAAAGCATTTTGGAGAACGAAAATATGAAGGTTTAATGAGATTTATTTTGCCATCTTTTCAATGTTACTCTTTCTTTGCATACATTTAACGTATTAAAAGTAAATAAAAAATATATAAAATTTTCTATCTTTCTAAATGACAAATTCTTTCAAGATGTACCATTTTATAAAGCTGTTCTCCTATTGGAGAAACGGGATTGAAAACTTCGAAGAAATTAGTATTCTTTGTTTCAAAAGCTTTTCATTTTTAAGTAACAATTTTGGTTTTCTGAGGATTCTGTTGCACATGATGTGGACTTAAGGATGCGATAAAACCTCAATAAAACTTGCAATGCTACTATTGTTCCGAACTGTTGCTATTTTTGAAATTTCTTACAAAAACAAGTATTTGAAAAAATGTAAGATTTTTGTATTCATTTAAAAGTTCTTCGTTCTTTGCTGAAGACTCTCATTCTTTCATCAAAATTTGTCAATTTTAGCAAATGTTTCCGTCTTTTAAACATGAGCAGTTCTATCTAGTTATAAAATTCTTGTTATTAATGGTCTTGTGGATGAAACGTATAGCCAGACTTCGTTTGAAAGGTACTGTTCTTTGCATTGCTGCGTTATTCATATGGGCGGAGAGATAACATATTCCTACTTCACTGAACTGCACCCTACCCTTTTCCTATGTGGGTGATTTTTTCCAATATTCGTATTATTTTTTTACTTTTTTGACACCAGTTGTATCAAGTTTGGGGTTGGGTTGACTGTTTACATTATCTGCGTACACGGAGAATGGCTATATGTCTATGGATCTACTGATTGAGTCCATCGATAAAAATATCCTGTTATTTGATGTTTCACAGAAAAATGTGTCATCTGAACAATGCCTAAATATGACTGGTTGCTAAGCAAAAATTGATCCAACACTCTTTATTTCAAAATTTATTCATGGGCCTATTATTAAGGACACCAACCATATACAGAAAAAAAAATCTGAATTTTAACTATCGCGTAAAATCTCCTTTCGTTTAATTTTGAGCTATACTTGGCATGAGCAGCGACATCATTTACAAGCTTGCACACAATATTGCTAATTTATGCAATATTATGCTTAAATTTACACGAAATATCGCGTAAATTTATGACAAATCTAGTGTTAATTTCATGTGCGCTATATCTCGCAGAAATTTACAAAAAAAAATCAAACAGTGTACTGTCTTTAAAATTGTTGATATTTATTAAATATTTGCCAAACATAATTCTAAATTGAAATTCGGCAAAAAATTTGCTTGAGTAAAATGACCTTCGGTGAAATGACACAATTTCCCTCGGAATTTATTCTAACTCTCACTACTACTTACCAAGCAGTAGTAGACATTTTAATTTTTTTTTTGTTTTTATATATTCAGTTTAACACTCTCGCGTCATTTGTGACTTGTCCGGGGTGAGATTCGAACTCGTGACTTTGACGTGAGATGTATGCATGTTAAACACTACGCCGGGATCGCCCTGAGACATTTTAAATAATAAATTACCCCTAAGGGACTGCTGAAGATGAAGCTGAAATTGCTGTCAAATTTATCAGACTAGTGTGTTGAGCAACGGACAAAAACGTGCTATATTATCAAGCATTTGATTAAAGTCATGTGATGAATAGGTTGCAGTTATATTGGAAAAAAAAAACTAGAATATAATGTTAGGGCATGGTGATAATTACAATCTGAGATACAAATTTTAAGGATATAAACCGTTTCAAGCAAAATAATTCAATTTTTGATTTTTTGGGTTTCATACCATACCAATCTGGGATAATAGCATGCTTCAGTATGCAAATGAAATCTTCAAAAAGCAAAGAATAAAATCATAAAATAATACATATTTACTGAATTGGACCAAAATCATTCATCCCATTTAGTAATGTCTAACGGGCGTGCTCTCTGCAGTACTGGGAACCAATTTGATTGAATTACCAGTGCCCTCTGAGTTCATATCAATTACCAACCATGAGTCCATTCCTCCTACTGCTCAGACCCAGTTCGATACTGGGTTCCATGCCGTGTATTCGGTAGTTGATATGTTTTTCTCACTCTCTATCTCTCTCTATCTTGGATACATGCCCTAAATAAAACCATAGCACGGTGTATGCGATGCGCGGTATAAATCATATTCTAGTCCTGCAGTAGCGAACATTTCGCCAAAAAGAGGTGCGTCGGTTGGTGGGGCGGAATGAAAGTGCAAGATCAAATATCACCCATCATCGAGATGCATGCATCTATATGGGTGTTATTGTCAGTGACAGATTCTGGGGAAACATCATACGTTGCCAACGACTGTGTACGACCGTATAATTAGAGTGCACTTTTCTGCCTAGTGGCGAATATTGGGTTTGAACCAGTGGACCTGCGAAGCGTCTGCTGGATGAGTCGTAAAATATCGAATACACGGCTAGCAGATTCTGGTAGGACACACTAAAAAAATTTCTTAAATGTTTGCCAGTCCTAATTTTCAATGTTTTTAAATAGATGTCCAACCGATAACTGTGATCACAACCCATTATGTCAATGTTATCCCATGGCTTCTTTTAACAGTGTATGTCGTCTCAAATTGCACGTCTTCGTATGAAACCTTAAGCTTGTGGCACGGATCATCAGCATGAACGTGTTGTGTAGTGGCGGGAATACTATGGTGATTTGGTGGTCAACTAATCATAATTGAGGGTGGAGAAGGGAGGAAGGGCGGATCAAGGGAACCAACCGCGAACTGTCTGTTATATTCAATTAATTTTCGCAGCCGAAAAGGCAAATATAGACACCAATATTATTCGACCTGAAATCGCTTGGCTCATTTTCTAAATATACGAAAAATGAAAAGATTTTTCAATTTTATAGCTGATTGTGAAAAATAAATCACTAATGTGGCGTAGGTTCTAAGCAATGGTTTTGTCTGAAGGGAGAAACGAGGCAAAGTGGTAGTACTAAGTGGTGAAAGCATTTTTACAACTGCAGCCGACTCGGAATCGGTCCCTTGGAGGTAAATTTATTTTCCACTAGATTTAATAATATTTGCGAATTGAAAGTGAAATATTTATTTCAGAGCAATGATTATTATTGGTACATGCGCCTGTTTAGTGACGCTGAGTGGCATTCGAAAAGGAGACACTCTAGTTTGCAAACATCGTTCAATGTCGTCTGCTTGGCTGTGAGTGGTGGGAATATCGAACGCCACTAATCCCTGCCGGACAAGATATTGAATACTTTACTTAGTGTCCGTAATTAATATCGATATGGCGATACACAGACAGTAGGTGCCTTGCATGTGCACAGTGCACTAGTATAGCAGTATCAGCAGTAGGCTTTTTGCGTTACTGTCACACTCTGTCAGAGCACATGTGGGATCTGCATATTGATGACGGAAATTAATTTAGATCGAATGTGAGATAATCCTTTGGGTTTGGGAAGGAAGAACCAATTTGCTTGACAGATTGAGAAGGGTGAAAATTGAAGATTATGAATGTTTGGTTTTTCAAAAGGTGCCATTACTTGCTCATGATCGTAAATGCATCGGAGTTCGTTCAAACTAGATTACGGACATGATTGAAATTGGAAGATTAATTTTATTAATTGATACCAGCCCATATCGGCAGAGTTGGATCGGTTAAGAAAAGTGGGACTTAACTTGTTTACACTGCACCATACAGAATTAGGCTTTTGTAATTAGTGTATGCACTGTGCAACCAATTAATGTTCAAAGAATATTGTATTGGTCGTCCAGATCACATGAAATTTAAATTGTGTCAATTTTGATAAAGTATTTTTTTAAAAATCGTATCACTAAACCATGTTCAAGTTGAATTGCCGATAACAGGGCATCAATTGATTCAAATTAATAGTAATTATATGATGATTTACAAAAAAGTGATTTCAATGGTAAGTTAATGGAGCAAAATATATCACTAAATGATCACCAGTAAATTCCATATGACTATTTACAGCAGCCATCTTAACCGTCATCATAAAACAAAAGATGCAGAAGCATGGTGTCTTTGTTAGAATAACATTAAAACGAAAAATTGGCATACCCAAAATAATTATACAAACATAAATAAATAAATTTCAATTATTTCTCTGACTTTTTTAAGAAAACCATCGAGAAGAAAAAAAGTGATCCAGACCTTCCAATGAAAAATTTAAGTAACAATCTCAAAATGACGGGAAAAGTTCCCTATTTTGAAAGGTGAAGTTTTCGAGAAATGCCCATTTGTTTGTATTATAGTTATTCTAACAAATACACCGAGAGAAGTCTCTATTTTACTTCGGAAGCTATATGTTGTATGTACTTATTTGCATTTACGGCACCGTTTCTTCACGCCCAGACTGACAGTTACTTGTGTAATTTATGTAAACATATTATTGACAATAATCGTATTGTCAATACTTCCTTAAGTGCCCAACATTGTTGTCAATAATTCCCCTTCGCAGCAATATATTGATAGGTGTGGGGTTCACTTTACACCATCAACATTTTTGTCAATGTGTTTATTTTCACACTTATTTCCTGGACAAGAAATCATGCATTGCAATCACTGATTCTTCTAAAATTTGATATTTTGTGCAAAACATGATTCAGATATTGAAACCACTTATCACAAATTGTTTAGGTTTGGTTGCCTTTATTAAAGTAGGGTAATGAATGTTATTTTGTCCATCTGTTCTAAGAAACTTCCTCTAAAAGCTCATTGCAATAAAGAAAAAGAGCTTTTTTAATTATTAACATATGTTTTATAAAAAAAAATCAAATACTGTCGGTTTTATACTGTTAAAAATAGCCCACTTTTAACTCATTTCTCATCAACATGGCTCACTTTAGAACACCCAAAAGAGAAATGTTTTGTTACATATTGAAAACTTTTGTGAAGCATAATACTGCTAAAAGTTTTAAACTTCATATGAGCATACTATTAATACATTAATTTTACTAAAAAGTTTGACAAAATTCCTTATTTCTTTTTTTGTCATGGTACTTACACTGTATCATGGTTGAACCTAGTTGTTTCCGGCATTAGCCACCAGGTGCGTGTTTACAATTTCCTTCACGCGCTGCAGATTTGAATCGATGTTATCTCGTCGCGTTAGCCGTTAGTTCAACAAACATAAAAAACATGATTTTATGTTTACTTTCCTAGTCAAAACTTTCTTAAACAAAGGGCATAGAAGAAATAGCTGAATTCTCATGTGATATGACGCATCGCATGATGGCTTTTGATCCAAGTCTGAAAATGGCTACCTCCCTGCTTCCCGGAAAATGATTGGATGTGGCCTGCGTGATCCTGGATATTCAGAATAACTGCCATTAAACTGGTTGTTGAATTTTAATCTGATTTAAGGTATCACATGATAGTTTTTTGCCATAGCCAGAAAGTGGCCACTTTTTCTGGGAGTATCGAAACAAGACCAGGTGTGGCCAATGTAGCCCTGGGCCTCCAAATGACTACCATTGAACTAGTTTTAGAACGCTAATGTGATTTGAGGTGTCACATGATGAGTTTTATTCGTTTAAGGTCAGAATTAGTCTCATAGCCCACATTTCCAGAACCGGTTGATCGATTCCACAACAAAATAGTCAAAAGTGCTCTATGGAATTAAAATACCTTTCATTTGGCGGTTGTTGTATCCAATTATGTTTAGTGGTTGCTGAAAAACATATATTAATAAATATTTTGTTACACACACATACACACACACACACACATATACACATACATATACCATACATATGGATACATAGACATTTTCCGATGTCGTCAAATTAAATCGATTTGTTTATGGAACTCGACCCTGTGGGCTTCCTAAGCGGAAACATGGCACTTTATAGGGGAAGTGCACCAGTATTGGCTATAGGCTTCTATTTTGATCACAGCTCAGAAAACCGATTAAATTACAATATTCGTGCATTTTGTGGTCGAACGTGAAATATCGTCAAAAATTGGCCAAAATCGGAACATGGCCAATACTGGTGCGTTTCCCCTATAAAAGGTCCAACCATGATGGATTTTTATTTCCAACCATGATTCACATACGTCCAACCATGATGCACATTCATTGCTAAATTAATTACAATCAATCACATCCTATTTTGAAAAAAAAAAAATCTTCAGTATTATTAGAAACTTATTTAATTATTAGACTTTTTCACCAAACACATATTTTTCATGTCCATATGATTTATTCATAGAAAAGAACACGGCATACATTTCGACGCAGTGTGAAAATGACAGACACCTGTGTTCAATATAGTAGCAGCGCATGCTGATTTCCATACAAAATGGTTAATTTTGACAAGTTGTAACTTTGTTAACTTATTATCAATTAAGCTGAAATGTTCACCACAGGACTACAAATTTGTTCAATTTAACGATTACAAAATACCAAATTTTTGGAAGCACCTGCCGGAAAGTGAGACACTAGGTAAAATTGTTCAAAATAATAGCAGTACTAATAATTTGCATTTCAGCTCAATTTTGAGATTTTAAATTTTACATTTCTCAAAATTCTTACAATCCTCACCCAATTAACCAATGTACATAATATTTAAAAATATTGAAAATATTTGCTGTATATAAAAATTAAAAAAAAAACTGCTATTATTTTGAACAATTTTACCATTTCAAATTCCTGTACATATTCACAAAGTTTTAAATAAACAGGGTGTTCCACCAAAACTATTTATTCAAACTGGAAAAAATGAGGGCTGACTAATTAAGGAGTAATTACTTAATTAAATAAATAATTAAGGGGCCTTAAGTTATTTTAGGAGGGTAGTCTAATCAAGCGTTTCTTATCGTTGCATAGGGGAAGGGATCGAAAACCCGGATTTTTGTGTTACGTAATTTGTGTAGCGCACCTAAACTCCAAAAAGTATGTTGGTACTCACCTCTTCTTCATTGCTGGCGGTGTTGACTGAATCCATGCTCTGAGAAAGTGCCAGTGGGGCCATCGGTGTCATCTGTCCCATCGAGTTGTCCATCTTCGTTGTGTTGCCGAGACTGTTCTGCGTTTGTCCGAGGTTGTGGTTATTGTTGGCCACGTTCACGTTGAGTGAACCGTTGATGGACTGTGTACTGACAGCCGGATTGGACTGTGCAACGATTGGTGATGTAAACATTGGTTGCTGACTGTTGGTTGAGATTGCTAGTGGAAGTGACACTAGCTGCTGTTGCTGCACCGAGGTTGGAACGTTTCCTCCGGTCGATTCTAACAGCTGATGGTGTTGGCTCTGAAGCCGAGCCTGCTGATGCTGCTGTTGTTGCTGTTGAAACTGATGCTGGGCCGCCTGGACTTGGTGGTGTTGCAACAGGGCTGCAGCGGCTGCGGCGGCGGCAGCCGAAGCCGGTGGATGTGCAGATACCAGACAGCTACCTAAGGCCGGAATCGTTGCTCCACCGGCCAGTGGAGTCGTGCACAGTCTCTTCGGCGATAGGACTTGTGGGGCGCTCGCTACCGTGATTTGCGGCGCTGGCCTTCGTTTCACCACTGTCGACGAAATGGTGACGGAATTTATGGACGCACTATTGAATCGAACACCATGTGTCGATTCTGAAATGAGAAAAGAAGAGAACAACCAAAGAATATACATTAAAAAGTGGGTTAAATTTGCGGCTGGAAGCATTGATTTTAAATTGCAATTACTGCTCATTGATCGAGTTTTGCATAATTAATTATTTTTCACCATTCTGATACACAAATGGTGCCCGCATGCGAGTGTATGTGTGTGTGTGTGTGATTTCATCGCTCTTAGTCACACATGGAAATGTACTCCCCCTGCCGCATCTCCCTGTCGGACAGACGTCGAAATAAAAACCACCAGACGTCTCCTCCTCTGCCTCCGCTGCCACGGATTCATGAGCACGGCTGGATTTATATGCAAACCAGGCCATAAGCGGCAGGATCTACACAGATTGGCCACAACACATCAATCAGCTGGATGCATGTTTTCAATCTGTACTTTGCATAATTAATATCTTGTATAATTAAAAATGTATCGCAAACAGGTGAAGTGTCGCTCACATCTACCTATGGTAGTAATCGAAAATGTTCTTCATTCGGGCAAAAATAATTCAGAAGAAATGCTTTCATTTTGCTTTTAAATTGTTCATTAATATGAAATCAATCTCGGCCTTCAGTTAGAGTTCACAACATGGATGGGAATGACGCGCTGTGGTTTATTTCGGAACATGAACATTTTCCTGTCATCATTTGTCTCATGCATCATTCTGGCGGCGATGAAAACGAGTTTGAAGGTTTATTAGTGGATGAATGAAATAATATATCAATTTGCGGTGCATTCTCGAACATGTTCATGGTCATATTTTCCTTCCATTATCATTCGGTGGTGTATCCTTTCTACATACACCGACAGAAAATTGTTTGCATTGAACCAAACAAAACTTTAGTTGTATTTAAACAAACAATTCCGGTTGAAATTATATTGCATTTTATTGTTTCTATAAAACTTATTCAAATAAACTCAACATAAGATTCTTTTTGTTTTAATAAGCCACTTTTCAATTGCAACTATTGTAAAAATAACAATATTCTATTATTAAGCCAACAATAGTTAATTTTAATTTAGCATTTATTTGCTGTGTCCATTCCCCGGGCCATGAATACAAAAATAACTACCAACCATTCCCTCGTTTTCACCCGGACAAAAATGTAAACAATAACAAAAATTTTCTCATTTGATTAAGTATTGCTTTTAATTGTGAATTTCGGGAAATAAGTACGAGATTTCCGAAAATCTTAAGACTTGAGGTAAGCAAGTAAGCTGCAGTTCAAGCTGCAGTTGTTAAATATAATCAATTTTTAAGTTTTTTTTTCCTTGATTTTTTTCCGTCGATCTTGTTTTCCGTACTGAGTACCAATGCTCCCGACGCCAGGAATGCACCTCCCACACCTGGACCCTACATATCGACCCATCAACTCATGAACCGGTGACCAACGGCTTTACTTCCCTTCCGAAGGAAGGCGTGATCAGTGATTTTATGCCTCAAAAATTCAATTGCAATTCTGTTTGTTGTCACAAAAAAAAAATCGACATTATTTTTGAATCAATAAACATATTGTTATTTCTACTGCGTGAATTGTCAGCCTTCATAAAATAAATTTGATTGAATCAACAAGAAATCTCTTTTAAAAACAAACATATTTTTCTTGTTGACCCAGCTGCCAAATTTGACAGCTTACGTCAAAACCATGAAAGCTCTTGTATATTCGAAAAGATTTTCTTTTTGATTTAACAATCCATAGGTTTTAAGGGACAATAATGCTGGATTGTTGAAACAATAATGATTTCTTTTTGCAGCCAAAACAAAATGAAATTCTTATTGCATTTACGTCAAATATTATTACGTTTAAAATATTTTTTTCTGCGTGTAATTGGAAGTGGTGACAGTAAACACAGAAAATACATTAAGGGGAAGCCCTTACTCCGATAGCAGGTCAGTATGCTATCTTACATCGACCATGCTCTTGACAAAACGTTTGACTGCAAATAGGATGCATTGGCTGACCTAGCAGACTCCGTTTCAATGCATCATCGGGTCGATCGGGAAACGAAATCCATCGTCAATAAATAGAAACACGTTTCGCCACTTGGACGTAAACTCCTCTATTTATAGTCCAAAAACCGCCGGCAATAAACAAGGGCCATGATGACGATGGCAAAGTCTTCGACGCGACGCCTAGTAGATACGTGCGACGATCGATCACATCTTGAGGACTTCTACCGCATTCGCCGCCACTGCACCGGTAAATGGATGCACCAATGTGCACACACTGACACACGAACATCGCTCCTTTGCGCGGTAATAATTTCGCCAGGTGCACATCTGCTCCAAACTACTGCTGCTGTTGCTGTAGTTGAACTTGTCGCGCGCTTCGTGGGTCGCGGTAGAGTTTGCAAGTTCGTTTCGCATTATACACACACACATATACAGAAAGCAAATGAACCGCCTCTGTTTGGAACGGTAAACCATCTGAGTGCGGTAGTTGTGTTGTAAGTGTAGAAGCTACCCACAGGCACACGTTCATAAACTTAACTTGTCGATATGTAGGTATAGCTGTGGCAAAACAACTGGAGCTGAACCAAACGAGGAAAACAACTTTCAGCTGATCAGATCTGTATCGAAGGCGAAATGCATGGTTCCAGAACTTCGCATTTGGCAATGCAGGTTACGTGTGAACAGCCTTGAAAGGAATGTGGGCGATCTCCGAGGTTTGGAGCTTTACGCGAACTGGACAAATCGGTGCGGAATGTGGCCTTTGGCTAATTTGACATCGCTGTGATTTGTTGTTGCCTGCATTTGATCGGCAATTATGCGTACTTTTCTGTGCTTGAAGGCGTTCATTGAGTGGCAAGAACACCCAACCGGGAAATGAAGGATTCTATTACAGATTAGCATGAATAGTGTTCAGAATTTCCAATTAATTCGCGACATGAACAGATTCTGTAATGTGGTCGACGAAAGGTTTTTTTTTTTTTTTGAATAATTTTGAATAATTTGTATCTTAGCTTAATTTTCGAACCAAGTTTGTGAAGGTTTTCTACAAAAATATACATTTTGGAAAACTTGCCATTTAATTTTTAGTATGTAGTATTTACTAAGTGTGTAATTACTAAAGACTGCAAAAGAACATTGAATTCAGAAAAATAAAAACAAAACGTTTCCTTTTCGCTCTTGTGGTAGTTTATCATAAATAAATTATGGAATCACAATTAATATGACTCGGAAGGCAACCATTCTACGGCAATGTTTCAAATGAATGTTTACTATACAATTCAATAACTTCCACCAGGTTAAAGTGATACGAATGATAGTGACAAAGTCGTGTAAGAAGCTGTAGAGTTAGCCACACAAGTGATGGAGGTTCATGGTATATCCAGATTCCACAGTTGGAATTGGATTTCCATCAAAGAAGATGTACCAACAGGAAAATTGGTGCAACTGTTCTTGCTGTAGTGAGACACGTTAACCTGGACCAATAATGTGATGGCGAGCGAATACTCGGCATAATATGGCAGATGAAGGAAGGTAACTTCGTCTTAAACATCTGTGACGTTCTTCAGGAAACCCTATCAAAAGGTCGAAAGTGGCCTCAGTTCAGCCAATATCTATGCACTCGCAGAATTACTGGCAGCTGTATTAGGAGCTCGTTTAGGAGGAAGGACACAGGTTGAAGAACCCTCGAACGTATTTCTGGAGTGACTCTACAATTGAACATACGTGGGTTACATCGGACCTTCGACGTTATAGAGTTTATAATATAGACAGCATGTATCGAACTATTGGTTATTTGAATGACATGCAAGAAGGTAATTGTTTTAGTAATTCGATAAATATTCAACACTTTTGAACTCGGCTGAATATTTTTGTATGAAATCAGCCTTTAAAAAGGCCAAGTATTTGGTCTAATATCATTTTCGTTGTGTATGTGTCAAAAGGACTTGTTATTGATGTATATTGTTATCCACATGGTATGGAAAATGGAAGTTGTAATATTAAGATAGAATGACTGCGTACTTATTTATAACCTTTGTGAAAATAACAAATCAACTTCCTCTGTAACTTTACATTAAACATAATGTGGTAATATTAAGCGATTGAGATTATTGGAAATGGATTAATTCAAATAATTAGGAAAAAGATCTGAAATCAAAGTTTTATAGTACTCTAGATAGAGCAAGTGTGACATTTTAGCATTAACGTGTTGGAAGCAACCTGCTGCCATGCTACTAAAGGTACCTGTGTCAAAAGTACACGTTAAAGACGTGAACTGTACATGAACCTAGACCCACTAGTAGTATAGGTCACATCAGTAACATGTACATTAGACTGATGCAAAATTTGAAATTTTCGCTCCACAGTGCTTAAACGGTTCCAAATTGGGTCCTGCTTAGCCTCCCAAAATATGAACTACTTTAGTAAGAAACGGACATGGCACAAACCATCTCAAGTTTATATGGGAATTACTATGGGAACACTTATGTTTTTGTTCATATCTATCTGACAATTCACCACATCAGTATTCTTTTAAAAAATGATAGCAGTGATTTTAGCAAATTTTCTCAGCTACAGCTTTGTTGAAAACCACTTTTCAATCAAATGTAAGGAACAAAAAGTATTAATGATACTACCCAAGTAACAATTTTGGTTTTATGAGGGTTTATTGACCATGATTTACACTTGTAGCTTGCTTTAAAACCACGATAAAGCTTTCAATGTTACTTGGAAAGTCAATGATGTCTTATGATTATTCTCATTCAACTGTTCAGCAGGCAACATTGCACAGTGGTCCAGAATGCAGATTTACGTGGAATGATATGTTTTGAGCCTGAAATTGAAACTTTAGACTAAAAGTCTCTTCTACAAAGTTGTTCCTTATAGTTATGCCCTCATTTTTATGACAATGAATTCTAGGGTGGTTCCTATTATCATTAAAATCAAAAATCTAACTTATTTGTTTGAATAAATTAAGGTATACATTCTTGGGCAAAGTTATAGCTGAGCTAATTTCAAGCAACTTTGTAGAAAACAACTTTTTTGTATCTCTAAAATTGGCCGATTAAGAGCTATTTTTTTGAATTGAGTTAGGGTGGCTCTAAAAAAACAGTTGTTTTGCTCTAGTTTTTTTTTATTTCGAATTTCTCAGCAAAGGTTTCTCCAAATAACTTTTAGATCTTAAGAAGGCGCAAATTTTTGCTGCACAAAACTTGTCAATATCTTTCGCCGATCAAGAGTTATTGATGTTTTTATACTAAAAATATGCATTTTTCAAATGTTAATATCTCTGGTTGGGGATTAATTATTTTTTGTATCCATGACAGATTTATTTCGAATACAATGTGCAGTTTTCATCAGTGCCAATCCCACTGAAGACTAACCTCCTTAAGTACTCATCCCCTAGGTAAACATGCCAAGATCACAGGTATAAAAATGAAACTACACCTTGCAGAATCAGAACCTACCTAACTAATAACTCAATAATTAAGTAAAGTAAAGAAGGAAAACCATAACAATTCTTGATAACGAAATTCCCGAAAGGCTTGGTAGCCATCATAATGAAGTAATGAAATTTGTATCGTTATCATCCATTTAATCCCACTAAATTAATGTTTCTATCCATGACAGATACGACCCAATTTCATTTCATAGACTCATAAAGATTTTCAGAACAATTTTCAAGCCTTAATTTAAGAACTTCCAGATCTTAATCCCAGAATGGTTTGGAAAGCATAAGATATTTTATTGATACTATTCAATACTTTCATTGACCCTGTAAAACATCAAGATCTTTGCTCCAGAATAGTTTTGCCAGCATAGAATGTCCACTTTCTTGTATGGAGATGGGGATCATTGTGACATGGGAGGCTGTTGGGAGAGGATGGTGAGTTCGGTCAAGGTTACTTTGGGTTGTATCCCAACCATAACTATGTAGCTCTGTTAACGGAGGCTGAACAAATGGCAAACCTTAGACCAGCGTTTCTCAATTTATGATCCGCAACCAACCGATGGGTAACGGAAATTCAAACAGCTTGAGTAACAAATCATCGAAAAAGTTTCTCATACTAATTTTAACCTCTTAAGAGGAAAGACGACGTGATTGAGTTTTGGAAATTCAAAAGCAGTTTTTTCGTTTAAAATTGGATTTCTCTTAATGAAAATGTGTTCTCTTTGTTCCGGTAGTCAATTTTTTTTTCTCTAGTTCGTTTATTTGTAAGGCTCAATCGCGTTAGCTTTACGGAGCCGATAATTCATTGTTCTTTGTTTGTAACAAAATTCACTTAATTCTATGTCTAGTAGGAGTTGGGCCGGATACTCGCGGCTTACTCGAGGTTAGAGGGGTACATTGTCGAAGGATAGGAAAAGGGGAGGAGCTTGGGAGTAGGGTACCGTTGCCTCATCAGAGCGTTGTCGCCAGTGTGAACGGTAGTGTGGTTCTAGATTCGTCTGGAGTTCGACCGGCTATGGTGACCAGTGGGCGACGATGATGCTCATCGAGACGGGGGACAAGACAAACAAAAACTAGTAAAGAGATACAAAAGACAAACGAATTAAATTCTTATACTAGACATTTGCAGAAACACATAAATCGACTGCATATAGCAGAGATCGCGGGTACCCAACACGTCTCTGATAGGGATACAGGGTTGTCTTCCTTGGGCCTCGAGGGTATTCAAAAGTCGCTCTCTGGCGGCGTCATTATCCGTACATTGCCAAACTGCGTGATCGATGTCGTCGTAACCGTTTCCACACCGACATATGTTGCTGTCCACGAGGTTTATTCTATTGAGATGCGCATCTAGCGAGTAGTGGTTGGACATAAGTCTACTCATCACGCGAATAAAGTCACGACTTAAGCCCAAGCCTTTAAACCACGCTCTCGAAGAAACATTAGGAATAATTTAATGTAACCACCGTCCAAGATTTCCATTGTCCCAATCGGTTTGCCAACTCGAAAGGGTACTCTGACGCACTAAATGGTAAAATTCATCGTGTGAAATTTGCCTGTCATAAAATTCGCCTTCCTGCGCGCCCACCTTTGCGAGAGAGTCCGCCTTCTCATTGCCTGGGATTGAGCAATGTGAGGGGACCCATACAAAGGTAATCATATATGATCTTTCGACCAGTACACTCATCTGCTTCCTTACCTTTGAAAGGAAATAAGATAAGTGCCTACTTGGTTTCATCGACCGAATAGCCTCAATCGAACTGAGACTATCCGAGAAGATGAAGTAATGGTCTGCGGGCATGTTGGAAATCATCCCCAATGCGAAGTTGATTGCTGCTAGCTCCGGTAGTCAATTAGAATGCAATGCAATTTTCATGAACGTAATTTTGTTTTTGAACCAAGGTTGCAAAGACTCATTTCAGCTAAAATAATATTTTTCGGAATAATAAAACCAAAAGATGGTATGATGGCATGTTTTACTTGTAACTTACAAGAAGAGGTTACAAAGTATGCGTTGGAAACATAAAACTTGTAAATTTTGCTTTCTATGAGTCACAATCAGCGATTTGCTGATCGCTGAGTGAGTGAGTGAGTGAGTGAGTTTGTGAAAAATCGCTGATTGTGACTCTCATGAAGTGAAATAAACAGGTTTAATATGTCAAACACATTCTTCGCAACCTCTTCTTGTATCCTACCAATTCAAAATTTGATCATGGCATCTAATTATTTCATAATTTAGAAAAACATTGTTTTAGCTGAAATGAGTCTTTGCAACCTTGTTTTGAACATAAAAAAACTGGATTTGATTTTTTGGAAAATATTGACATCCCCTTTTCACCTTATGGACCTTGGAATCTTACTATCTACTTGCTACTTACTATCATTTAGGAATTTCAATGTCACTTTTGAAATTAATTACTTCTTTCATTTAAAAATCTTCTGGTGATTTCAGGGCTGTTAGGGGTCGTCCATTAATTATGTCACACATTTAGGGGGGAGGGGAGTTTTGAAAACTGTGACGAGCCATGCAAAAAAAAATTAAGGTCCATACAAAAAATGTGACAAAGGGGGAAGGGGGCTTTGAAAATGAGCCAAATTTTCGTGACATAATTAATGGACCATCCCTATATCATTTGATTTCACAACTGTTTTGGAATTTTCAGGCCATTTGTGCTATTTCATGATTATTTTTACATTTTGCAAAGGCAAGGTAATTGTTGCCATTTGCCATTTTTGGAGTTTTTTGAATACTTGGACGTTTCAGGATTATTATAAGAGTTGTCACACTGTTTTTATGATTCAAAGAGAGATTTGACGTTTTCAAACCTATTCTAAGGACTATGCAATAATTACGTACGGATTTAAAGGGATTATTTTTAATTTTCTTACAAGGGAGGTAGAAAATCTCAGAAATACCTTACGTAAATGTGAATATAGTTATATGTTATGGTCCCTTAGACATTAGGTACTACCAGGCTTTTAGGCTATTCTTTCTTTTGATAACCTAAAGGTTTTTTCGGCGTTTCACAGATTATGTTTAGATTTTTCAGGGCTCTTCTAAAAGCCATTTCAGCCTTTTGTGGTATTTTATTCCTATTTCAAGCTATTTTTTGTTTCTTTAAACATATTTTGGCGTTACAAGTTGGCTCTGAGTCGATTTTTTTTACCAATTCATTGCTGAGATCTACTTTTTAATTTAGTCTGTATTATTTTAGCGTATTTATGCGTTTCGATTATTCTTTTAATATTTTTAGATCATTTTCGCACGTTTATAGATCTTTGTTTGGGTCATTTGGCGATTTTACTCAAATTTGCCGTTTGTAGTAATTTTAACATTTTGGCATTTTTAGGGCTATTTTGGCGTTTTTCAGAAATTTCACCGCTGCTCAGGCTCACCAGAGTTGCTATTCTCCTCAGTGTAAGCAGCTGGAGATGAAAAGAATATTGCACTCGCGTATACAACTCACCTCACTTGAGTACGATACAAACTCTCTCGTGCATCAGCACCAGCTTCGAGATACGCTTGATTTATCAGTGAAAATCAATGCAGAAACTACCACTGCAGTGAGGAATTCAAATATTGCTTTAATTTAAACATATATTGTTTTCACTTGACTGTATGAAGTAATCAACAAATTATGTAAGAGTTGTTGAGAGATTATGAAACCCCCTCCCCTCTTTTAGGGCACTAAGATTTTAAGTTGACCTTCCACCCCTTTTAAAATCTTAAAAAAGTTCCTTATTTTTCTGAGTTGGGAACATTTCCATATTAGGACCCATTTAAATATTCCCCCTTATCCTGCGCCGAGAGTGAGGTGAGGGGACTCGCTGTCACTAGTGAGGTGACAAAAGTGTCACCTCACTAGTGACAACGAGTCACCTCACCTCACTCGCGGCGCAGAATAGGCCTCATTATGTAACGTGAAAAAATTGATGTACTGTATACCCCCATCCCCTCGTCAGGCACTTTTCTTAAATCCAATACATGACATGGTCCTTTTTTTTTTGATTATAAGTAGCATTTTCGATATACGAAAAAAAATGTCCATTACCGGGTTTTTAATGGTTTTACCGGTATTGAATTTTCCATTACCGAAAAAACGGTAAAAAAAACATCCGATAAATGACAACCCTAGCTGCAGTTGATGTTTAATTCCAAATTTTGTTTTAATTAAATTTGGCGACAACTGGATCCTACTTCGCTGTGGCTAGTTAACATAGAAACCATGTCTTTTTTTTTCGATAGGTATCCCAATCATAGCAATGGATGTGTTACATTCAACATAACACTCATTGACCTATTCCGAAAGGCACACACAGAACAAGCCCAAAACTAATATTCGTTGGACACGGCGCTGTGCAAACAGAGTACCATGTTAATTATTTTTTCTAGTTCAATTTTTTACTCCATTCTCTCCTGGGAAAGATCGTGTCAGACCGGAAGGTTCCACATGTCCTGCACGTATCGAGGCTTCGATATTATGGTTGATATTGCCCAGTAATATCCGAAACTAGATAACATTGTAAGAGAAATTCAGTTGTGTTGTGTGTGTTTTTTTTACCAATAAAGGAAAGACTACAGCAACATTTTGCAATTTACAATGATGGATTGTACAAGTAACACTGAAATAGACATAATAGTACAAACTAAGCCAGATTGAAATTTCAAACAAAACCTCAAATCAGCGCAACCGAGACAGTGAAAGTTTGTTTGCAAACCAGTAAAGTATGTTATTCCACCAAACAGCAGAAAACAAATCTCGGGATCCAAGGAGCAAACAAACGGTATACATCCTTATGCCTCAAGCGATACGCTTTTCCAAGGTAAACACTGAACCGGGCAAACCGAGATGTCTTCATCAAGGGGGAGTTTCTCCATAATGGCTCTCCTACTCTCGTAGTTGCGGTCGATCTGGGAATAATTACGAAAATTTTGTGGAATTGGATTTTGGTAAGGAATTATTCTTCTTGAAGACATCATGGTACTGAATTTGCAAATCCGAATTGATTTTAACATCTATGCAAATCATAGGCATTATGGTACAAGTTTAGAAACTTTCGCTTGAAATATTAATAGAATCATATTTTTAAACACCTTACTCTGATTACATTATACTGCACGCTTCAGTAAACCATACCTGCTAGAAGCCCACCCACACATTCAAGCTCACTGGCTTCCACGTTGATACAGCACCTCCCTAATGATTGTTATCCTTTTCGACGAAAGAAGGGGTAGCTTTCATTTCGCATGCTCGTAAGGCGTGCTACTGCCTGCTTGTTTTCCTCTCTTTTTATGCTAATTAATTATCTGAAGCACGACATCACGCAGCAATAAATCATGACTTCATCCTCCCCCGTTCCACGGCATGGTTCGAAGCAACAAATGCCATCGTACCGCAGTGATAGTACATTCACAACACTGATGTAGCAGCCATCGATCTCGGGACAACGGTTCAGTCATGATTTAATTGAGTTATCACTTCGTTTGAATACTTAACCAAGTTTCGACAGCCATCCAACGGTAGCTGCATGTGGCATCACTTCTGTGATCCGTGGGAATAGTATCCTGAGCCTTCAGAGACTCATCTCTGCAAATTGTTCATTTACGCATGTTTGGGTTTGATCGAATATTCAGGCAAACCCACGGCATGGGCTGGGCCCTCTTTGTATGCATTGCGGTCATTGACAATCTTCAAGCCGTTCCGCATGGTTGATGGGCTGACGGCTTTTTGATACGCGCCAGCAAACATTCATTGCTGAGCCGCCAGTGCTGTTGTTAGCAGCTGCTAAGGGAATGCTTTCATGTCGGTGTAAATGAACTCCGGTATGTTTTTACTAGAAATTAATTGGCTGTAAATTTCAATCAGATCCACCATCGGCTTACGCTCTTAACTGCACCGCAGTCACCCATATACAAGTTAGTTGCGGTGCAGCCATATCAAGCCACTTTCAGGTGTGCACATATCAATAAATGGGTCGTTAGCCACTGCACATGATTGCAGCTAGAGGGTTGCTATTTATTATTAAAATTTTCATTAGAGCAGAAACGGTGCGAAATTGCTGCGATGATTAGAGAATTTACACAGCACGGGGGAGGTTGTTTAGTGAAGTTATTGATGAAATTGAGCTAGGAAGCAGCGTCAGTGGTGTAGTGGTAAGCGTGATTACCTCTCACACCAACAGACCTGGGTTCAATCCCAGTCGGTGCCGCCAGGATGTTTTGAGGCATAACATCTCTGATCACGCCTTCCTTCGGCTAGTAAAGCCGTTGGTCCCCGGTTTATGAATTGATGGGTCGATAGGTAGTAGGGTCCAGGTGTGGGAGCTGCCTCCTTGGCGTCGGTAGTATTGGTGCTCAGCACGGAAAACCAGATCAACGGAAAGCAAATCAAGGAAAAAAATAGTGCTTAAGAGTAGCGATGGGTTCCAGTTGGAACATCTTAAGCCAACAAGTAGTTGTTCTTGTTCCAATGTGAATACATTGGAGTCGCTTTTTACGCGGGTGATACGTCCCGCGTTAAAAAAAACCGCGTTAAAAAAAACCACGTTAAAAAAACGCGTTTAAAAAACCACGTAAATTCCGGAATCCGCGTAAAAAAACCGCGTAAATTCCGAAATCCGCGTAAAAAAAAACCGTGTAGCCGTGATTCCAAAAAAACGTGTAACCGTGTTTCCAAAATCCATGTAAAAAAACCGCGTAAAAAAAACGGGTAAAAAAAACCGCGCAAAAAGCGACTCCAGTGTATAAGAATTACGAACTGCTATGTTTCAGTACGATTTTTGTCTTGATCGTTATTATTTCTAATACGTTTACACTGCACAGTTCATCAGTTAATATGGCTTATCTTGATGACAACTCTCACACATTTTGAACTGAATTTTCAAACTTCTGAAACTCAGCAAGGTCAAAACAAATCTTCGTAACTGCTCCACCAATTTCTTATCAATTTTCCCCGTATAAGCTCTATTGAGATTTTTTGTATCAGGAATGTCGAATCTTTCGTGATCCTTTTTTTTTTTCCTTCGGCAATTTCGTGCAGGTAGTCAAGGCCAGAAAAATGGTGCGCAATCCAGTTAAGAATCAGTAAGTCCCTTGACATCAGTAAGGTTTGGACCACTGGTTTTACTGCTACCGAAAACCGGTTTTAATTTAGAATACCGAAATTACCGGGTTTATATCTAATCTAATCTAATCTCACACTACCGCAGCGATTTCTTGAAAGCAACATGGAAATTGACAACTAGTCCGTCATTTGTGTTGTCAATGGTGAGGTCAACTACGCAGCATGTACCGCAGAGAAGATTCCAAGGAATCAAGTGGAATCAAATAGTAAACATGTAAAACCACAACACTCCTTGAAATTGAGGAAAGGAAAGAATTAGTATTCCTACAAGTGGCGAAGTTGATCAGGACTTGTTTTGAATATTTATAAATTGTAAGTTACAATTGATCAGAAATTTAAATAAAGTACTTTGATTATTTCTCCGTAGTTCAGTTTGATCAGAACTAATTCCAAAATTCTAATGAAGTCCATCGAGAGGTCACTCAAGTTGATCAGAAATTATTCTGTATTCCTACAACTTTTCAGACAGTGTTCACTCGGCTGTCGACAAAAGCAGGCCACTCTCGATGTGTGCTACGCGATCGTCTGTTTTCTCGGCAGCAACCATTGTGTGGTCCTCCTCATTGTTCTTCATCAGCAGTTCTTTCGGTCGATGCGTCGTCGAATTTGGAAAGCAACCGTTTCGTGATGAGTGTGTGAGTGCTGACCACGTTTTGCGTCCATTGCTGCAATGGACGCGCTCTGACCCTCGTTGGCGTAAAATAATTTGCCATAAAATGAAACTACTGGAAGCGGCTCCAGTTCTGGTTGAGGAGGCTTTTTGGATAGCGGAAGATAAAGTGTTTATTGTGTTGTATCTTTTGACTATAGCTTTAAGATGTATTGTATAGTGACCAAGAATCCTCGGCTCTGTAAAGTTAATTCGGTTGAGCCTTATCAAATAAATTAATAAACAAAAAAAAACTTTTCAGACATTCAAATGAAGTCTTCTAGATATCCCTACAAGAGAACAGGTTGATCAGGAGTTATTACAACTGATAAATATTTAGATGAAGTCCTTCGGGTATTCTCTCAAAATTTCAGGTTGATCGGAAACTATTGTGAAGACCTACAACTGTTCAAATGAAATCTTTTGGATTTTCGGATTGATAAATAAGATAATTTAGATGAAGTCCTTTTAATATTCTCTCATAATGTTAAGTTGATCAGACATTATTTTGACGACCTTCAACTGATGAGAAATTTTAAAAAAGAACTTTGGATATTCCTTTAAATAATAGTCAGGCTGATCATGACTTATTTTAATTACCTACAACTGATAAAACATTTAAATGAAGTGTTTTGGATATTCTCTCAAGACGTAAGATTGATCAGGAGTTATTTTAAAGACTTATAACTGTTCAATACGGTCTGTAATAAATAAAAATGTTCTAACCCTGTTTAACAATGTAAGTAAAACCCTTTTGATATTCTCTCAAGATGTAAGATGGATCAGGCATCATTTTGAAGTTCAGCAACTGATCAGAAACTCGAATAAAGTCTTTTGGATTTTCATAGGAGGTCAGGTTGATCAAAATTTATTTAAAAGTCCTACAACTGATGATAAAATCAAATTCAGTCCATTCGATATTCCTACAAGACGCGGTGCCGGTGGTGTAGTGGTAAGCGTGATTACCTTTCACCCCAGTAGGCCTGGATTCAATCCCAGTCAGCGTTGCCAACTGAGGCATAATATCTCTGATAACTCCATCCTTCGGAAGGGAAGTAAAGCCGTTGGTCCCCTGTTCATGAGTTGATGGATCGATAGGTAGGGTTCGGCTGTGGGAGCTGCCTCCCTGGCGTCGGTAGCTTTGATGCTCAGCACGGAAAACAAATCAAGGAAAACAATATATTCCTAAAATAGGTCGGTTATTCAGGACTTATTTTGAAGACCTGTAACTGATCAGAAATTTAGATGCAGTCCCTTGAATATGCTCTCATAGTTTTAGGTGGATCAGTAATTATTTTCTAGACCTAAAACTGTTCATAAATTGAAATTAAGTCGTTTAGATTTTCCTACAAGAGATCAGGTTTATCAGAACTGATTTCAAAGACCAACAACTTAACGGACATTCAAATGAAGACCTTTGGATATTCTCCCAAGACGTAAGATTGACCAGAAATTATTCTGAAACTTACAATTGTTCAACAAGGTCTTTAATAAATAAAAATGTTCTAAAACTATTCAGCAATACAAGTAAAGACCTTTGGATATTCTCTCAATATGTAAGATCGAACAGGAACTTTTCTGAAGATGGCAAATGCTCAAAAATTCAAATAAAGTCTCTTAGATATTGCTAGATATTAACAAAAAACCCTAATTTAATATTAATAATACACACTTAGAAATAATTATTTTTACACAATACATAATTCAGCTTTGACGTAAATCATGGAACGTAAACAAACATTTCATGTAAAATTAAGTGTCCTGAAACTGAAACATATGCAGCTCGACGAAAAGTGCGATTGATTGAATTGATTTTCTCGTCCTTTTCAACTGATTCTTAAGTCAAAAGGGCCGCTTGCATGTGTCGGTCTCAGTGCACTGAAATTTACATGTCTTTTTCGTAGTGTGTACTTGAAAATTAATAAAAAAAAAACTAGGGGAAATGTCTCTAATGTTGGCCTATGGATCTAAGATTGGGCCCATCACTAAAAATCTGCTATTTATCAATTTTATCTAGATAAACGCGTTATTGGGACGTTACTAATGGATATTTTTGGTTGCTATTGAAAATTTAGTCGATTACTGAATTTATGTATGGGCCCAAATTAGGGACACTTAGGCCGACATTACCTGCATTTCCCCTACTTGTTTATTTTTGCAATGAACCAGAAAATATGTAAGCCTCAGTCATGATTCTCATCTGTCATATTTGGATTCCAAGTTTGCTATTTTCGGCAGGCACTGATGATGCCATTCTTGAAAAAGGGAAGGATTTATGCTTTGTTTTAATTGGAGCTCTTGTGGACAAACACATTGTCCATTATTCATTATTCAAAGACTTTAACAGACATTCATCTTAAAAAAGGAATCAGCAGCAAATAAAGATAGTGACATATTATACATATTACATCAGATGAAATTTTTGAAACCCGGAAGAACTACTATGAAAAATCAAAGGCTAAAAATGCCTCATCTGAAAATGTTCCTATTTGCGATATCTTGGTATTAAAACAAAAACACGCGTATTTGAAGATCATTCAAAAGTTCACAATCTTTGATTTCATCTTTAAATGAGTAAAAAGTTTGGTTCCCAAAAATGTGCACTTTAGATATTTTATGAAGATCCTTAATAATTGAATTTTGATTCAAGTTCAAGAATAAAAAAGGCATTTCTCGAATAATTCAAGTAATTCATGTATGCATATTGGCTCACACTCGTAGGAAGTTGAGCTTCAATTGATCCACAATTTACTACCGTCTAGAGAGAAATTGAAGAATTTTCTTTATTACATAAAGGGTGATACGGTCAAAATTTGGTCAATATCAACTTGACGTATTTCTTTCAATTTTGCATTTAAAAAACCTGAACACCCCTCATTTTGAAGGTGTGTGTGTGTAGAATGTTGCTCCTATTTTGATTTTGGAATTCACTCTTCAGTTGTCAAAATGCCGTCCAATCAAGAAGAGCAGCGTATCAAAATTTTGCTCGCGCATCGCGAAAATCCGAGCTACTCGCACGCAAAGTTGGCAAAATCGCTAAAAGTTGCCAAATCAACCGTTACAAATGTAATTAAAGTGTTTGGAAAACGTTTGTCGACAGCCAGGAAGTCTGGATCGGGGGGAAATCGAAAACCGGAAGCCGCTGAGACGACAAAGAGAGTTGCCGGTAGTTTCAAGCAAAACCCTAACCTCTCTCTCCGAGATGCCGCAAATAAGCTGGGTGTATCGTCTACAACCGTGCATCGAGCCAAAAAACGAGCCGGACTATCGACTTACAAGAAGGTAGTGACTCCAAATCGCGATGATAAACAAAATACGACGGCCAAAGCGCGATCCCGGAGGCTGTACACGACGATGCTGACGAAGTTTGACTGCGTGGTAATGGACGACGAAACCTACGTCAAAGCCGACTACAAGCAGCTTCCGGGACAGGAGTTTTATACGGCAAAAGGAAGGGGAAAGGTAGCAGATGTTTGCAAGCACATGAAACTGTCAAAGTTCGCAAAGAAATATCTGGTTTGGCAAGCCATCTGTACCTGTGGCTTGAAAAGCAGCATTTTCATAGCTTCCGGGACTGTCAACCAAGAAATTTACGTGAAAGAGTGTTTGAATAAACGTCTGCTGCCTTTCCTGAAGAAACACGGTTGTTCCGTACTGTTTTGGCCGGATTTGGCATCTTGCCATTACGGTAAAAAGGCCATGGAGTGGTACGCCGCCAACAACGTGCAGGTGGTTCCCAAGGACAAGAACCCTCCCAACACGCCAGAGCTCCGCCCAATTGAGAAATACTGGGCTATTGTCAAGCGGAACCTAAAGAAGACCAAAAAAACTGCTAAGGGCGAGCAGCAGTTCAAGGCAAACTGGTTTTCTGCGGCGAAGAAGGTGGACAAGGTGGCTGTACAAAATCTGATGGCAGGGGTCAAGCGTAAGGCCCGGCAATTCGGATTTGGAAAAGCGGAAGCCTAACTGAATATTTTTCCTGAATTTTATACTAATTGAACTTGAAAAAGAAATTTAATTTGATTTTTTAAATAAACGATTTCACCGATTTACACGCGTTTTCCCTTGACCAAATTTTGACCGTATCACCCTTTATGTCGATGGTTATCTTGGTCCCTTCAAGCGGTCTAGTAGAGCGTTTCTCAATCTTTCGATGCTTGTACCGTTTATGTATTAGTATAATTGTGTGGCAAGTACAATTATGCTCATATGCCAAACTCGATTTCCAAACCAAAAAATTACTAGACTGGGCTGAGAAGCGAACCCAGCCACCTCCAGCAAGGACTTGTTTTGTAACTGCGCCTTTACCGCCTGAGCTAAGGGGGGCCATCGGTGGGTTGTGGAGATTCAGACATCTTGATAAGAGCATTTTCCTTTTTATAATGCTAATATAATCTTCTTTAAGGGATTTAAAATCATTTTAGAATTGAAATGCCATTTTTTCATATACAGGGCGGACTCGATTATCCGGAGTCTTGTAAAAAATTTCACTCCGGATAACCGAGCCCTCCGGATAATCGAGCCATTTTTTTTTTGGTCTCATGTGGTCTCATTTAATGTTTTTAATGGTCCCATTGAACGCTATTGAAGGATTATGGAATCAGACCACTTGTTTTGTAGATATGGCCGGAACAAGTTCCGGCGTTTATGGGCCATGAGGCTAAATTTGACTTGAAAGGAACAAAACCCATTAAGCGACACATCAAATTAAATCAAAATTTGATATCAAGATCAATGGTGGCAAACATTAAGTACCTTGGACCATATTGGCCACTTCCGGGCAAGTTCCGGGTGCCTCCGGAAAAGTGGCCAGAACCAGACTTGAATAATAACCTATCATGCGACACATCAGATTATATCAAAATTCGATAATCAGATCAATGGTGGAAAAAATAAAGTACCTTGGACCATATTGGCCACTTCCGTACAAGTTTCAGGTGCCCCTGGAAGTGACTAGAATCGGACTTGGATAATAACCTATCATGAGGCACATTAAAAAACATCAAAATTCAATAAGAAGATCAATGGAATTGAACCCATGGACCATCCGCTTGAGAAGCGAACGTGTAGCCAACCACGCCATGGGACCCCTGAACTTGAGAAAAATCGTAGTCTCGCGATTCTCACGAGTGTGTAGAGACAAAGTTGAGCTTGGCTAAAAACAACGGCGTCAAGGCACCATATTTGACGCGGTTCCTAACTTGACGCACTCGATCAATTTCAACCATTTTCCATTAATATTTTGGAAATGTTAACATTGCAAATATTAGTTCCAGTGCTCTAGGGATGATAGTGTAACAATTCAACTGATGGTTGCTGATAAAACGGCTGCAGGCGCAAATGAAGACTCTTTTTTAACTCTTTATTTGTTCCAAATTCAAAATAAATTACATTTCATTTTAACCTAGGTGCTCCAGTTACTGCAGTAACGTACCAGCCTTAATTGTTATGATATATATCTAAGTGTTTTTACATTGTTCATGTCTTGGCAATTCAGTATTTTAAACAGGTTTTTTAACCTGCATGTCAGTATAACAATTGATATCTTAAAACTAAAAACTAAAACTAAATCTTATCTAAGTATAAAGGGAATTAATCGTTGCAATTGAGGATTGCAACGATTTTTGCCTGAAATTATTAATTATTTTGTTGGACATTTGTGCTAAAGTCTCAACATTCGAAATTCTATGTACTTCGGTTGTACTGTACCAGGGAGGCAACTTCAAAATCATTTTCAGAATTTTGTTCTGAATCCTTTGAAGTGCTTTTTTCCTGGTAGTGCAGCAACTAGACCATATTGGTACAGCGTAAAGCATGGCCGGTCTAAAAACTTGTTTAAATATTAGAAGTTTATTCGTCAGGCAAAGTTTGGATTTCCTGTTTATAAGAGGATACAAACATTTAATATATTTGTTACATTTGGCTTGAATGCCCTCAATGTGATCTTTAAAAGTTAATTTTTGGTCAAGTATTAATCCAAGATATTTCACTTGGTTTGACCAGGAAATTGGAACTCCGTTCATAGTGACTATGTGACTACTACTAGGTTTCAAAAACGAAGCTCTAGGCTTATGTGGAAATATTATAAGTTGAGTTTTGGAAGCGTTGGGAGAAATCTTCCATTTTTGTAAATAAGAAGAGAAAATATCTAAACTTTTCTGAAGTCTGCTGCAAATAACACGAAGACTTCTTCCTTTAGCGGAAATGCCTGTGTCATCAGCGAACAAAGATTTGTGGCAACCCTGAGGCAAATCAGGGAGGTCCGAAGTGAAAATGTTATACAATATAGGCCCAAGAATGCTACCCTGAGGAACTCCTGCTCTAACAGGTAGTCGATTAGATTTGGAATTTTGATAATTTACCTGCAGAGTTCTGTCAGTTAAATAATTTTGAACTAATTTCATAATATAAAGTGGAAAATTAAACTTTTTCAATTTAGCAATCAAACCTTCATGCCAAACACTGTCGAATGCTTTTTCTATGTCTAGAAGAGCAACTCCAGTTGAGTGGCCTTCAGATTTGTTTGAACGAATTAAATTGTTAACTCTTAAGAGTTGATGAGTAGTTGAATGCCCATGGCGAAATCCAAACTGCTCATCTGCAAAAATTGAGTTCGTATTGATGTGAAGCATCATTCTATTCAAAATTATCTTTTCAAAAAGTTTACTTATTGAAGAAAGCAAACTTATTGGACGGTAGCTAGAAGCTTCAGCTGGATTTTTATCCGGCTTCAAAATTGGAACAACTTTTGCATTTTTCCATTTATCAGGAAAGTATGCCAAATGGAAACATCTGTTAAATAATTTTACCAAGAAAGACAAGGTACTCTCTGGGAGTTTTTTGATGAGGATATAGAAAATTCCATCATCACCTGGAGCTTTCATATTTTGAAAATTTTTAGTTATAGACCTTACTTCGTCCAAATCAGTCCCCCAGGAATCATCAAAAATATTTTCCCGAGAGAAAATATTCAGAAAATCCCGAGCAACCTGATTCTCAATAGGACTAGTAAGACCCAAACTGAAATTATGGGAACTCTCGAATTGCTTAGCAAGTTTCTGAGCTTTTTCCAAATTTGTGATCAAAATTTTACCACCTTCTTTAAGCGCTGGAATAGGCTTTTGAGGTTTTTTCAAAATTTTTGTGAGTTTCCAAAAGGGTTTGGAACTCGGGTCTAATTTAGAAATATTATTTTCAAAAGTTTTGTTCCTCAGGGCAGAGAATCGCTTTTTAATTTGTTTTTGCAAATCCCGCCAGATAACTTTCATGGCAGGATCGCGTGTTCTTTGATATTGTCTCCTACGGACATTTTTAAGACGGATCAAGAGCTGAAGATCATCGTCTATTATAATTGAATCGAATTTAACCTCGCATTTTGGTACTGAGGCAGCTCTTGCTTCAACTATAGAAGTAGTCAGAGATTCAAGAGCATAATTAATTTCATCTTTGGTTTGCAAAGGAATGTTTGGATCGAAGTTATATTCCATAAATGTTCGATACTGCTCCCAATCAGCTCTATGGTAATTGAAAGTAGAGCTGTTGGGATTACAAATTATTTCTTGGGATATTTCAAAAGTTACTGGAAGGTGATCAGAACCGAAGTCAGCATGGGTAACCAATTGGCTACAAAGTTGACATGAATCAGTTAAGACCAAATCAATAGTGGAGGGATTTCTTGCAGAAGAAAAGCATGTTGGACTGTTTGGATATTGAATAGTGTAATAACCTGCAGAACAATCATCAAACAGAATATTACCATTGGAATTGCTTTGAGCATTATTCCATGAGCGGTGTTTTGCATTAAAATCACCAATAATGAAGAATTTAGACCTATGACGGGTAAGTTTCTGGAGGTCACCCTTGAGAAAATTCTTTTGCTGGCCTACGCATTGGAATGGCAAATAGGCAGCTATAAACGTAAGTTGTCCAAATTTTGTTTCAACAGAAACTCCCAAAGTTTCAAAAACTTTGGTTTCAAATGAAGAAAGAATTTTATGTTTGATTCGTCTATGAATAATGATGGCAACGCCACCACAGGGTCCATCAAGACGATCATTTCTATAAATCAAGTAATTTGCGTCCTTCTTAACCTTATGGTCAGGTTTAAGGAACGTTTCAGTTATAACGGCAATATGCACGTTATGAACTCGCAAAAAGTTAAATAGCTCGTCTTCATTATCTTTAAGAGATCGAGCATTCCAATTTACAATATTTAATGCTTTAAAATCCATTACTGAATTTTAAAGTCATGACAATATTATTTGCAAATTTTACTCCAGTTTGAATAGCATCAAACATGGAGTTAGATTTAAGCATATCAGAAATCATGTCAATTAATGAATTCTGTAAAAATTCCATTTTGGGGGCAGTAATGCTTCCTAAGTCAAAATTGTCAATATGTCTGATGCTGACATAGTCAATGCTGTTCTTAACCCTCCGTTACTCGCGCCAACTTTTATAACACGAGTACTCACGCGTTGTACTTTGTACAACAGTGTGAGTTTTCCATTGCCATTTTGCAGCCGAGCTACCAATCGATATGAAACTAACGGATATTCCTTAAAAAACTTGTTTTTAAGTAAAAAAGTTAAACTTTTATCACAGTTAACCCCTAAAAATGCGAATAATTGAGAAAATGTGAATAGAAACCGCGTAAACGGTGTCCGTACTACGTGGAATTTGACTTAATTGGTTACAACATGGAAAATCTCGAGATCGTGACCAGATAGAAAGTTACTGTCTTCGGCAAAGTTGTTCTAGAGATCATAATCTTTTTGCAAGTGGAGAGTAGCTCAGAATTTTTTCACTACGTAGCGCTAGAATACATGTGAAATTATCGCATGTGATATATCTAGAGATCATGACCAGATAGAAATTTACTGTCGTTGACAAAGTTGTTCAGAAGATCAAGGCCTTTTCGTTGGTGGACAGTAGTTCAGCGTTTTCTCACTTCGCGGCACTAGTATACATGTAAAATTCTCGCATATTTAAAATATTTTTAGATCCTTACCATATAAAAAGTTACTGTCTTCGGCAAAGTTTTTCAGGAAGTCCTGATATGTGCCTATTGCTTGGTGCACAATAGTTCAGAATTTTCACACTATGTAGCGCTAGTATACACGCGAAATTCTCGCATGTAAAATATCTCGAGATTCTGATCAGACATATTTCTCTAGTGGACATAGTTCAAAATTTTCTCACTACGTAGCGCTAGAATACACGTAAATTTCTCGCATGTGGTTTGTTTCGAGATCCTGACCAGATAGAACGTGGTGAGAAAATTATTAACTACTGTTTACCAGACAAAAAGTCTTGACCCCCTAAACAACTTTGCCGAAGACAGCAACTTTCTAGCTGATCAAGATCTCAAGCTATTGAATATGGGAGAAAGGCACGTATATACTAGCACCGCATAGTGAGAAAATTCTAAACTATTGTCATCCAACAACAAGATCTTGACTTCCTGAAAACTTTGCCGAATACATTTACTTTCTATCTGGTCAGGATCTAGAGATATTTTATATGCAAAGTTTCACATCTATTGTAGCGCCGCAAAGTGAGAAAACTCTGAACTACTGTCCACCTGCGAAAAAGCCTTGACATCCTGAACAACTATGCCGAAGACAGTACCTTTCTATCTGGTTGGGAACTCGAGATATTTTATATGAGAATTTGACGTATATACTAGCGTCGCGTAGTGAGCAAATTCTGAACTATTGAGCACCAAGTAATAGGCTTTGATCTCCTGAAAAACTTTGTGAAAGACAGTAACTTTTTTTCTGGTCAGGATCTCGAGATATATCACATGCGAGAATTTCACATGTATTCTAGCGCTACGTAGTGAGAAAATTCTGAACTACTGTCCGCCAGCGACAAGGCTATGATCTCCTGAACAACTTTGTCAGAGACAGTAACTTTCTATTTTGTCAGAATCTTGATATATTCCATGTTGTAATCAATTAAGTCAAATCCCACGTAGTATGGTCACAGTTTTCGCGGTTTCCATTTACATTTGCCCTATTACCGCATTTTTTAGGTGTTTACTGTAATCAAAGATTAGCTTGTTTAGATCAAAACAAGTTTTTGAGGAATACTCGTTGGTTTCAGATCGATTGGTAACTCAGCAACAAAATGGCAATGGAAAACTCATGTGTGTTGTACAAAGTACAACAGCGCGAGTAACGGAGGGTTAAAGACATTTACATTTACATTTTTTTTTTACGGATCTTCAAAATTTTGGTTGCCATTCCCCGCCCCCTGAAACGTGACGTAATTAGTGAACGGACCATCATGGGATTCATTTTTTGTATGTTGTTGTGGCACATGATATGTTTGATTCCTTTCAGGTCAAAGTTAATCCAAAACCCCTTAACGCCGGATTTTGTAACAAAGGCACACAAACACTTAAATATAGTCATTTCCCGATCTTGTCAGACTGAGTCGAATGATGTATGTTACTAGTCCTTGGATCGAAAGTCGGTTTTCCAAGCGGTTTATGAAAAATAATTTGCACGATAGGGAAAAAAAATATGACTCCGGATAATCGAGCCATTTTCTCCGGATAATCGAGCCCCGGATAATCGAGCCTCCGGTTAATCGAGCCTCCGGATAATCGAGTCCGGCCTGTAATGAGTTCAATGATTTGGCGATTTTTAAAGGCTTGGAAAGTTGCTTCCGTTATAGTTTTTATTTCATATTGGGCCATTTTTAGCATCTTTCTGATGTTTTAAGATAATTATGGGAGTTGCCGTTTTCGAGATTATTACAAGAACTTTAGGACGGTTCAGGGGTTTAAGGCAAATTTAAGTTATTTTGCAAAATATAGAATAAGTCATTGAATTTTTACGTTTTTGAGGTTACTTTGACGTTTTTGAGAGTTTTCAGTAAAATGTGTTATTTTTAAGAACTATTTTGCATTTACAGACAATTTCTGTTATTTGTTAATTTTTAGTTTCAATATTCAATGTTGTTGAATTGCTACTGATGTACTTCCGTGATTCAAAGAAAGCTAGCTGACACTTTGCTTCCGAATTCTGAAGATCACATTCACAGCTGTATAATTACTCTGCAAATGTCAAGTAGAATAGGAAGAACTTCAAGTTTTAGGAATAAAGAAATATATGTATCGGAAATCATAATTTGGCTCTGTAAAGTTTATTCAATTGAGAACAAAAAAAAAAAAAAAGAAACTTTCACAGCTGACATAACGCAGATGTTCAGGCAGATTTTCAGCCCAGCCCGGCGTACTGGTAAGCACGGTTAAGGTCATGAGTTCAAATATCATCCCCGAACAAGTCCCGAATGACCTAACGTGTATGAAAGTGGCTATAATAATAAAAAAAAACTATGGCACTGCATGTGTCCACTTCTGAAAACACGAATTTTGAAACAGTTGTGCAAGGACGAGAATTAGCGTTTCCGCTTAGCGTCAATATGGACAGCCTCCCTCTGTTCTATGTCATGTACCTGCGTTTCTTCGTCTTGTTTTTATACGGAGTCAGTTGTTCTTAATGCTTTCAGGTCTTCCGCTTGGAGTTCCATTTTCCGCCAGGGCAAATGATCCTTTGAAAGCACCGTTTTATGTTGCACACACTAGAGCTCGATAGATCAGAGTTTAGTTAGAGAAAAGCTTATGTGTGCAACTATAGTTTAGACCGGTCTCCAATAATATTTCAAAATCCTAAGCTCGTATATTACGACAATATTATGAGAAAGGCTTAGGATGCACTTCAGCGATCGATATGTAGGGCTACGGCACCATAAAGCTACCACAACAATGATAATAAATCATTTAGTTTGTTTCATGGATGTACAATAACTTTTATAATATGTATTTTTGAGTATATTCTAGCGATTCCAGTGATTATAGCATTGAAAAACTGGGCTCATCATAATGATTTTTATAATACTAAATTTAACTAATATCGCCTCTACAAATTCTATTTTCACCCACCTCAGGATCCAAAAACCTATTTTTTTTTCCTTGATTTGTTTTCCGTATTGAGCACCAATGCTACCGACGCAGCTCCCACACCCGGACCCTACCTATCAACTATCGGCCCATCAACTCATGAACTAGGGACCATCGGCTTTACTTCCCTTTCGAAGGTAGGCGTGATCAGGGATTTTATACCTCAGAAAATCCCGGTGGCGCTGACTGGGATTGAACCCAGGCCTAACCCATAAAAAGCATCTTAAGGGAACTGGGTGTAATACGCACCAGGGGCTTATGACCATTACCTTTTTTTAAATACTTTTAACGTAGCTATTTATGTGAAAATATCATAACATTATAGTTCAGCAGCCCACCTACCAGTTCTAGCTGAAAATAATTAATTTGTTTGAAAAGTCCATTCAAAATATGCTGTTGGCCATATCACCCCACTTGCACATTTTACACTATTTCTCCATTCGGGCAGGGCTTGACAAACCGTCTTTGAGCATAATTCTACAAATGGGTGGGTACCGTTCGTTTTGTTTAGTGCCAGTTAGTAGATTCTGATTTCTGCGAAAGGAAATATGCGAAAGACAAAACAAAAATCCCAGGGCAAATATTGGTTCATGCATGAAAATAGGGATCCATAATTCACCCAACACATTTTGCTCAAAAATCATTAAAAATACTTTTATTGATAAAACAAATTTACATTATAAAAATGAAAGTGAATTATTTTAGATATATGAACATAGTTAAACATATGAATCTTATGCTTATCAATGTCTTTTCCTCTCAACAGATTTCGGCTGCATCTGCGAACCCGCATCTCAAGGTTTTTTTAATATGCATGAAGCGATAGAAAATCAGTTTTATCTAATGATGCGCTTTTAATGCGCCACGAATACCTTAAATTTATTTATTCCAGAAATAAAACTCACTAGTTTGCTTTAAATACGTGAAAAATGCGATCTATGTGGTCGTGACCTACAATTACACAGATACCCAAACTTACATTGGTTTGATCCCAAATCCTTCACTGATTCTATTCATTCTTACTCTCTATCGTCAGAATCAATATTATCTTGTCTATTTTACGTTGAGGATAATTGCTAATCCCACGAAGCCAATGGTTGATTTTCTGTTAATTTTGGTTTATCGACTCATCCCGTTCCAAGTGCCATCCTGGCTTTGTTGCTATCAAAAATTTCCTTTCATCATCTAAAATCCACTCTAGCACTCTAACCGATGCAGGAAGCCATACGTCTCCAAAAAGAATCAAATAGAAATTATCCACATAGTTCATCTTTCCTGAACCTACCTAGTGCATCATCTGGTGCGATTATCTACAACAAAGCAAAGCAGCTCTCTGTGGACTGTGGCCTGTAACTGCAAAGTACCAATCTTACCGAGAGACACCGGAAACATCGCTTTTAGTGTGAACGGAAACGATTTAAATTCTTATTTCAAGCTCACAGAACGTCCGGATTACCATCATCACTATCATCACCGCCATCATCCAGCAGCATGAGCAGCTCAACATCACCAACCACATTCTTTGAAGTCGTCCTGAGTCGTCCTGCTATTATCACTGTGCACACACTCTGTGACACAGCAAGGATTGCCGGCGTTCACTCGGTTGGCATGTATTGCAAGCAATCCAGTCAACAATCGTACCTAATATTGTCGTCCCCGAACCGGACACCAAGACCATGGAGTATCGTATCGAGCATCTGGATTTGGCTATGGCTCTATGGTTTGGATGCCGAGTCGTTGCGCTTGTTATGGTCCTAGTGGACTAACCGAAGCGTGAACTTGTTTACGGTGCTTTATGTCACAAATTTCAACATAATCTTCTGTGCTCTTTATTTTCCCTCTGCACAGCATTTGGCGAACGGATCGGTGGATGAGAGCGCAATTCTCAGAATGATTGCTGACAGAGCCAGCCTCATCAACGCCGAACTTGGTTGCAGTTCCTCCGCGGCGTGGGTGTGCGCCAATGGGGATGCTCAAAGAAATTGTTGAAAGTTTCATTGGTCCATCTTATTTCCTCCCAGGCAACAAGAAGTTTCAAATCAATTTGTTTGGTGACGCTTCAATAAATCCATCATTATTAATTAAGCGAGGTACCAGAACATCCCGACTCATCCAACGGTCCGCACAAATCAGGCTTCATTCTTCTTTTCTCGACACGTACATTCTTTGCACGGATCATGCTCGGTTCATTCATCAAACGAGCTTGGTTTATCGTTACTCGGTTCAAAAATGGGAACGAGGATGATACGAATTGCGCGCACACCGACGACAACGATGACGACGACTGCCGAGCTTGATCGCTTGGCATGGAATGATTGACAAATCTGCCTCGCTTTGTTCCGGGCTTTTTGTCCTAATCACACCGGTCGTCGGTCGTCAGGCAGGTCGGGCGGTCCGTGGTGATAGCTGTAGTCTATAGTTGACGGTATTTCGTTCAATTGAACCAACCCGCATACGGAAGAGCTCGGGTGATTGATGAAGGTGTGATTTTGGCGTTGGAACCGTTTTAATGATGAAAGTCACCTACCTATTCGCGACCGGTAGGGTTGAATTCAGTTAAGAAAATTTAATGTCGGATGCTAAAAGAACGCATGTAGTGTGTTTGGTTGGCCAATTTCGGTGGGGCGCGCGGTATTGAATTCATTTTATTATTTTTTGTGATTTAAACAGATTTTCTTCATACCAGGACATATTTTTTGTTCATTGTCAGATTATAGTAAAACATTGTACTCACTATAATGAGAGAGAGAGAAGGATTAGTAATTTCCATTTAATTCCACTGCCTAATTTGCTTATCCTTGACAGATACGCGTATTTCGTCTACAATGTGCAGACTTATTCAGTGTCTTGTACTAATACTCGACTAGACACTGAATAAGTCTGCACATTGTAGACGAAATACGCGTATCTGTCAAGGATAAGCAAATAAGGTAGTGGAATTAAATGGAAATTACTAATCCTTCTCTCTCTCATTATACAGGTATTGCACGAAGACGCCCACATTCATCAGGATTGTACTCACTACTAATTCAAGAAATTAAAGTTGAACTTTCAAAAGTTGATTGAATGCGTTGATAGATCCTCACCTAAAAATAAACAAAAAAATGATTATTAGAAAGCTAATATAGATTTAGGTAAAAGTACACAGTTCTCGCAAAATTGGAGTTAATTGTTTCTCTATATATTTGTTTATTTATTTTTTTACTTATTTGGATCCAATGACGGTTGGGTTTGTTTGCATATGTACAGTCAAACATAAACATATTAATTAAAATTTCATTAGCTTTGTTCAATGAGAGGTCGAAATAGATCGCAACAACTTGCGATCTATTTTTTGGCGTTCATTTAGCCGACCAAACCTATTGCTTGTGCTAGTGTTTATTCATCCAAAGTTCAACCGAATACGAAGTGGATGGAACAGCTCGCACTATTTAGTGCGAGTAAGTTTTAGGAGGTTAAATTCGATCGAGGTTTTGACGTATGGCCACGAGGAGACATGATCGAAAAACTTGTTGATGCCATATTTGCGTAACGGTAAGAAGCCAAATCCAGCCAGAAAAGCGTGGGTTCAAATTTTCCATGAAAGTCATCTTCGAGAGACTTTTCAAACATCATCAGACGCATGTTTGCTATAAAAAAAACCACGTCTGCATATCTTTATACACTGGAACCTCAATCTACGAACCAAACCGGGGGGTTCGTAAATCGAATTGGTGCGTAATAAAAAACTCGTTATTTGGAATTTACTTCGTAAAAATCTCGTTTTTGGGGTTTACTTCGTAAAAAATACCTCCTTGTTTGTAAATATTGTCAAATCCCCACAATATTGGTATTTATGGAATCGTAGTAACATGTAGGGACCGGGACGCCATTTTTAAATCCAAGATGGAGGATTCCGGTTACAGAAAAACTGGGAAATACTTTCAAATAACCCACAATACACTAAAACCTCCAATTACTAACCAAACCGGGCGTTCTAAGTGCGAAAAAGACACAGTATTTGAGATTTACTTCGCGAAACAGAACTCGTTGTTAACTAACATCCAACATGTTTGTATAAATCCTTAAATAAATTTGTGTTCTAGGTTATATAAGAATTCCATGGAGTAAAGATCTTGTGATCTATAAGCGTAACATGTAATATATTTTACTTTATGTACACGGTGGATATTATTGAGCTTCATATTGCCTTGGCATTATGCCCCATTAAACATGATATCAGCTATTTTTTTGTAGATATAATTGATTGTTGTTAAAAGAAAATAACTTTAAAGGGTTTTAATTTATGTTTTCGCTCTGTTTTTCTTTGTTCATGCTATTCGAAATGTTGATTTAACTTAAGATTTTCTGATAAAGGGGAATTAATCAACCTACAAAACAATAAAAACGTTTATACTTCTAGAAATAAACAATTTTTGAGTTAGTTATACCTTTCCCTACTCATTTTCATTAACAAACACACGAGTATGAAGAAGGAATGCCAAGTCATTGTCGTTGGATTCATTAGATAGATATGGAATTAGTATACATATATAGCATAACAATTTATATTATCTCCTCTTGTTACGCAAGCTTGCCAAATTGGCTTCCAGCAGCCATTGAGAGTGTTTTTTTTTTCAGGGCAGAACACGCGATCCCAACAAACTGGACACAATGTCGGATTGTAAAAGTCTTCCACGCTGCCAATACTGATAATGTCTCGTCGGAGTCTAGTTTGTCCAAGATAAATCTGAACAACTGCTTGACATAACACTTTTTAAAAACGGATATCATTCCCTGCACCACTAGCTGTGTAGTGGTAAGCGTGATTATGCATGTAAACTTCTTTTTCACGTCAACTAGCTACTTGTAAGAAATTTTGCTTACAAAAATGGATGGTTGCATACAATATTATGAATATTTTATTATTTGTCTCATAAATTTCTAAACTTGTATGATCGGGGAAACGGCTCTAATGTTGGCCTATGGATCTAAGGTTGGGCCCATCGCTAAAAATCTGCTATTTATCAATTTTATCTAGTTGAACGCGTCATTGGGACGGTAATAATGGATATTTTTGCCGACATTACACCAATTTCCTCTGTATAACGCTCTATTTATGTGCATCAGAGTAACGGAACGGTGTGGTCCAAGTGCTGAATAAAGAATTTCGTGTTCGGTGAGAGAAACAAAATCTGTACATTCGGGTGTTCATTTCTGAAGTTATTGAAAACGAAAATAACTTTGAATGGCAACTCTTTTTGTGATAAATTAGAATGGATTTCAAAATGGTGCCAGATATCGACTTCCGATCGCTACATGTCACGCCGATTCCAAAAATACCCATATTGTGGGGTACTTTACAGTGTTTTTATGTTTTCTTTTTTTTTTTTAAGCAGGAAGCCACCATCTTTGATTTGAAAAAAAAGGTTTAGACGTAGATTTCCGATCTCTACACGTCACCATGTTTCCAAAATACCCATATAGTGAGCTATTTGATGGTATTTTTCATGTTTTCTTTATCCGGAAGCCACCATTCTGAATTTCAAAATAGCGAAAGACATAAATTTTCAGTCCCTATACGTCACTTCGATTAAAAAAATATCCATATTTTGGGGTATTTAACGGCATTTTTCAGATTTTCTGTAACCGGAAGCCACCATCTTGAATTTTAAAATGGCATCATACATGGGTTTTTAGTCCCTACACGTCACCCCGATTCCAAAAACACCCATATTGTGGCGTATTTTACAGAATTTCCAACATATTGGATTTAGAAATGGCGTCAGACAGTGATTTCCGGTCCGTAAATGTCACCCGATTCCAAAAATACCCATAGTGTGGGGTATTTGACGGTATTTTCCAGTTGTTCTGTAACCGGAATCCCCCATCCTGAATTTCAAAATGGCGTCAGACATAGGTTTTCATTCCCTACACGTCACTCCGCTTCCAAAAATACCCATTTTGTGGGGTATTTGACAGTATTACCGAGTTTTTCTGTAACCGGAAGGCGCCATCTTGGATTTAAAAACAGCGTCACACATCGATTTCTGGTCCCTTCACGTCACTCTGATTCCAAAAATACGCATATTTTGGAGTATTTGACGAAATTTCTAGTTTTTCTCTAACCGAAAACCACCATCGTGGATTTAACAATTGCATCACACATCGATTTCCGGTCCCTTCACGTCACTCTAATAAAATAAAAACATCGTGTGGTGTATTTGACAGTATTTCTAGTTTTTCTCTTACCGGAAGTCACCATCTTGGATATAGAAAAGGCGACAGTCATTAATTTCCGGTCCCTACACGTCACCTCTATTTTAAAAATATCCAAAGTATAAGGGTATTTGACAGTGTATTTCAAAGTTTTTCTGTAGCCGGTAGGTACCAATTTGGATTTCAAAATGGCGTCAGACATCGATTTCTGGTCCCTACACGTCACTCCGATTCCAAAAATATCCATTTTGTGGGATATTTTTACAGTATTTCCCAGTATCACAAAAAACGCAAAAAAAAACACTAGTTATTTGGAATTTACATCGTAAAAAATCCTCGTTATTTTTGATTTACGTCCTAAAAAAGAGGAATGAATACTGCGTAAAAAAATACTTTGTAAACGGAAGTTTAAGTGTATAAAGATTTCAAATAATATTTATAATACAGAACACAGTCCATCAAATCAAGGTCAAATTGATTTTATAGAAGAAATATCTCAATTTTTTCGATATTATAAAGAACAAAAAACGTGTTTCTTAATTCCTTTAAAATATATGTGTTATGTTTAACATATATGAGATTTTAACATTATCAAAAGGCGTTTTTTTAAGCGAAATGTAAATAACTCTTGATCGGCAAAATATATCGACGAGTTCTGTACGGCAAAAGTTGCATCTTTAGAAGATCTAAAGGCAACTTTGCTAAACATTTGAAATTAATAAAATAGAGTAAAAATACTGCTTTTTAGTGACACCCTAAGTAAATTATGGAAAATTGCTCTTAACCGCTAACAAAAAAATATGTTTCTAAAAAGTTGCTTGAAACGAGCCACAGTTTTGCTGAAGAATGAATAAATTTATTGTTGTAAACACATTCTACGTGACGTTACAATGGCTTTGACAAAATATTGGTCAAAGCCATTGTAACTTCACGTAGAATGTTTCAAATAGGGTAACGCACCTTTACCCTAACTTTTGATTTTATTTGTGCAGCCATTCCATAGCAAACGATATAGTGGTTCTCTGGAATAATGAACAATTTGCTATGGCAAAACGATAGCACGCCAGATTGATTAACTTTGGCAAAAACAACAACAGAAAAACCAGCTTTTATCCATGTGGCTTTGTTTGACGGGACCCAAACGTTTTCAATGAGGATTAAGGCCTCAACATCCAGCTGAAGCTCGATGTGGTTTCCGCCCTTACTGTTATCATCTTACCCCAGAACATGGTTCGTACGATTTGGTGCTTCTCGGTGTTTATGGGAGCAAGGTGAAATGATTGATCGGACGCGATTGAAATTTTGCGTAAACGAAAGCGGATTTCGGTTGGCGGTCTACCTTCCAGTTATGTAAATCACAACCATACCGCAGGCAGAGCGCTACTGGATGGATTTATCTACACAGGCTTTCGATTCTACATTGTTACGCTCCTTTGCAACCATTGAATGTTTTTTTTTTTGTATGTGGGTGTTCCGCGTGAAATTGAGGACGAAAGCAATTCAGTTTTCCCAGAAACAGAACGCTTCAATGCAAACAGTTGAGTCACGTGGTCGTTGACGTAATTTGGGTTTCTACTTTTTCCTATGAAAGTCGAAAAATTATAGTAAATAATGCATCCAATCAGATCTAAGAAACCAATTTGAAGCGTTTGTTCGTATGAATTGAGCGAAAATCTTTCGACTTGGTGTGGTCAGGGTTTTTTTGTAAATTTCATTCAACCACCGTCAATCTTCTTTGAAAAAGTGCCTTTTGCCAGCCACACTCATAACTTGCGTCGGCATAATAGCATAAAATTTGTGTGCCCATAAAATTGCAATAAAAAAAACACAGAGACTGCTATTAGAATGGCCAGCCAAACACGACACGAGTCGCTGTGCAGTGTAATGGAAATAATTCCACGCTGAATAAGATTTTCACCTTGAAGCACTCGCACTTGCACACACATGCCCATCCACCCCAGCCGCCCACTAACCAGCTCATCAGTGCCACACGAACAATTCACATTATAAAATTGTTGCGATGTATTCGATAGTCGGTACTGTAAAAGCCGATGGGTTATCGTTGTTAGATGTTTTGATATTTTAACCATCGATGCATTGCGAGGCTGTGGGAAGCGAATACACCCCAGTCATGGCGAGCACGTGTGCGTGTACTTGTGTAGGAATTGCTGCAGTGAGCTTGAGTGGGCGCCTCAGAGAACAATGCGCTGTTGTACACGGTAAGAAAAAAGTATCCAAAAATAAGTTCTTTTCACTCATCTCGGCACTATAGTGCAGGAACCCAAAAGTAGGTAAAGCGGGTCAAAGTAGTTTTCATTCACTTGTGTGCAATTCGTATGACATTTTCCACTCGCTTTCTACCCAAAAGTAAGTGAATTGTACCCAAAAGTAGGTAAATATGTTTATACTCAACGTTTGATACTTTTTTCTTACCGTGTAGTTGTTTGAACAGGTACCTGCTAAGCTGACTACTTGGATGACTCGCCATTGCCGCCACAGCGTAGGTACAGGTGATGCACGTTATCGTGCAATTTTTCTTTCCGGTCGAGATCGTTAAATCGCCTAGAGGTGCAAGCATAGACGGGATGCTAGTAGAAAGAATCAAACCACACCATTCACGGTCTTGCGATTGTAAAGTGCTATTATTAATTTTCTGTATTCTGATATTGCACGTCTCCGATCAACGTCTTATCTGCTCTAGAGATGTTTTGAGAGATTCATCTAATCCGGTTGATCACAATAATTCTTAATATCAAACATAGCTGAAATGCAACAAGATCAAAATCATTGGTGACCGGTTCGACATTTATGAAACCGATCAATTTTCTATCAATTGATTGAAAATTAACTGCACACGCGGCTCAAAATTCATCTTAAGGTTCAATTTACTTTGATGCTTTTTGGAATATTTCAAAAGCAGTTTTTTCCGACGCATTATTTCAGATTGCGAAAAGCTCGCACTATTCGATTCCTTTTGATATTTTACACAAAATGACGCGAGCTTTTTGCAATCTAAAATAATGCGTCGAAAAAAACTGCTTTTGAATTTTTAAAAAATGCATCAAAGTAAATTGAACCTTAAGAGTGCTCTTTGTACAATTCAGAACGATGATGCGGCTGGCCAGGTGCACCTTGTACAGCATCTTCTTTTGCAAAAGCACACAGGATTTGTTGATGGGACATTGACTTTAAAAGCGAGTCAACAGGACTTAAAATGAGATTCATGGACAGGCTTGATGAAACTCATTCCGCCCGAAAATATGTTTTCCGGAATTATTAAATCATTAGATGTTATGATGAGTAGTACTCAGCGATCTTAAAATCGAAGATTGTGACTCTATGAAAGCTAATTTGATAGGTTTTATATGTCAAAAACATGCTTTGCAACGCCTTTGTGTAACTTAAAAATACAAAATATGAACATATTTTCAGGCGGAATGAGTTTCATCAAGCCTGGCCAGGCAACTCCACAAGATTTTTAGCACGGCAAACAAAGTCTTAGGCCAGGTGCCCACCGGTGTGTGGCATTTGCTAGCATGTCAAAATATCATGTTGACGTTTGTCACACGCCACACGACTTCAGCATGATGTTTTTACATGTTGTATGATGCCACATTGCCGCCATACCAGTGGGCGGCTGGCCTTACCCTTCCTCTTTTTTAATATGTGGCTTCAGTAAAATGATCTTTTGGGGGTCTTTTCCACTTGTTTTTTGGGCTGAAATGGGCCTAAAAATTAATTTTAATGTGTGATTTCACTTTTTTTCATTTTTCTTTGATTTGTTTTCCGTCGATCTTGTTTTCCGTACTGAGTACCAATGCTACCGACGCCAGGGAGGCAGCTTCCACACCTTGACCCTACCTACCGACCCATCAACTCATGAACCGGGGACCAACGGCTTACTTCCCTTCCGAAGGAAGGTGTGATCAGAGATTTTATGCATCAGATTGAACCCAAGCCCTTTGTGGTGAGAGGCAATCACTCTTACCTCTACACCACATACCGAGTCATGATAGCTAAAATCAGAGGTCAAACAATGACCACTGAAAGGTGATCATCGATGAACACCTAACTTCAACGCCACGAATCATGCCGAACAATTTGGGTTCAAGCAGTAGCAAGCGTAACCAGAATCATGCCGAACAATTTGGGTTCAAGCAGTAGCAAGAGACAGCTCCTGGTTAGTATATTTACTTCGATACTGAGATATTGAGGTCCATCCTGGGTTGCAGCGCTGGAAACCAAGCAGATTTTAAGAAAATTGAACAGTACGTACCGGCTCAACAAACCGTACGCATACTGTTTTGCCCTTTCGAGAAGTTTGGTGTACGCTTTATTGTAAGACTAGTAAATATTTATCTGTAAGTCCATTAGTAGTGAATAAATAATGGTTAGTCTTGGTTTTCAAATAATTTGAAATGTTAAAGTATTGAACAAAAAATCCTAATTTTGTCAGCTTCCCTTTTTTGTCAGCCTAAAATTTTAGATGACGATGACAAAATCGAGAAAGTAAGAAGGGTAAAAGCAAAACCTACAAAATTGCCAAAGTTCGTCAATAGGTAGAATAGCAAGTTGATCGGTTATTCTAAAAGTTATGATTTTTTTCCATCCTGCAAATGCAAGAAAATTAGTTCGATTCAAATTGGTTCGAAAAGCATTATGTCTTCATCAGACCTACGATCTAAAGATTGAGTCCATCGAAAACATCACCTGTTTCTTCGATTTTTCTTAGCACAACGCCTCACAATATAAATCGATATTTTTAGATGCTAGTGAAACATTGACAAAAAATGCTTTCATTCGAAATGTATATATGTGCCCAATATTAGGGATACTTAGGCCGACATTAAGGATACTAACCCTATGATAGTCATCAATTCAATGAAAATTAAACTTCGATTTAGGCCTACAAATATTATGCGCTTCAGTACGAAAAAGTCAAACACAAGCCAAGCTCATTGAAGCTTTGCCAGTTAAAGCAGTACTTCATAAAAGAGCAAGATCAACTGGCATGTGCCTCCTACAGTGCAGTGGTAAAGGTGAAAAAATAGCAAAAAGTAAAATGAGCTACAACCGCAATATAATGGCAAAATAAAGAACAAACGGTTTCCGCTGAATAGTAAGTACACATTTCAAAACCCCCCAAGTCCAGTTAGCAGGTTTCCCAGCTCCAACCGACAACGACGCCAACGACGATGATGACGACGACGACAGCATCAACCCACTGAACCGATTCCCACTACCAGGCCGCTTGTTTTGATGAATCGCGCGGCGACGGTGGCAACGATGGCAGCGCTTTGCCAGTTGCCAGTTGCCAGTTCCCGGCCTGGTCAGACCAGCTCGTAAATGGTAGCAACGACGTTTATTAAATTTAAATTCTTCCTCCTACACTCGCGTCACACGGTAGGCACCGACGTATACGGGAACCAACAAAGATGCTTTGTTCTAAGTCTCGCTGGATGCTTGAAAGACTATCTGCGCGTACTTTTTTTTTTTTTTTCGCTTCTTGTTTCACCATTGATGCTGTTGCCGTCGTTGCCGTCGATGGAATTATGCGCGAGAGTAATTGTTGGTTGGTCTTTTACGGAACAAAAACGTCTTCATAGATGGAGAGCGTAATTCAGCTTCGACAAAGATTGCTTGTGGCTCAGATCGATCTTTTTTGGGCACGAGAGTGGGTGAGAAATTGTCGTTGATTGGGTAATGATAACGATAAATTAAATTTTTCGGTTGATTAATTGGTGGCAAGATTTATGGCTTCGAGATGACGGTTGAGTCATGATTGAGATATGTGCTGAGTTGTTACCTACATTGATAATGGAAACGGTCGGAAGAACAGCACGCAAATCACTGTAGATCTTGATTTGAAAACACCAGCCATAAATTAATCATTTGTTGTAATTCCCCGAAGAGTGCGGTAGGTAAAAGTTCTGCTCACCGCATTTACTTGGAATTTTCTAATGCAAGTCATTTATGCATTTTAATGGATTCGTTTGTTACGTGATTCTAAACACTGATGGGAAAAAATCTGAAAATAATTTGCTAATTGAATCAAATAAAACAGTCCATTATAATTTCCTGCTCGAATATACAATACTGGAGTTCTTATTGGTTTAACTGAGAATCAACTCAATATACTGACATCTTTAGTCTTTACAAACATCAACAAACTCTTAGCAGTAGTTCACTGGAGTGGATTTTTTAAATTATAGGGCAAAATGGACCGAAGGGTCTCAGAATTTTATGCAAGTTTGCCCACAGGTAGAGTTTATGGTTATTGAACGAAAATATAAAATATCATAAAATTTGGGGTGGTCAATTGTTCCGGAAAATTTCATTTAAAATTTCTAAATATTCTCGGATATCGTGTACTTTGAAAATTCACTCATGAATCAAACACATGGTAATCAGCAAATCCCGAATTTTTTTCTTTTTTCCCAATTATTTGCCGGAAGTTTGGATATTTTCCTGGTTCTATTTGAATGCTTATTTAATTTATGGTTTATTTAACCATTAAGTCTTCATACTTGGTGTGTGTTAGCTCTGAACTTTCTACAGGTTTTCTTTTGAATGTTCTAAAGAATTTCCTTTCGAGTCTACATTTTTTGATGAAATAAATAAATAAATAAATAAATCATATTCCTCCACAGAGTTGAGAAATCCTTTTAAATTTGAGATTCTCTTTGGTCTTTTGAAAATGTTTTTATAACAGTCCAAAAAATTATCCGCAGAACACTTTAAAAAAATCCATATCCTAAGATTTTCTTCAAAATGTGAATCCAAGAATTCACACTGCAGCTTCTTTAAATAATTGTACATATTAAAAATTCTCATATATTACCATAAAATTATCACTGAATTATATAAAACCCTTAATTCTCTAGAAATTCTTCTTAACATTCTCTTGGAGCTATGTCCTAAAAAATCTCGCTTATAAAGCTTAAAAAAACTTCTAGCTATCGTCTGAATTTCCATAAAAAAATTTCAGAATTCATTTGGAACTACACCCTTTCGGAACCGATGAGATTTTTAAATTTCCCTTGGAACTTTCTTCAGACTTCACTTTAATTTATCTTTATAATTTTCTCAGAATTCAGTACCCTAGAATTTCTATGGAACTCTCTCAACATTCTTCTCAGAACATATGTAAAATATTCATGAAAAATTGACCTCTTTTTTTATTTCTAGAGTTCATTCTAAAATTTCTTTCAAATCCTTTGGAATCATCATCAAAATTCTCTATTTATTTCGTCAAAATGATTTTATCCGGAAAATTCAAATCCAGTCCTGGGGTCTTTACATTATTTTCAAGGTCCAGAATCCAAAAGAGGACCATGGTTTTCATTCATTGGGGGTCCATTTCATTGTAGAAAGAACGTTAGAAATGATAAGGAAATTAACTTAAATCAGATGAAACCATTGTCAGGGTATTTAAAACATAAATGTTTTTTTCATAGAAAACATCACTGCTGCAAGTTTCAGACTGGCGTCTCTATATTTTTGCCTAGATTCTTTTTTTCGTCAATTTTGTTTTCCGTACTGAGTACCAATGCTACCGACGCCAGGGAGACAGCTCCCACTCCAAGACCCTACCTATTGATCCATAAACTCATGGACCGGGGAACAACGGCTTTACTTCCCTACCTCCGTGATCAGAGATTTTATGCCTCAGAAAATCTTGGCGGCACCAACTTGGAATAAATCCTGGCCCTTTGGGGTTAGAGGCAATCACGCTTACCACTACACCACCGGCGCCGCTGGACTATAGTTTTTTACCGTTGTTGAGTCTGTATACTTCAAACAACCACTCGGTAAAACAGCCAAGTTTGCTAAATCTATTTTGATTTTAATTGAGTCACCTTGAAGCCCATCCTAAAGTTGTTTTACAAAGCTATGTAATAGGCATACACACAAAACCGAGGTACATCTATCATCTGAAAGATGACCACGACCTCGAGATACAGCTTATACAGAAATTGCTCATGCTAGTACCACTTTGTGAGAAAATTCGGAACTAATTTACTTACCCTCTGGAAGGTATCAGTCAATTGAAAAACTGTCCTGAAGACAGCAGGTCACCCATGAAACAATTTTGATTTTATCATGGTCCTGTAGACCAAGATTTAGTCTTGAAGAATGCTTTTAAACAATGATAAAACTTGCAGTGTTACTTAGGCAGGATCTGAATTTATTTATTTATTTCGTCAACCAAGGTAGACTAGTACAATTCAAATACATTTTTGTTTTCTTAAATTTATTTATTTATTTATTTCCCCGAATAGCACACTTTCATCACAATAAGTTACAGCAACTTGTTTATGACCGAAAGAGTCGTATATAAGTTTCTAAAATTGATTTGTGACAAGCGTGCTACTAGGGTCGTCAACTTTGTAAAATAGGTTAAAATTATAATTTTGTCTTAAATAAAAATTAAGCAGTGTCAGCTTTCCTATTTTTTTATGGGTTAAAATGTCTTATGTTGTTTTAGTTTATGCCGAGACATTGTAAAGTCAATGGTTTCGCAGTATTGATTGTAAGGGGCCATCATGCGGTTTAATGGCCCATATTTTGCATAATGTGATGATGTTTTATGGCAAATACATTTCGATTTCGGAGTTGCCGAGTAGGTGCATGGAAATGTAATTTTGATAAAAGTTCTGTGGAGTCAATGCGCTGCGAAACGATATCGTTTACAAATGAAACCATTGCATATTCACGACGCTCTTTTAATGTTTGTATGTTTATAAGCATGCAGCGTGCTTCATATGATGGAAGAGGAAATGATTTCCAACCTAATTTACGAAGAGCGTATAATAGAAATTGTTTTTGTACGGATTCTAGTCTTTCTTCGTACGTGACTGAAAAAAGAGACCATACAATGCTGTAATATTCCAATATTGGCCTCACATAGGTCTGTTTTAATTGTGTATGGGTCCTGAAAGTTATAGCAAAAGCGCTTGATAAAGCCTAGCATGTTAATTGCCCTGTGAATAAGTGTGATATAATGGTCTATGAAAATTAGTTTAGAGTCTAAGATAATTCCTAAATCCCTAACTCTTTCACATTTTTCTACATTTTTATTTCCTAGTGCAATTGACATATTTGAAGTTGTTCTTTTCCTGCTAAATGATATCAAGTTTCATTTTTTTTACATTCAATTCTAGTAGACTTTTTTTGCACCATAGGTAGAATATGTGTATTTCATTCCGGAATATATGGATGTCTTCTTCATTTCTTATTTCCAAAAAGAGCTTCATGTCGTCGGCATAAATAAGCAATTTAAGTTTTTTTGAGAATGAAAGAAATGTCGTTTACGTATAGAAATGAGAGCCTTGGGGGACACCTGAAGTGACTTAAATTGGACTCGATTTCTTTCCGTTGAATTTAATTATTTTTTAGCGGTTAGTTAAAAATGATTCAAGCCATTTAAGGAGCCCTGACTCAATTCAAATTTTTTTACAATATAAACAGTACCATGGGTTGTCTATGCGGTCAAATGCCTTGCTAAAGTATGTGTAGATAGCTTCTACGTGGTTTCCATTATCCAATGCATTCAATGAATAGTCTATACATTCAAGTAAATTTGTCAAGGTCGAGCGTCCCTTGAAAAAGCAGTGTTGCATGTCAGTAATTCTATTTTTGATTTGGAGAAATAATTTTTCATTGACAATTGCCTCGAAAAGTTTGGGAATGCAAGAGATACGTACGTCATATTTTCGGTCAGATTTAAAGATAGGCACTAGTAATGAGCTTTTCCAAAATTTGGGGAAGGTTCCAGATTCCAGGGACATATTAAAAAGCCAAAACAATGGAGCAGGTCCTTTTGAGGCATCTAAATTTTTTAAAGCCTGCAAAATATCCTGCCCTTGAAGTTGAGTTGCGATCTTCTTCAGAAAATGTCGTATAGATTTCTTGAAAAAATTTTGCAAATAGATTGCAGTTTTTTTCCGAGCTATGACCGACATTTTCGTCGAGATGCATTATTGAAGGAAAATTGTCAGATTTTAATTTAGTTTTTACGTAATTAAAGAAGTTCTTTGGAAAGGACTTTATTTCATTTTCAGTTTTTTCATTATATTCTTCAAATGCAGTACTGATAGCTAAATTCAGTTGATCGCATATATCCAAATAAATTAATAAATTATTACTACTATTGTGTTTTTTTTATAAATTTTATGTGCTGTTAGCTTCCGATTTTTCAAGTTTTTTTATTTGTCTGTTAAACCAGACTGGATTTTGTGTGTTTCTGTTGCATCTTTTTTTCTTCAAAGGAATTTCTTCCGAAATTATTTCTGTTAAAATTGTGTAGAACACGTCACGAGATATATAATATGATGTAAAATAAGAAGGTAAGCATGATGGAAATGCACACTAGACCACGTAGTAAGAAAATTCTGAGCTGCTGTCCACCAACCAAAATGTCATGACCCACTTTTCCGGAAGCAAAAACCATCTATATTGCCAGGGTCACGAGATATTCCATGTTTCCAAATTTCGGCCTAATGGCATTCAGCCTCATTGCCCTACACCGATATATGTATGAACTAAGTTTATAACCCATATTGATTCACAAAATATATAAATTATGGTTATGGGAGCGATAATTACATTAATGTTCTGAAATATTGGACTAGTAAGTCAAGCTGTTTTTATTTATTTTTTATAGAAAATACTGACAAGCAAAGCACACATGGTGAGCAAGACACGCGTGTATGAGAAAGATTGCGAAAAAAATTGACGGCATTGGCATAGGTGACACACGATAGAATACCGAGAATACGGTTATGTAGCGATTAAACGCCTAGTCGCTATGCAAGACGGATAGCATCTTCCAAACCAGCACTCTATCTTAAAATCGCTTTAAGAATCCCTCTGTATCTATGCCTCAAAGCCCACCATGTCGTCAGACTGTCACCAGAAGTATCGCAGATTTGCTCCAATGTCAGACCTTGCTGAAGTACATTTTGCCCATCTCAAAGTTTTCAGACTCGTTTCAACATACATTAGGCTTTTGAAGTCCAGTAGGTTCTTCAACGAAATCCAATTTAATCCCTCTGAAGTCCCTGAACCTGTTCATATGGTCTATTTCTCCAAAAACGCATTTTGTTCATTCTTTCAAGCTTGAACAGTATCATGTTCTGCATTCCATCATTAATATACGAATGCAATCAAAGTCGATAAGCAAAATGAATAGATGATCCCCTATTGATTGAATGCCACTAAACAAAAAAAGAAACATCAATGGATCACATCATTTGAGCAGTTAAAAATGACGTTTACAACCCGTCGAACTTTGCCGTGCAACACAAATACAATTTTGATACAAATTCTTCTGTATCCTCGAGGAAATACGGTCTTATGCTAAGCTAGATAAATCAGGTATTGATTGCTTCGTTTTCTTAAAATCTCTGGTAGAAGGTCGTCTGCAAACTGGTCGACAATATGATTAATTCAACTACCTATCTACCACTGAGGGATTAACCATCATCGTACCACCAAAATACTTCGACAAAGCAATGAGGGAAGTAGATTTAATGGAAAAATAATCCTCCTGCTGCGGATAATATTTTTCGATGTTATTTATTTTTGATCCAAATATGATAGCTACCCATTCCCACCAACCTCCCGTCGAGCGCAACCGGGGGGATTTCCCCCTAAATTCGACAGGTTGCTGTTTTCATTATTGTGGGTAGGTCGGGAATCCGTGAAATCCATCTGCCACAGCGTCGTATACGAACCGGGACCGCAAAAACTCACACAGTAAACCAAACGATTGTGCCGGCTGCGGAGTTTACCAGAGTCCATAAAGCAGCAGCAACAGAATGATACTTTCCTTGACTCCATTCCCACCCTTGCTTCCCTCTTCAGCTCAGGCAGACGAAATTGAAAAAGCGCATAAAGAAACGTGCTCATTTCAGACAGGCTGTTCTGACGAAGAGCGTTCCGCTTTGACGGATTGATGAAAGAGAGCTCCATATAGTAGCGCAATGAATTCATTCATCCTCCATGGCGAGCGTGTGTGTGTGTGTGTGTGTGTGTGTGTGTATGTTTCAACGGAATTGAGAAATTTGAAACAAGTAGCATTCAGATTGTTTTCATTCACTACTGAAATCCGGTATGTTGATGAAACACTCGAATTTATGAGGAAACCAATTCGAAATTTCAATTTTAGTGGGGGTGGTAGCTTCATGGAAAATGTTCTTCTTTTACTCAATTTTTGGTATTAAATTGCTACCGTGACATTGACACCGTCTCTTCGGATTTCATCCAAGAGACCAAACCACCTTCATCTTCAATGGAGTCACATCACGGGAAAAACTTTGTTCGGAATTAATCTTTCTTAATGAGATGATAATAGTTCCAGAGCGAAAAAACCGTGGTAAAGAGCTGAACGATGGCTACCCGGGTAGAAAATTTACTATTGATATCGAAAGATCATATGGATTAGCATGATATAAGACGTAAAATACCAAGCGATAATACTGAAAATAGCATGCCGAATACCATTTTGAAATCAAATCCTGAAATTTGCATGACGAACAGAGTTTTTTTGTATCCTGTGTTGGGGACATAATATCACCGCGACCATTACAAAGTCTTAAACTTAAGAGAATTGTGATTGTTTTGATACGGTAATTGCTTCATGTGGTTATATTATTGATTATATTTCTGATATTTGATTTATTGATAAATTGATTGATATTATTTATTGATATTTTACTTCTTATAACAAACTAATCCATATAATATCATACTGTGTTCCAGCCATTGGCTAGAAACCTTGTAAATAAAAAGAAAATAAGATCAAAATTTTGCATGATTGACACATTTTCTTCTACCCGGGTAGTAGCCTAAAAGGGTAAAATTAATGGAAGCATCTCCGTTGGTGGGCAATGCAGCAAGAAAGTTTCTTAAAGAACAAATTAATTCGATCCGGATAAGTGAAAACAACAGCTTCCGATGTCTAATTGAATTAGACGAAATGGTGCTGGTGCGATTGCCAAATAACTTATCCATCCAAGCGAATCATGTAAACTTCAACATCACGTGGTTCAATAACGAAAACCAGGGTTGTCAAGTCCAGCCTGACTGACACCAGCAATAAGCTTTTCAAGCTGTGCCAATAGGTTAAACCGTTAGGGGTAAATTTATTTACCGGTCATAGAAAAAATAAAGGCGACCTCTAGCGCGAACGCTTCGAAACCATTTAACTACAAGCACGCACACACATACCTACACCTCAACCGTACCCATTGCCGCATATCAAGCTGAATGCGGTTAATGCGCGAAAATTGTTATATATTTTCCCACCATTCAATTTGGCTGACGTGGGTTCCAACAGCACAACATTAGTAAATAGCAGCCTCGTGCGCATTTAATATTCCGTCTTATTGTTTTCGCATAACCTCACTACATACACAAAACAAAGAACGTTCGGCGTGGGTTCCGACAGTTTCAGTCAACTATCTCATTCGTTAACTTTAAGGAACACGCATTGTCGGATGGACGATGTACTGTATGACTTTATATACTTACATGGCTCCGTTCATGAAAAATTATACAATGGTTACTCAACATTTTAGGATTAATATTCGCTACGAATTTTATGCTTTCCTAGGCATAGAGTTCTAACTACCTATAGGGTGTCCCAGGAAGTATAAGCACACTTTAAACTCGCCGCCATTTCTACCCATATGAAGTTTATCAACTGTTCATCGATGTGTGTTTTTGTTTACCTATTGCGCAACAAGTTTGTTGGCGTAAGCGTTGTTACGATATACTTCGTAGATTGGATACTAGCGACACTCACGACTCTTGAAACTGTCAGTCAGACTACTTTCAGGAATAAAGGGTGATACGGTCAAAATTTGGTCAATATCAACTTGACGTATTTCTTTCAATTTTGCATTTAAAAAACCTGAACACCCCGCATTTTGAAGGTGTGCGTGTGTAGAATGTTGTTCCTATTTTGATTTTGGAATTCACTCTTCAGTTGTCAAAATGCCGTCCAAGCAAGAAGAGCAGCGTATCAAAATTTTGCTCGCGCATCGCGAAAATCCGAGCTACTCGCACGCAAAGTTGGCAAAATCGCTAAAAGTTGCCAAATCAACCGTTACAAATGTAATTAAAGTGTTTGGGGAACGTTTGTCGACAGCCAGGAAGTCTGGATCGGGGGGAAATCGAAAACCGGAAGCCGCTGAGACGACAAAGAGAGTTGCCGGTAGTTTCAAGCGAAACCCTAACCTCTCTCTCCGAGATGCCGCAAATAAGCTGGGTGTATCGTCTACAACCGTGCATCGAGCCAAAAAACGAGCCGGACTATCGACTTACAAGAAGGTAGTGACTCGATGATAAACAAAATACGACGGCCAAAGCGCGATCCCGGAGGCTGTACACGACGATGCTGACGAAGTTTGACTGCGTGGTAATGGACGACAAAACCTACGTCAAAGCCGACTACAAGCAGCTTCCGGGACAGGAGTTTTATACGGCAAAAGGAAGGGGAAAGGTAGCAGATGTTTTCAAGCACATGAAACTGTCAAAGTTCGCAAAGAAATATCTGGTTTGGCAAGCCATCTGTACCTGTGGCTTGAAAAGCAGCATTTTCATAGCTTCCGGGACTGTCAACCAAGAAATTTACGTGAAAGAGTGTTTGAATAAACGTCTGCTGCCTTTCCTGAAGAAACACGGTTGTTCCGTACTGTTTTGGCCGGATTTGGCATCTTGCCATTACGGTAAAAAGGCCATGGAGTGGTACGCCGCCAACAACGTGCAGGTGGTTCCCAAGGACAAGAACCCTCCCAACACGCCAGAGCTCCGCCCAATTGAGAAATACTGGGCTATTGTCAAGCGGAACCTAAAGAAGACCAAAAAAACTGCTAAGAGCGAGCAGCAGTTCAAGGCAAACTGGCTTTCTGCGGCGAAGAAGGTGGACAAGGTGGCTGAACAAAATCTGATGGCAGGGGTCAAGCGTAAGGCCCGGCAATTCGGATTTGGAAAAGCGGAAGCCTAACTGAATATTTTTCCTGAATTTTATACTAATTGAACTTGAAAAAGAAATTTAATTTGATTTTTTAAATAAACGATTTCACCGATTTACACGCGTTTTCCCTTGACCAAATTTTGACCGTATCACCCTTTAATGCTGGGGAGTAAACATTGATTCCAATCGAAACAAGAATTCCAGTCACTATTCCCGGCCACGCCCATCTTTACCATAACTAGGGATAGGGAAGGAAATTTTGATGTATTACTTACTTAACGAGAGGCCACCAACTTAGCGACACCCTCATAAGTGCTACGGAGTTGGAGGTTCGGGTAGGGTATTCGGTTAGGATTCGCCTCAAGTTGGCGATGCTACCAAAAGTATATACATGATTTTCTGATCAGTATATACATAAAGCTCCGCTGCAATAAGTGATAATGCAAATAGTTTCCGAGGTTGATGGTTTATCTTTGGTAAATATACAAATGACGATAATGATATATTGTGGAAGAGCTTGGTGTTAAATCCATGATTTTCTGCTCATTAAGCAAAAACGATCTCTCCAGGGTCATCGAGCATCTCACAATTCACAGCGCTTCGCGTCAAAGTACGATAAAGTTCTCTATAGGTAAATATATGGCTGAATTAGCTATTATTGAATAACTATTATTTACGATAATTACATGAAAGAAATAAAATATAAACTATAGACAAAACGTGACTACAAAAATCCCAAAAATATATTCTCACAAATGTATTGCAGGAAACCATTCTTCATGATGCACATTTTACTACCTATCTTTCTATTAGGCCTATGTTAGCTTCGAAACTTCTAACCAAACTGGGAAATCTATCACAAAAAAACCAAAACCAAAAACTTAAAACGTTTCAAAAGTAATTACAAGTAAAATCAACTGAGAGCTTATTAAGGAAAAAATAAATAAATATTGATTACTTTACACGGTAACGAGCAAGTAATATTGAATCTTTTGTATCGTATGCTAATACTTATTGACTGTAAAAAAAAATGCTAAAACTAAATAAAATTTAAATAAAATGTTATGCAAAATTAACTAGAAGATCATTATTTTATTGGTGAGAAGTTTCTAATAAGCCCTCCCAGTTCCTCTGTATACAGAACAAATCTGATACGATAATCAGAATTGCTCAATCTGCATGAAGCAGCCAATTTCATCATAGAAGTTCTATTAACAACCAAGAATTAATCGTTTGAGGCATACTGAAGCATTATGAAGGTGATATGTTTCACTATGGGAAATCATCATAGTTGCAAATATAAAGAGACTAAACATAACCCTTTGCTTCAGTACCGTCAACCTCCATGTCCATGGAGAGGGACTTATTGCACAACAAGTTTGTGTACGCAAAATGCATTTTATTTATAAAATCATCAAAATGCGAGGCATTTCCCCGGAAAAGCGCAAACAGATCGTGCACAAATGGTGCACTATTCCCAACCTATCAGTAAGGAAGTTGGTAAAATGGAAGAAGTAAGTATCGGAGCAGTCCAAACCGCCATCCGGAAGTTCGGTGAAGAAGTTACCTTTGAAGACACATCGAAATCTGACCGTAAATTGGGACCGGTGAACCGGAAGATCACCAAGCTTTCGTCGATAAGAAGAGTGCCTCTGTTCGAGATTTGGCCAAACATCGAAAAGTAACGTCCAACGTGCCAAGGTTAGAAACTAGCTGTCAAACGGAGCCATCAAACGGAGGGCTCGGAAGCTATATGGTAGCCTGTTGTATGGAAAATCGGCGTCTGTTATCATGGACGATGAAGCATACGTCAAATTTGACTGATGCTTCCGGGAGACCAATACTACACAGTCCATGATGGTCAGGATGTTGACGATGCCGATAAGTCAATTTTTACCGAAAAATTTGGAAGGAAGGCCATGAATCATTGAAACAATAAATAAATAAATACCAAAACCAGAACATACGGTAGGAGATGTCCACGTTTAATCAATTTATTGGATCCGGAAGAATCGTATTGAAATCTTCGATTTAAACGAGTACGTTGATTTCTGAATCATCTTGTCCCTTAAATACTAAACAGTAGGTCTGACCGTTTAGGTATGTGTGATGTATATTAGATGTGAAACATATATCAAATAGACAATAAAAATGATGAAGATGTATCCATTAGTAAATAAATTTTATCGGCTTTCAGTCTTTTAGCGAGTAAAACGATGTTTTTCCTCTACTCCCAACGTTTCAATGGTATATTCCATCTTTTTCAAGGGATCTACAAAGAATTGTTACATACTTAAGATGTTTCAAATTTTACAAGTTTGGTGACTTACAGAAAATAACGTTTTTTGTCAGGTGGTCTGTGATTAACAGTGATTATCGTCACTTGATCGAAATCTTGCATCAATGTACCTATAATTAATCGTCAATTAGTTGTCGGAGTCTAAATACACATTCTACAGTCGTAATTACTATCAAACAAGAAAAACGAAAAAACGAAAAAGCTATCGGTCACTACTTTCTTTGCGCTAGTCACTTTGGTTTTAAACCGTCATTTTGTATCGTTATAGTCAAGTGGGTAACATTTGTGGGCCTAATTGTCTGTTGGGTGTAAGTTGGTTGGTATTTGTCTATCTATTTGTTTGGTTTGTTTTCGTTTTCCTTAGTGTGTGTAATATCCCTGCGTAAGTTGTACTCAAACTGTCACAATCGCTTCGCTTGTTTACCGCTTTGTCTGTGTTGATGATGTGGCAAACCTCCAGCACGGGAAGCGCCGATCGTCGTCGGTGGCAGTCCAGAATCTCTGTCCTTTCTAGTGCGAAGCGCTGTTGGTCCACAAGTCGATAGCATTACTATAGATGTATCCATTATTTTCTAGGATGCTTTCAAGAACTGGCTGTGTTGGTGTTTGGGTTCGATTAGATTAGATTAAATAAGTTTTTTTTTTAATTTTTTCAACTAAGGTCCAACGGAGTAGAGCCACGGGTGATCAATCATGTTCAAAGAATGGTTAGCTTAGTTCAGTGTTGGCTCACTAGAAAGCGCTCGAGAGAGAAAACATTTATTTTTCTCCATAACATCTCTTGATCCTGATAATATGGTTGGTTACCTAGGTCTTATTTTTCCTTGATTTGATATCCATCCATCTTGTTTTTTGTACTGAGTACCAATACTACAGACGCCAGGGAGGCAACTCCTACATCTGGACTCTATCTATCAACCCATCAACTCATGGACCGAGGACCAATGGCTTTACTTGCCTTCCGAGGTTAGGCTTGATCAGAGATTTATGCCTCAGAAGGTGCCGACCGACAAGGATTGAACCTAGGCCTTTTGGGGTGAGAGGCAATCACGCTCAATCAATCTCTTGATTTTGACCATATAGAAATATTCCGTTCTCTTTAAAGTTGTTCAGTTGAATGCAGTGGCGTCGCGTAACCTCACTTTTTACCTATGCACCAACTTTCAAAATCAGATTTACTGCCATATTCATACTCAAAAATATATTGATAATTGTTTATGCTTTGAGAGTTGCTGCACAGGTATATTGAGGTTAAATAAACGCCACTGGTTGAATGCAAACTCTTTGATAATAGTTATTATAGTTCAATATGCAAAGCAACAGATTTACATTTGATGTGTTCTTCAATTCCATTATAAGCCTTATAAACCTCTTCAAAACCACGATAAAATCAAAAATGTTGCTTGGATATAGGTTCACTAGATAGTGCTAGTTTTTTGTAGCATCTGATGAACCTAACCAAACAGAAAGTGCTCGTCAAAATGGTACCCCAGAAGGGAATCTTTTTGATTGCAATCGTTTTAGTTTAATCAGTAGCAGCAGTAAATTCCACCTTTTTGATCATATCTTCGGAACCAAATGTTCGAATCGGGATTAAATTTAATGAGAGCCAGAACAGAATTGAATCAGAGGTGCTTCTCATGCTCCGTTCAGCGAGCTTAGTCGATTGGTACACGACACTACTGACCCTACGGGTCGAAATCACATGCTTGGATTGCTAAAGATGTGACTAATCCTATCCCCTGCAGACCAGTCAGTAGCAAGAAAACAAATCTTCACCCTCACGCTCATGGCTAACGGTATCACGGAATCTCTTCCAATTGCGACTACAAATTGACTACACGTTGGTACCTCTGCATAGTTTGCTCTCCTCCAGTGCGAACTATGCTCCCCAGGCTATGCAAGAGATAGCAGCCAGTGTAGCCCCGCACGGAACTCACACCGGGATTCAGCAATTTTCCGGCTTGTTCCACCCATTTTTCCTCGTCTCCGTTTTTTTAATTCCGTTCGTGACATCAGGTTGTCTGTTGAATATATGGTCGTCGACTATCACATGACTCTCGCAGGAAGGTGCTTGTGTGAACTGTGCAGACGACGATGACGGCGGCGAAAGCGGGGGAAGATGACGAAGCTTGTTTCAATTATGTATGACAGAGTTTTTCCTTTTTCTATATTCGCCTGCAGTCGAGACACGGGGGAATATTTTATAGCGGCAGCAAGGTGGCTCCGAAAGTCCGATTGGATTGAAAATAGAGGGGTTCGCTTGCTTGGCAGCCGCAAAGGATACTACGACTGGGGAAGGCATTGAAGAAATTGATGGTAATTTGATAGTGCCAGTAAAGTGAACCCTCTTTCGCTATTTCGTCTCACACGGTTCGGAGAGTGCTCCTCTCGGTTCCACTTCCAGACAAGGCTGAGGGTGTGTTTGCCGTTGGCTCGCGTAACAGGAGGTGTCCTCCGCTGCTGTGGTCACGAATGTGTTTGCTTCCTTTCGGATGTAGGTATGCACTGCACACCTCACGATGCTCTTGTTCATCGAACCCGTTGCTACTTCCGGTAGTGAGGTCAGTAATGAAATTTTGATTGCAGGATCCCTTCGGTATCCAAGGGCTATGTTAGCAATACGTGTGCTTGGAATTGAGAATTTATTGGATTTTGATTTAATGTCTGTGGCCTGGTCTACCACACAACCCGGTGCCGGTCTGCGAGGTATAGCATCGGGACACATGCAACGGTACCGGTGCTTGTTTCGAAATGAGAAGCCTTACGGGTGCTCACTTGCTCTTTTTTTTATCTCTCGGAAAAATGACTTGGCAGAAAAGGATACCTAGTGCGGTAGACCGTGAATGAGGACGAAGACGCGTGATGTATGTTGCTCTTCAGCGCATTTCGCTTCCCTTTTTGTTGCTATTCCGTTTGTCGCATAGGTCCTGTTTCAGGAGCTGAGATGTTTCCCTTTTTATGAAGTATTTTTTTACTACCACGATAGTCATTCGCCTTATGCACTGGTATAGTTTATGACGATGAATTCAATTTAAAAAAGGGCAATGATAATAAAATTAAAGCATCCTACAATAAGGTGAAAAAATTAAATACCTATTAAACTGCAATGTACTATGCACATTGCTTTTAAAGAAACTGATCTTACGAAAGTGATATTTTCTAGAATTTGCAGGCTCTTTAGCTAAATGTGAAGCAAATTAACAACAATTAACTCATTACAATTATTACACTGACTGCGAACTGCATTGCGTAGGGTGAATACCATTTTGTACCGCAAAGCCCTGTGTTCGACAGGGTAGTTGCTCAGATGTATTACAGTTATTCGAAAAAGTAGTGTAAATATCTGTTCAATATGATGCACATAAATGGAGCGTCACATATCATATAAGTTTACATTATAAATCGTATAAAGTTCTGAGACATTTCATGGAAAGCTAATAATATTGTATACAAAAACCAATATTTGTAAGCAACAATGCTAACAAGTTGCTGCTTTGCGTGAAATTAAATTCAATTTTACGTGAATGAATGTTTACATCACAATTAAAATTCAGATTTTTTTTTGCTGTGTCGGAACCATGCTAAGTCGACAAGTACATGTGTGAACGACATTTCATCGAATACCAGTATTCTACACTACAGTAGATCATATGAATCGTTTGAAAAAATGCATTAAATTGTGTTTGAATTTTAAGAGTAATTCCCTGTTCATCATGCGGCATATGTGTTGTTCTTTAACAGTCAGAATACCAAGGGTGCCAAATGTGTGTAAAAAAAAGCTCGTTTCTTGGGAACAGGCTAGGTATGCTGTGACATTTGGCATCCATGGTATTCTGACTTTCAATAAAAAATAAATGACCGTGCATCAATTAAAATAACGCAAAACATTGTAAATGCATCTGTCTTAAAAGAACTGCTCATAAATGGGCTACTCATTAGGCCGAAAGCCGCTAATCCCAATGATATTCCATGAAATTTACTCATAACTTTACACGATCTTAAACGTGGACTTATATCATAAATGACACTCCGTTTATGTGCATCATATTGAACAGAAATTTACACTACTGTTTTGAACTGTGTAGAAAATTTTCAACTGAACAATTGTATACTTATAATTTTTCATAAATAGCAGATTTCTTCTTCTGAGCAGTTCCTTTGAGTTTTGTGTCAGGAGCAGCGTCACCATTATGGAAAGATTCCTAATCCAAATAAGAAAAGAATACCAAAATTCTGGACTACACACTTAGAAATAACTACTTTTACACGAGACGTAATCCATATTGGACGTACATGATGGAACGTAAACAAATATTTTATGTAGAATTAAGTGTTTTCAAACCGAAACATAAGCAACTCGACGAAGAGAACGTTTGATTGAATTGATTTTCTCGTTTCTTTCAACCGATTCTTATGTCAAAAGGGCCGTTACATGTATCGGTCCCTGGAAACCGAAATTTACAACACTTTTTCGAAGTGTGTATCTTTCTAGTGCAGCTGATCATCGTTCTCTTGTCAGAGTGGGTCTCCAAACAGAGCTGTACACGATGTCGCCGGCGGACAGGGAATTGTTGCAGGCTCTACGAGTCAGCCATTCAAATCATATACACATACCTATCGCCCTCAAAACGCAAGAAAATTGTGATTAAATCGTTTATCTGAGTCAATTTTTCCAGTGCGTGAAATCTTGCTATGACGAAGATAAATCTTTGCACTGTTTACGATAATCATTATCAGATCTCGTTCATTGAGCTCTCCTAAGATAATAAAACCGTGTGTGGAACTGCAAACAAATTTAACGTTTGAGATGCTCATATACTTTAATCCACTCACACTCACAACGCCTTTTAATCAGTCGGGAAAATAATAACATAAATAAACCATATGAGAGATAAATCTACTATTATTGGAAATGAGATTGTGGTCAGGCACAAAGGTTTAAGAATCTGATTTGGATTCAGGGAACTCAAATTTTATTAGATATTTTACTATAAATATACTCGAAAGTCAAAGGGGACCAATTTCACCTGATATATTTATTTTTAAATTTCAAGATTCAATGATGTAAAATAAATAAAACACTCAATATGATAAGCTACTGATTAAAATACCCTAAGTATGTCAATTTCGATTAATGCAGAAATTTATTTTTTTATTTAAATTACTAAGCGATCATGGTTGAAGGGTTTGTGTTTGGAGCTGTCGTTTACGGATGGTTGTTCCACTTGTTTCAAATGTTAACCCAGAAATAGCCTGGCTTTTGGTTCAAATGCCAAAAGTTCATCCAAAGACACCAGGAACATAAATTAAATTTTATAGCAATTATGCTCCCAACGAAAACATATAAATACTATTATTCAATTGTAACTGGAAGCGTGTGGTACGGGAGGTCCACGCTTTCTTCCTTTCCCTTGATCTCAGGTTGTGGAGTGGTTTCAGATATTCATTTCTGACATCACTTGACTTCTTGAAATCCTCTCTGCGGCACATGCTGCGCAGTTGGCCTGGCCGTTGACAAGAAAAATGACGGATTCGTGAAGCCATCATTTTCCAGGATGCTTTCAAAGTATTGGCTGAGTTAGTGTGAGATTAGATTAGATTAGATTATTTAAATTACTAAGCGATCAATTTGCTCCCGGATTCCGGTACATAGAATTGATACAACTCATTCATTGGTTGGCTTCAAGGTCGTGCGGCTGTTGTGTTTTGTCGGTAGTCTATTAAGTGTTCTGTTGTCTATTAAGAATTCAGTCTGTGCAACGTTAGGTTGAAGACGGTGTCAATAGTCTCTTTTAAAACCCTACTATACAATCAGGGTGACCATTGAACCGGGAAAACCGAGAATTAAACGGAAATCGAAAACATTTGTGAAAAACCGGAAATTTGATTGAAACCAAAACATATTTTTACCCCTATCATTCAGCGCCAAGTGATCGAGATAAATATTATGTTATTGATCTCTTTCGATTTGGACCAAATTTATTTTAGTACAACTTTTATGAATCCTATGTTTTGGGACGATTGAAGTACCCCTTAATCCTGGGGAGCATTTTCTATTTTTCGAGATTTTCAGAAAAGCACTACTTTTTTATCAATAACTTTGAAAAAAAAAAGTAAGAGGTTGTATCCAAGAAACGACCGTACATTTAACGAAGGATTACGTGCTCGGTATCCACACTCGGCGACTGTGTTAGGGAAACCACTTTTTGTCATCACGTTTTCTGATGAAAAAAGTAGAAGGGTCTGTGCTTAGGGGCACGAACGGAAGCTTGACGTAGGACCGCTAGTGGACGGAACAAATGTGAAGATCATTTAGTTCTTTTAATTGATCGATCATCTATTATCTTAATTCTTTCCGTTTTTGAATTGTAGGCGTACCAAATTTGTAGTATTTTCTTTTTTTTTCAAAGAGAAAGTTTATGAAGAGAATCGATCAAAATCACTTGCACGCCTACTTCCAAGAATGGCTACAAGATTACAACTCTGGAGAGCATTTTGTGTGGTCGTTGGGGGCCTGTGGTTCTGAATATGGACAAACAGGCACAGATAAATTCTATTCCACCTCTTTACTGTAATAAGCTTGTTGGCCCTGAAAAGGACCGTTTTGTTGCCAAAGTTGGTGATGATTTAACTTCCGAAACCGTACACTGTCGCTTCAAAGCGTAGACGTCATCCATGGCCGCTTACGGTTGACGTGTTCAGAGTAGGTGACAGCATCACGGATCACATTTTCCAGGAAGACCTTCAGCACACCTCGTAGAGCAGACCGAAGATACGTTCGACACCGCCACGGCGAACCAGACGACGGATGGCGGTTATCACGAAGAACCTTGCGATGACGCTTGGCGCCTTCTTTACCAAGACCATTTTCTCCTTTGCCACGACTAGTCATTGTTGCTTGTTAGGTAGAAGAATGGACTACTGCTGCCTGCTCACCACGGCGTCCGAAGCGAAAATGAGTTGAGGCTAGACAGCAGCGCTCTTTTATATCTTTTCAGGTTAAAGCAGAATGATGTGCAACCAAGTGGTACTCGATTATGACAACTGGGTTTGGGAAGAACGTTTATTTCATGAAAACAGTGATAAAATAATCTCTTTTTATTTGTAAATTAGACAATGCTTAACATTATAACTTTTCCAATAGTTTCTTGTTGAAAATCATCAGTCAGAAACTTTGTTATGGATGCGTAGTACTATTTCTGATCGATTGGTGATAAAAGTATTGAAATTGGTCCAGGGACAGCTGAGTTATTAATGTTCAAAATCTTTCATAATTTTGCTACATGTTCCATTTTTGGTTTTCACAAAGTCTACCCCCATATGGAAATCACAGACGTAGTCCTACGTCAAAAATAAGAGATGAACTAGCCTCAGGCTAAAAATCTCTAAAATAAAGATTTTAAAAAAAAAAAAACCTACGTCAAAAAATATTGTTTCAATTAACATTTTTGCAGTGTTTTTATAAGAAAATTAAAAAAGAAATCTAGATATGAGTTTATTATGTTGGTACAGTGTTGTCAAATATTTTAGATTTGCGTTTAAAAACTAAAAACGCAAGTTTATCAGAATGAGTATTTTTTAGAGATTCAACTTCACAGCACCACCAAGTAAAAGGACTATTTTTTCTTGCCTACTTTTTTAAATTATTATTTTTCTGAAATTCCTCATCGTAACACATTATTTTTTCATAGGGTAGAGTAACATAACGGACAACTTTTCCTAACTAAAATAATCGTGCCAAAAATTAGGATTCATAAAATTTAGACTAAAATAAACATCTCATCATAATTTGGTCTAAATCTGAAGCGGTCAATTTCACGAGCCTCGGACACTTAGCGCGGAATGACCCACAGATATATTAATCGAAATATGTTATTAAAATTATTAGCTCGACTTCTGTGTTATAATCTTGAATATTTCTAACAGGATTCCAATCTTTTTCTTAGTATGGAATACTAAAAATAAAAGGATTAGCAATGCCCAGAGTTTCAAAAATTTATCAAATCCAAGTATCACGACATGTTCCTAAATGATTTCAAATAGAATCCTAAACAATGTACGTCATGATTTTTGGTTAACTTTCGATGCCCAGGATTTTACATATTTGTGTTACCTTGTAAATGTTTTATGTCACAGAATCCAGAAGATTTCTCGATATGTGGGATATTTAATATACGATCGGCGTTCAAAGTATTTTTTTCAAGTTTGAGAAAATTTGCAGACTATCGTTCTATCTAACAGAAATGTCTAGCTTCATAATCTTGAACAGTTTTCTTAGACCAGGATCATGGAATTGATTCTCAATCAAAGTCTCAGAACCATGAGAAAAAAATGCTAAATCCTGGATATTTAATGATTGTGCATTGGATCTTGAAAATTTATCAATGTCTGATTTAGCCTTCCTAATGCATTAGGAAAAAGTTACACATTGTGCATCAGTGGGGTAAAAAAGACCAAAACTGCGACTCACTTCCAGAAATCAATTTTTGAACCCATCTATTGACCTCAAATGAAAGATGAATGTTCCTCGAATGGCTCCCTGCCCAGGATTTCTCCAATTTTGGCCATTAACGCTATCTGGAACCAGTTCCAATAGGGCACAAAAAGAAGCTTCCAAAAGGCACAAAAGGCCACACTTGGGTATCCAGATGTGGCCAGATCCACCTGTTGATCCATGCATGCTGTATATTTACTTCTGGATGCAAAATCATGATATTTAGGAAGTGTCCTTTTTGTTAAATGTTGTAGCCGTCGGACGGTAACAGTACATGAGGATTTGGAAGTGTTCATTTGTGCCCTCTCGGAACTGGTGGCAAGTTATTGGAAAAATACTGGGCAGGGTGCCATTCTAGGATTTTTTATCTTCCGTTTGAGGTCTATAGATCAAGATCCGGTTCAAAAATGGATTTTTGGGAGCGAGTTGCAGCCAGGGTTTTTTTTTTGTACCGCCACTCTTAGAGGTCGCTGAAACTTTTTTTTTTCACCGAAATTTTTTTCCAAAAGCTCTAAAAGTGAATAAGTTTAATTTTTTTTTTCCTTGATTTGTTTTCCGTCGATTTTGTTTTACGTGTTGAGCACCAATGCTACCGACGCCAGGTATGCAGCTCCCAAAGAATTATCCTATTTCTTTTCTCATTTCACCTCTGATTTCTATGCAAACTTTCCTCAGAATAAAGATCAAATTCTTCTCAAAATACCATTGAAAAAATCTCTTAAAGCTTTCTTGAATTTTTAAGATAGTTTTTCAAAGTAGCTATTCTCAAATTTTGTCCAAATCTATAAGTCATACTCTTTTTTCAATCTGAAATCTTTTCAAAAAGTTGATGAATGTGTTGATTTTCTTGTGTATGTGTGTATCATAAACAGATTTCTTAATTAAGGATCTCAAATTATATTCCGTAGAATTCAGTGTTTTATATTAAGGTCAGTCTATCATTTTATAACTTTCAGTCCAATGGCCACTCGGTCCAGTAACGTTCAGTCTAGAGCCTTTCGAAAAATGTACATGTTACCTAGAAAAATTTAATAACTCTCTGGGTCAGGTGGTAAACGTACAATTAACAACAGAGATAACACAACTAAAACATATGAGACAATAAAATATACCGACAAATAGCATTTTCAAGACATTTACTACCTCTGCTTTTGAGACTTAGCTGGTTGGCTAAAAATCTCTTAAATAAAGTTAAAACTAGCAATGAAATAATCGATGATAAAAAATTCCAAAACCAAAACTCGTAGGCGAACAATCTTAAAGATGAAATTTGAGTTTTCGAGATTGCCGGTTGGCCTACCCATTAGATTGATGCAAAATTTGAAATGTTCACTGCAAAGTGCTCAAATGGTTCCAAGTTGCTACAAACTTCTTGAAGTTTATATGGGAAAATCAAATCTTTGTTCATTACACATTCCACTGAGAAAAAGTTCCACAGATTTTTTTTTTTTTTTTCATTGATTCGATTTCCATCGATCTTGTTTTCCGTGCTGAGCACCAATGCTACGGACGCCAGGAAGGCAGCTCCCACACCTGGACCCTACCTATCGACCCATCAACTCATTAACCGGGGACCAACGGCTTTACTTCCGAAGGAAGGCGTGATCAGAGATGTTATGCCTCAGAACATCGCGACTGCGCCGACTGGGATAGAACCCAGGTTTGCTGGGGTGAGAGGCAATCACGCTTACCACTACATCACCGGCGCCGCTAAAGTTCCACGGCTATTCTTGTGGAAAGTGTTCTCAGCTACAACTTTGCTGAATATCGATGTTCAACCAACCGTTAAAATAAATAGTTATTAATCAGGGGAAATGGCTCTAATGTTGGCCTATGAATCGCTAAAAATCTGCTATTTATAAATTTTATCTAGATGAACGGTACGGTAATAATTAATATTTTTGGTTGCTATTGAAAATTTAGTCGATTGCTGAATTTATTTATGGGCCCAAATTAAGGGCATTTAGGCCGACATTACATCCATTTCCCCTAGTAGCCATGATTTGACTTCAATCATTAATTATGTTTGTATTTTAAATGTATTCGAAAAGTGATCTTCAGCAAAGTTGTAGTTGATCAAACTGTGTGCAATATGTTGAATTGTTGGATAGATATGAACTAAAAGGATGATTTTCCCATAGCAATATCCATATAAACTTCAAAGCTTTGTGCAGATTAGGGTACGGCTTACTTTTCAAATATTTTTGAAACCTAAAACCAGTTGGTTTTTCTTCATCAAAATGGCTTGGATGAGCTGTGCTCGAGCATATTGCAAACGTATTGAATGTACAATTTTTAACCTTTAAGAAGTAAAAGTACTAAAATCATCCAAACTCTATCAATTTCAACCAATTTTTGCTATCTTTGGATTTAAAGAAATCTACATCAATCTCATACTTGGTGCAGAATTAGACAGATATTGTATACCAAAAACATTTCAGGAATTTATTAACAAACATAATAGAGCAAAAAGATCCATAATTGGTTGAAAAAAATGTAAGAGCTACGATGATTTAAGTAAAAGTCATTCCTTAAATGTCAAAAATCTACCTTCAAGACATTTGGGCCAACTCTAAGTCTAAATATGTTTGCTTCATGCTCGAGGACATATCTGGATTTAAAATAGCTAATCCATATCACTTTCCAAAGTGGCTTGGAAAGAGAAAAATGAACAAATTTTAGGCTTAATGATCATTTGAAAAATAAGCTGCACCCTAGTGCACAGTTAATTTTAAATTCAAATGAGTTCAAATTTTGGCAGAATGATCGGATCCCAATTTGAAACCGTTTGAGACTTTATTGTGAAAATTTTAAACATCACTCTACTGCCCATGACCCATTAGTAAATTCCTAATCGCGTATCAGTCCCAAAGCTTGATTTCCTATCCATGGACGACAGTTATGCGATTATGGCTAGTAAGCTATCTTATTTTGGCTTTCCTCTCTTTTAAAAGTTCAGAATTTCTTCTGCAAACGTCAATTTTTAATGTTGCACAAACACTGCTGACACTGCTGCTACGATGTGATGGGATATGAAATTAGTTTTCCAGTACACAAAAACACCGCAACTTCTGTGAATAGAGCAGACGTCGTCGATTCTTTTTTTTTTCGAGAATGCAAATATTGATAAAACTTTTTATTCAACGTTGGCACAGACGCCGAACCATTCGTTCGTTCGTTCGTTCGTTGTCGCTACCAGCTATACCAACCAACTCTGATGGAACCTTCGTCTTTCATTTCCGGAAGTTTATTTTATGCTTCTTTTTTCGGTAGGAGGAACAAACAACAACAACAACAACGGTGAGAAGAATGGCAAACAACGCCGGTCCGCGTAGTGGGAAAGCAGAACAAAACGAAACGAAAAAGAAATCAACCAAACGAGGATCCTCATGATAAATAATAATTACCATCCAATTAAAATAGCTGCACGACCCTCTCGAGCTAAAACCTCTTTTGTGTCGTGTGGAAAACCCTTCGGAACGCAAAATCCCATTCTTCTTCCTTGGTTTACCGTGTCAAATTCCAGCGCCCATGGAAAAGCCTCCCTTGTCACAACGCAACCAAATGGGAGCTAAAAAGGCTCCGGGAGGTGAATAGCAAGTGCCAGCATCAAGTGCCTCAAGATCAAGTGTACGTATTCGACGAGTGATGTTTATTATTCCTCCCCTTGCCGGATGGTTGCACTTTGAAGCGTACCGTACGTTTGACTCCTGCTGTGAGCTCCGAAGGAACGTGTGCTATTGTAGATACAAACACTACCGACTGTGAGCACGTTGCCACCAGTCACAAAGCCCATAGTCCATGTAATAAGCCATTCATTCAACGAGGCGAGAGAAGACAGAGGGAAGAGCGAAATACCGGCTGCACTATGATGATGGAAGGAAGTAAATGTGGCCTTCTTCCGCCCGGGTGCATTGTGATGAAGGATGAAACGAAAGGATGACACGGGCAAAACACGAAAGTCGCCTACCGTAGTTAGCTTTTTATCCTTTTCACTATCACCGAGTTCGGGTTCACACCTTCCTGTTCATCTTCCCGCATGTTTCCACAGCGAGGATGGTACATCGAGCGTGTCGTGTTAAGGCGGCTAACGGGGTACGTTTTTAATAAGCTTTTTTACGATCACCAGCACTGGGCCGCACGAAATGGAATGGAAAGTAGTAGAATTTATAATAAGTGACGGTTACAAAGGACACCATATCGTCTGGAGGAGTAGGTACAAAAGCTAGCTTGGAATTTTTGTTCGCAAGTCTACAATCTTTTCTTGTAGGTAAATGTTTGAACTACATTTCATTAAGAATAGCTACGAGTCTTCGGGCAGTTGTGTGTTTATATGCTTTTTTGCAGCTTATTGCGGGGTTGGTACAGGATGCTTCTTAAGAGAATAGAGACATTATGACTAAATAGTGACTGTGAAAATGACTTCGGTTTTTAAAACACGTTAAATAATAGGAAAAGAAATAACTTCAAATAAAGACAAAAAAATTGTAGCGTTTGTTAATTGTAGTAAATAATTAGTGCAATCCCAATTATAAAACAAATGTTTTTATTTGGAAATACGAAATTTCATTAATTACATCGTTGTTGTAAAACAATCTCATTTATACACCTGATAAGCACTAAAATAAAACAACATACACGGCTCACTGAATTCATCATATCATAAAAAAATATCAGAAAGTTTAAAAAATCTATGATATATTCGAGTTTGGGTTTTCATTCAAAAACTGTACACATACCAATACCCACGCACATTGTATCCGTTGGTGGTATGTTGTGAACAGTCTGACAGTAAGACAACAGATAATTTGGCTACAACGTATCACTAACTGATGCAATGTGATGGTCCTAACTCTCACCGAATGCAGCATGGAATGTTTTGTATTGGAATCCCAAGTAGTAGTAGTAAAATTACGTTTATTTTTGTTAATTATGATTTTACATTGTTTTAAAATTATAATTGAATAGCCAAGCAGGCTATTGTTTAATTTGTTATTCTAATTTACGTATTCACGATTTTCTATTAGTCTACAGAATACCCCTTGGGGGGGGGGGGGGGGCGGTGGTGTTATGTTTGAATTGAAAAAAGTGATAACCTACCTAACTACGAGTATAACATAGCCTAACGTACTAGATCACGTATGATCTGATAAGTTGATCTCAGACAGGTTTCTCTGAACCTTTCCAGGATAAAACTCTCCGTTCTTCTAAGGATCTTGTTCTAGATCCTTTGGAGTTTGAGGTGATGGCATTTGGTGCAACTCTCCCAGATTGGCATACCGTACTCGATTACGGGAAGGATGATTTGTCTGTAGACAGGAATCCCAAGTAACAAGTTTACTTTTATTATAGCCTTGGAGACCATGATTTGATATTAATGAATCGTGCTTCAGACCAAAGGCTGATGCCTATTGAATTTTTTATTCGTTTTTCCAGGAAAAACTTTTCGAATATGAGAAAAATAGACGGAAATTTCTTTCAGCCTAAAGTGAAACCCTTTCTTAATTTTCTTGTAAAATCACGGAAAACTTTACTCAGTTTATTATGACCCATTTGGAAAATGTCTTAAATAAATACAAAAAAAAGGGTTTGGAATTTGGGTCTAATTTCGAAACATTATTTTCAAAAGTTGTGTTACTCAGGACAGAGAATCGCTTTTTAATTCGTTTTTTTTTTTTGCAAATCCAGCCAGATAACTTTCATTGCATGATCGCGTGTTCTTTGATATTGCCTCCTACGGTCATATTTCAGGTGGATCAAGAGCAAAAGATCATCGTCTATTATAATTGAATCGAATTTAACCTCTCATTTTGGTACTGAGGCAGCTCTTGCTTCAACTATAAAAGTAGTCAGAGATTAAAGAGTATAATTAACATCATTTTGGTTTGCTAGGGAATATTTGTATTTATGTGTTCGATAAATGAGCGATATTGCTCCCAATCAGTTCTATGGGAATTGAAAGTAGAGCTGTTGGGATTATAAATTATTTCTTGGAATATTTCAAAAGTAACAATTTGAACATTTAAATTTCTTAGGATCTTCCTTAACAGGACAGCCGTTCTTTGCGTGTAAAGAATCACCACAATTTATGCATTTAGCTTTCAGCCAATACACGGCATTCACTCCGACGGCCATTTTGCAGTGAAAACTTGAATTTCGCGAAGTTCAAAAGTTCCGTGCGAAGAGCAAGGAAGTCGGAAGTGGTTATCACAAAAGGGGGAATCTTTTCCCTCTTGGCATTAAGCCGGAGGAGTTTATTAGAATTTTTCCTAGACGATGGATCATTCTCATCATCCGTGAGCATATCAAATTGATTGCTAAAATTAATTTCATCACAAGAGGGATCAAGAGATTGCCCTTATCTTTTGCACTTAGGCACCATGATGGCAGTAAAACGTTTATCCAAATTGACTTCCAAGCAGATTACTATAAGAATCCGAAGGATCGAAGAGGAATTTTCCGCGTCGATGGCCAAGCATTACCTCGGGTAGGGTCCAAACAAAAATCGAAGGGGAATAAGAGTCGAACAAGGAAGAAAATTTGCAGGTATATTGAGCACTGGACAGTGCTGTATAAATTTGATATAGCTTTAGCTAGCAATAACACTTATTTCAGCAAAAATCATATATATCGGCACGGCAAGAGAGCACGATGCGGAATGATTTGTATTTTGATATTTTGGCTTTTTCTTAACGCTTCATTTTTGTGGCGGCAAGAGATGCATCGTTGGGCATCAGCAAGAACGTAACGGAGGTGGAGGTTTTTGAGGGGGAAGTATTTGAAACAAACTTTATAATTCCGGATTCCAAGGAAAACTGTGAAGGGAAACTAAGCGATGTCGAGAAACAGGAGCTACACTCTAATAAACAAATGCCATAAATGGACGATAACCTAAATGGTAGAGCTATTGCACAAATGGTTTGGATGATACCAAGAAACAGTGGAAGGTTGAATTGTTTAGGTTACGAGAACAGCAAACGAACACAGGATCATTCACCACCCATGAATCATCAAAAGAATGCATCACTCCCCTTTCCCTGCGGCACACTTTTATAGATAATTTGTTTTTATTTTATTGTTACTGTAGAATTATTTTCAAAGGCTTTCGGCTCCATTCAGTTTTATTGTCAGTTGAGCCTTACCAAATGAACGAATTGAAAAACATGATTTTGACCTACATTTTACACATGCACTCAACACCGAGTACACATCAACAATGCTCACGCCACCAACTTCATTCGATTCTTGTTTCCAATCCAGCCAGAGCCCAGAGATCGCATAAAAAGTAATTAGAGATCACCATGCGAGTGGAAACAATAGCAGCTTCATATCTATCAATGAATGCAATCCATTGTACCCTTCGGTAGCGCAATCGAAAAAGTGAGTGCGAATTGAAGGACAAATCCAATTGTTCTCGGAATGACTAACAGATTCCCATCACGTGCTCGTGCTTCGTAGGCAACACTGTTTTCTATAGACGTGCATAGAGATGTGTGAGCAGTCTGTTGCATGCACTGTGTAGGTGAAGTGGTGAGGAATTGTAACTAATTCTTGAAAAAAAAAACAGTTCACCCTACCCCCGAGATACCAGCGGCGACCATCAGGCAATTGATCCACGCGATCTTACGATAAGATTTTTCTCGGTTCGCTTCATCTGTACGCTGTCAGCTGCCTACCGGCATCCATATGGGTCTAGGCTTACCTCTCATGTGGTGGACCAAGCAGGCCGCGTACTTGTGTTGTGTTGCTCACTTGTCTATACACTTTATTACACTTCTCTCCAGCTCCCAAAGAAGCGAACAAGAGCGTGCACTGTGAACCGCGTGTAGAGCACAGTTGTGTGGCTGAGAGAAACATTCCACACACCGACTTAATTAATGTTAATCATCTCAATCATTCTGGAAACAATTCTACAATTAGTTTTATAATACCCATACATGCTGTAAGCCTGACTGCGATCAGCACGCTGTTGTATACGACTGACTGAGAGGGAACGCACCACACCGTTTGCTAATTTACATTTGTGTTGCCTTCAGTGGATCGCCGCCACATTTGATGGTGAACATTTGCTGGTTTTTTTTTTTTGTGTTCGGAATTCAGTGACGTAACACCACCACTGCCTCTGATTGTCGCTGCCGGGCAATCTGATTCCATCGTGATTTCACTTATTGTTGCGATCGATAGCTGATGGCATTAGGTTCGGTTGATGAATTGTGGCAAATCGCATCAAAATCAGTGGCAGAATGATTCATTCCAGCCTCATTGACAGTGATATGTGGATCACATAAAGCTTTTCAATCGCATGCATAACTTTGCTATCAATGTGGTTCAGAAAATGGAAATTTAAAACCTCACGTAGAATCCTACCAAAACCCCTTAATTTAATTACGTTTTACGGATATTTGGACTGCACATCTCTACGTTATGGTGATTTCAATGACATAAAGATCCATTTCGATGTAAAATATAATTAATTGGGAGTTCCAATGGAAAGCCATCGATGAACTTGATACAATAATTTCACAAAACTTCATGTAGTCTAGCTGCAGGCGTCCTTCGTTAGAATTAAGTAGAAACGTATGTTAAAGTCTGCATATGAAAGAGAAATATGTCAAATTTATGTTTACTCGCATACCAAACATTTATAGGTTTCTTGCATCCTCTGGATTGTCCATGTCGATGTTTTGCCCATGTCGATCTTTTATTCTGCGATTTCATTGTGTGTAGCATTTTTTTTAAATTGTGGCGGTGAAAAAATCCTCAACCACCAAAATTTAGGATGGTGAATCAAGTTTAAAAGTACATTACAGCAAATGTAAAGTTCTCCAATCTATTCATTATTAATATAATTATAATGATTTCCATCAGAGCTGTGTAGTCGGATCTTAACCGATTATTGACCAAGAAGGATTGAAACATTTCAATGTCTCTCCTCTGAAAATTTGTATAAGATTTCAATCTTTGAAAAGTTTTTCAAATACCCTACTGAATTTAAATTGTCAAGAACCCAGCCATAATATAAGCTCGTAACCCAAGTAACAATTTGGGTCTTATCATGGTTCTGTAGACCATTATTTAGACTTGGGGATTGCTAGGAATTTGGGAAATAAAAATCTCGACTAGAAAATGTATTATGAACTATACTCAATTTTGATTTACACAATTTGTTTCCGTCCGTATTCCTGATCGTGTGATCTCAAGTAGCAATAAAATGTAATGCCACTTGTTTTAAAAAACCATTAAAAAGATTAAAGAAAAGGTATTGAAATGTATGCAGGGGGAGTAGCGCTGGTTGATCATAGGAGTAAATTAATCAGTGAAGATATCTTGGTACCAGAGCGTCTATCGGTGGAATATAGTGAATTGATAATGCAACTGAATGGAAAAACGAAGGGCACTTCTTATTTGGAAGAACGTCAAATACAGGCATAGTGCAGATTTCATCAAAATTCATTCATGGTTTTCAAATTGAGGTTTTCTTATAATAATTGCTAACAACTATAACAACAACAAATAATGCTTTCCATTAACCAAAAAGGATTAAAACTTTTCAATGTTTATCTTTTAGAAATTTCAAATACCATACTGAATTGTAATTATGAAGAACTCACTGATAAAATTAACTCGTAAATTTAATAATTTGGAAAAATCAGAACTATAAAAGTTATTATGAACAATACTCAATATATTTTCGATATATTTCTGTCAGTATTACAGATAACGTGATCTCAAATTGCATTCAAATTTAGTGAAACTTGTTTCAGAAAATCAAAAGAAAAAAAAATCCAAGAAAAATATGGTGGTTCTGAAATTTCTGTACTCATCCTTTTTTTAATTTCTCTGAACAAACATAAGTTCTCGGACATAATGAATGTTTTCTATTTATTTCTTGATTGTGGACTCAGGGATTCATAAAAGATCATATAATGATACTTCAAGATGCTGAAGTTAACCAGATTTACATGCTCTTGGACTGACTTATAAATATGTCATAAACCTTTGACTTCTTCTACATTGATTGATACGTCCTAGTTTTGATTTGAGCAGTACATAATTATTAATCAAAAGTTGTGTATGCCGGTACCATGGGGCCTCCCTTAGCTCAGTCGGTAAAGGTACAGCTATAAAGCAAGACCATGCTGGAGGTGGCTGGGTTCGATTCCCGGCCCGGTCTAGGAATTTTTCGAGTTGGAAAATTTCTCGACTTCCCTGGGCATAGAATATGATTGTACTTGCCACACAATTATACTAATGCAGAAATGGTGCAGGCATCGAAAGCTCTCAATTAATAACTTTGGAAGTGCATCTAGAACACTAAGTTGAGAACACGCAAAAAGCTAATATGCGATATGCAATAAGCTTAAAATGCGAAGAAGGAGAAGTATGCCGGTACCATTGCTGCCATCAAAATTGTATGGTAAGTACTAGGGCTGCGGAGTCGGTGAAAAATATTCCGACTCCGGGACAAAAAAATTAAAAAAAAATGTTTGATTATTTTCTGTGATTAATTTATTTAAAACTAATTTTAAAATGTACACCGTATAGCATCGAAATCTATACACTTATTCCACAAAGCTGTTCACTTTTAAAAGTTGATTTTCAATGCTTACCATGCTCAAAATAACACGTTTATCATGGTATTTTACTGTCGTTCAGAATCAGTACACATATTTCTAATGTAGGAAAGTAGACGTAATATTGAATAAAACAAACCGTCCGGTATACGGTACATAACGGTAAATTAAATTAAAATTACTGTTAAAAATCATTAAAATGCATAAATTTTTATTTTAAAATTTGTCTCCATCAGTCATTTTTCTTTCTGCAGTTTTGATTCAATAATATAACTTAAATTTGAAAAACTTATTAAAATGTAATTTAAAATATCCATCTAAGAGTTATAAAGAGCGTCCTACCAAAATTCTGAATCAAGTGTTTGTTGGATTTTTTTTGGGAAATAAAGGAATTAAAAAAACTTTTATTGCCAAAAAATTGAAAGTCACTTTATTTCATTTTTGAAAGTTTACATTTGAGAGACCTTAAAGGAAACAAAACGTCAGATAAAATAATAAAAGACTGTTCGACGCATTCACAACACTGCATCGTCCATTCCTTTCTTCAAAATAAGTTTATTCCAGTCGATAGGAGAATATGATCAACCAAGAACGGCATCATTCAAGCCCACGTGCTCTAAATTCGTTAGTGATATGACGCGTTAAACCTGGCAGTTACAGATTTTCCTATCAGTTGAGTATCAGGGGAGAAATATCGAGCTCTCCAACATAGAAAATTGTATAAAGATCATGATCCAAACATGGAACATTTTTCTAAAATCTGGTATTTTATTAAGTTTATGGAGATAACGTGTTTAAGCAATATCAAGATTTAACGTTGACATTGATTTTGATTTTCAAAACAAGGACTTAAAATCGTTTTTATGATTCCAAAACAAATTCCCATTTCGATACTTAGCCATTAAAAAATGTGACTCTCATACCATAAACAAATTCAATACATCTAGTGTATGAACCTGATAAACTTAGAAAAATTCTTAGACTTTCAAACCAAATTCTTGTTTTAAACAAATTTTCAAGACCATCGACTTAGATATAACCTCACATCCCCAAAAATTGCAAAATATCTAGAAATTAGACAAACACAGACCTGTGAAATATTTGTGATTTTTTTTTAATCCTTAATTTGGAAAAATTGAAACTCTTTTAACTGGAAGCCATTTTTATGATTTAGGGATCTTCAAAAATATCCGAGATCCAAATCTCTTGGACGAGAAGGAGGATTTACAGTTTGAGAAATTTAAGTGATCAGATCAGTCTTGGACAAATTTTGGAGATCATGAGCTTAGGATAAATTTAAGCGAAGAGAATAAAAAGCATGCTTCATAATTCGAATATAAAAATCTGGAGATTTTTCAGACCAAAACTAAGACTTGTTGAAGTTATTAAGATATTGTAACAAATAATTAATTTAAATTCTGAGACTAGAAAATCTGTGATAGATTCTTATATCTGACATGAAACATTTAAATCTGAACAAAGACATTTCTTCATACTAAGTCCAATAAAAATGTATGCATTCAAGATAATTGATAATTAGACCTTACAAAAAATAAGCTGAAGAATTGTAATTCTAGTTCATCATAAATCACCCACAAAATTCACTTTACACTTTATTCGCAAAATAGTAAAATTCTATCAAATTTTATTCTATGAAGATCTTACAGGGCGAACACGAAATTATTGCGACACATTCAACAGGGCATAACTTTTTTACCATTGGGTAAAAATCAACCAAATTTTGCACACTTTCTCATTGATGTGTATTGTGTACATGCTGTCAAACTCCAAGTCGTGTTTTCGATTCAACGAAAATGGAGGTGAACCAACGCGAGTTGAGCGAACAAATTCTTTCCAAACACCTGGAATTTCCTGACCTGGCAGTTGGGAAAAATGTTGAACATTCACCATTCAACCGTCTCCAGAGTGTTGAAGCGGTTCCAAGAGCGGTTGACGTTGGACCACGGCAAAGGAGCTGGAAGAAAACCGGGACCGGAGAACAAAAAGACGGAGGGAAAGGTGAAGCGGATGATTAAAGCAAATCCCAACGTCTCAAGCCGTGATTTGGCTAAAAGGATCGGCATGTCGCAGAGCTACGTCCAGAATGCAAAGAAGAGAGCTGGACTACATACATACAAGGTACAGAACTTCCCAAACCGCGATGAGTGGCAACAATCGACGGCTAAAACTCGGGCACGGAAGCTCTACGAGAAGATGCTGACAAAATATGGCTGCTGTGTGATGGACGACGAAACGTATATAAAAGCCGATTTTAAGCAAATTCCGGGGTTGGAGTTTTTCACCGGCAAGAGCAAGTTCGATGTGCACGACAAATTTAAGAAGAAGAAAATGTTGAAGTTCGCCTCCAAATATCTCATTTGGCAGGCCATCTGCTCTTGCGGACTGATGAGTGAGCCTTTCATGACAAAGGGCACAGTAAATGGCGAGATCTACAAATCTGAGTGCCTCAAGAAGCGCCTTTTACCGTTCTTGCAGCAGCACGACGAAGCTCCGCTATTTTGGCCAGATTTGGCATCATGCCACTATTCTAAAAGTGTCCTGGAGTGGTATGAGGCCAATTCTGTCCATTTTGTTCCAAAGGACATGAATCCGCCAAACTGTCCGGAGCTGCGCCCGGTGGAGCAGTACTGGGCAATAATGAAGCGGGAACTTCGGAAGAGCAAGAAGACAGTCAAAGACGAGAAGGACATGTTAAGAAAATGGAAAAAAAAAACTGAGAAACTGGTACCGGATGACACTGTAGAGACTTTGATGGAGGGTATCAAGCGAAAATGCGTTCAATTTTACACTCAAGGCTCCATCGATTAACTTTTCTTTTGATTTTTGAAGTAAATATATGTATAAAACTACCCTAAAATTTTGGTTTGATTCTAAACATTATAAGAAAATTGGCATGACATTTTCGGTGTCGCAATAATTTCGTGTTCGCCCTTTAATCACATCTTACTTAATTGACTATATAATTAGATTGGAATCGATGTATAAATCTATTTAATTGTTTAATATATTAATTGAAATCTCCGTCTTCAAGGACAAGGCTGATATAATCCACAAATGGCCGTTGTGATGGCTAATATACCTTGTTGATTCTATCAATCTTGTCCATATACTCTGTATTGCTTAAACAATGAAGATTCTGAATAGATTTCCCTGATTTTAGCACCAAAAGCATCAATAGCATCATTATCTTCAATCCGAGGTTCATTGTTTGATCTAGGAGTCATAGTCGGAGTCAGCATAATTTTACTGAATCCAACTGCAACTCCGACTCCTCATTCCATGAAATTCCCTCCATAAGTACAATGAAACTCTACGCTCAGGGAAGACGAGAAATATTCAAATCTGGAAAATGTCTAGGCCAGACCAGGAATTGAACGCAGTTACCTCCAACAAGCGTGGTCTTGTTTTATAGCTACGCATTTAGCTTAGCTTTTCTCTCACCAAAGGGTACTTAATTGCATAATAATCAAGATCCCAGACAAACAAGTACCTTAAAGCAATTTCTGAGCTCCATCTGCACTCATTAGTAAAACAATCCCACCTAGAAGCATTCGGGCTAATGTAACCTTTTTTTAAATTTTCGAAATCATGGTCATGCAAATAAAAACTTAATTCTAAGCCATCAGTTTTAAAATTTAGGACATCACAAGTATTAGAAAAAAAAAATCTAAGTCCTTTAAACTTTTGATGATACTCCAAATGTATTCATCTAATATAAATATTGAATACATGCTGTGAATTCGAAATTGGAGTTGAAAGGAATTTTTTGGTGTGCTACTTTTCGACACTTTTTTGAATATCAAAATGGTCTACTTTTCGACACTCTCGAGTGCAAAAAATTTAATTATGCAACTCGGCAAGCCTCGTTGGATAAATGCAAGATAAAAAAATCTTCTTTTTGCAACTTGAAGCATAAACAACTAATATGATATGAAAAATCGGTCTCGGTATAATTGCTTAAGAACTCCGTGATCAAAATATTTAACTCTGAATTCTTCAATGTTTATACTAAAATATGATACTGTTATGACCCGATTTTGTCAGCCTCTCCACGCATCAGACTTTTATTTTTATATTTATTAATTTATTTCATAAGGCTATAGCGGTGCCGGTGGTGTAGTGGTAAGCGTGATTACCTCTCACTCCAGCAGGCCTGAGTTCAATCCCAGTCGGCGCCACCGGGATGTTCTGTCGCACAACATCTCTGATCACGCCTTCCTTCGGAAATAAAGCCGTTGGTCCCCGGTTCATGAGTTGATGGGTCGAGGCGTGGGAGCTGCCTCCCTGGCGTCGATAGCATTGCTGAGCAAGATCGACGGAAAACAAATCAAGAAAAAAAAACACTTTATCTTCCGCAAATTCATTCATCCTAAACAAACCATTCACCCCAGATGGGAATGGCATTGTGTTGCATGGTTTTATTGAATGGCAGTATCCTGTTGGCCATACTGCCATACAATAAAACCACTGTGTTCTAGAAGCCCGTTTGTAACATCGACATGCGTTGAGCATGGTTTACAGCTACCCGTCCTGTATTGGCACCTCAAACCGATCTTCAACCCATCTCAAGGCTGAATCAATTTAGATCTCTTAACTTGGCTGCTGCAAACAGTGTTCAAAAGAAATTTTTGTTGTCCACTTGGTATCTAAGCGAGAGCTTGCTGTATTCGATTGTCTTCCCGACATGGAGCGACAGAATCTCGCAAAGTGTATTCGATTGAAACCAGGAGGTAAAAAACCAGAGAGAAAGCGTGATCTACCATTTATAGACTTGTTGAATGCAACTATTTCACGTTAAGCAACTGAAAACACAGGCAAATTGTTTGATACACTAGGTATAAACAGCAGTTCCTGTATCGTCCTGGATCAAGAGTGAAGCCTATATTTATGGTAGGAACATTGTCGATAATTTGAAAGTCGTAAACGACCACGCTGAAAGGGCTATCCGGCAAATTCATGATTATAATCGTAATGTAACTCAAAACGAAGAAAGTTTCCAGAATCTTCTTGTAAACGTTAACTTCCACAAGAAAAACCTAACTGACTTGAAAAAAAAGTACTATTGTTGATAAGTATTCGTCATAGCGTCATAGTCGAGAATTGGATTTTTTGGATTAATAAATTTTCTCACTGACTTGTTCGAAAATCAGTTTCGTTCGTTATATTGGACTTAAGGCCTCTGGCGCGAACTCTAAACCTTAACGACAAACGCTTATTTTTTATATGTTGTTCATTTGGCCCTAGTAATCATTTTCCACACGAGAAAACGTGTCCTCGAAAGATTTTGAAAAATAAGCCCCACCCTGGTTAGAATTGGCATGATTCAGTGCAAGTAAACTTCAGATATGTTCAGTAGTTATCAACAGAATTCTTCATGCAATTGTATATAACATTTTCATTTTCATTCATATTGGTTTTCAATTTGTTTATTTCCCGCTGGTCTCTGTTTCACAAGTAAGAGCCAATCGCCAAATCCAGGGAGGCCAAGAGAGCAAAACTTCCTTTTCCCGCTATTTGAGGTCCTTTTAAATGTATTTGTAAAAACATTTTTCATGGTCCACCCTAACTGGCTTGTTAAAAAAATCATAACTCATGAACCATAAGAGATGGACATTTGGTGTCTTGAGCAAAGTTGCCGCAAATTGATTGTTCTGCAACTTTCTACAACATTGCATTGGTCTATCTCAAACAATAAAAAAGTTCACATTTTCAATTCACCAATTTTATGTACCACCCTAATTTCACTAACATGAAAAAATTGGCCAAAAACTATGAAGAAACTTTCCGGAAGACATTATATGGCAAAACCAACGGTTTTTGCGCAAACATTTTTGTCTTCCTAAATACGGTTTTGGGACCATTGTGCATTGGTAGCGTGGGTCACCGTGCCAAAACCGTTCATGCTTCTTAAATATCAACTGGTATGGTGAGATAAAGCTAACCATCTCTTTTATTTCTCCACTTTTCAATACATCAGAAAGTGTGACGTCATATTGCCAGACCGCATTGTACACCCCTGAGGGGGAATTCGAATAACAGGCTACGTTCCCTGCTGCCATCTCACATGTTTGTGTTTAATTCAATCTTTTGTAACCTTGTTAATTGGACCTTGTAGTTTTATTCATTCAGTTTTTGATATTTATTCACCATACATCCACTCATGTAAGATTCGCTTACAATTATGTGTGATTCATCATCAGAGGATGTTAGTGGAGACCGCATGAACCGAGGATGCGATATACCTAGCTGCAGTCCAATGCAAGAAAATTGGAGACCGAAAAATGTGGAGTGTATTAGTGAGGTAAATTAGTTATGTTGAAAAAAATAGGAAACAGACGCCGACTGGACTCGAACCACGAACGTTGCGATTATCAGACCTGTGCTTTCTCCACTGCTCTCTCCATGCTTGTGGAGCAAACATGAAGCGCTCATTCTCTCGCATACTCGACTTCGTATGCTTTTCCTGCTGGAGAGATTCGCGGCAAGGGTGTGTGTCGTTCTACCATGTTATACATAAAAATCAAGACAAATGCTTGCTTGTCCACCGGTTGGGTGTAACATCTTTGTTTACATCTCATCCTTTATGACAAAGAAAGATTCCGTCACGTGTAAGATTAGGTATTTAGGTATTTAGTGTGCACACAGGCATTCTTTTGGTATTTACAAAGTATTTTACGTGCAATTGTTTTGGTATTATACTTTGATATTTGACCTCTTATGTCATGCTGATCAACACAAAATTTTGGTATCAGATCAGAATTAGGTGTTCATTAGTTATTTTCTGTTGTTCGGGTATATGACTCTTGGCCCTGTAGCCCAAGCAACACACTACACGCAAACCAAAAATCTATTACAATGAATGTTAGTTCCATTTCCTATCATCCTCTGTTCATAAACATCGCAGCGAATGTTAGAAGTTGACCTTGCAGGCGATGTAATGGTTTTTTGCCTTTTTTATTTCGTGTTCTGTCTGTGCTTTCACTTACACAAGCAAGCATTTGCCTTGATTTTTATGTATAACATGGTAGAACGTCGCACACACTTTCCTCGAACCTCTCCAGCAGAAAAAGCATACGAAGTCGAGTGTGAGAGGAATTGAGCGCTTCTTGTTTGCTTTTAGGCTAACCGTATTCACAGGCATGGAGAGAGCAGTGGAGGAAGCACAGGTCTGATAATCACAACGTTCGTGGTTCGTGTCCCAGTCGGCAAAATTTTCCTATTTTTTTATGACATAATTCATTTCACTCACTAATACACTCCACATTTTTCGGTCTCCAATTCTCTTGCATTGGACCGCAGCTAGGTATATTGCATCCTCGGTTCATGCGGTCTCCACTTACATCCTCTGATGATGAATCCCACATAATTGTAAGCGAATCTTACATCCACCGGTTGGGTGTAGTATTTTAACGGTTTATAGAACCTTTGTATTACTGATTTTGGTTGCATAGCAGTTTACTCAACATAATTCTATGAATTTATGTTACTTGGGGGGGGGGGGGGGGGTTTCTATAATCGAAAGTCAGTTTTCCATGCGAGATATAGTACCCTTCTTTGTAAGAAGGGTAATAAACCTGACAAATCTTTAGGCGTTATCAACGGCAGATGACGGGAAATGAACTATTTTGCCACATTTTCCTAAAATTTACCATTGTTTTGATGAATTCCTCGAATAATCTGTTAATTAATTCAACGCATTTTTATTATTATTGTCGAAAATTTACATTTTACGTACCATAGGAAAAATGGCTCTAATGTTGGTCTATGTATCTAAGATTGGGCCCATCACTAAAAATCTGCTATTTATCAATTTTATCTAGATGAACGCCTCATTGGGATAGTACTAATGGATAGTTTTGGTCGCTATTGAAAATTTAGTCGATTGCTGAGATTATGCATGGGCCCAAATTAGTCGACATTACATCCATTTCCCCTATTAGTACAATTTCGTATAGTTATTTAAATACCATGTACTACACGGAGAATTTGGCCAAAGTGAGCCTGTAGCTATTTCATTTGCATGGAGTACACAAAAAATTTGGGCAAAGGGGATCTTTTCCAATAGTCTGATCATGAAGAGACCTACATGGCATTCGGTTATCCAGATCTTTTATCAACATAAAAAAGTAGAGTAAATTTATCTTCCGGCAGTCATATTTGATTTCATTTTCATGCAAGTCGTGGAGAAATTAGGCAAAGTGGACCTGTGGCAATAGATTTTACCTATCATATTTGTTTTTTATACAGTTGTTTCTAATTTATATGTAGTACCGGAGGAATTTTGGCCACAACTGCAACACTATCATTTTAAACTCCTGACATTCCTTATCGCTGACATTTTTCATGAATGAAATATTTGAATAATATCGAATATTTCCTCAAAACAATGTTAAATTTGGGAGAAATGGGGGAAATTAGGCCACTTCCTATCATATGCCGTTGATGAAACCGTGATTTTTTGGGATTGTTTACATAAGTTAGTTTTCGCTTAAATTTTGATATGATTTTTTTTTTCATTTAAGTAAAAGGATCAAGGCATATTTTTCGTATAATTTAATTCAACGCATGCTATGGAGCCTATTCTATCTCATAATTCCACAAAATATCTGTAAAGTCTCGAGTCTCACGATTTTCTTCAGGCAAGAGATACCAGTGCAAAATGAGTTCAAAACTTTATTTTCGGTCTTTAAACTAGTGCAACTTTCTGAATACTGTTTAAATTATAAGCATTATTTTTCAACATGGAGTTTAAAATCTCATATTCTCCTTTAAATTTCCCACTAGTATCCCACCGTTTACTTGTTGATGGTTACACAATTTCGCCGCACAGCTACTCATGAAAAACAATTAATTCGAAAGAACTGCTCAAGTGAAACAAAGGAAAAACTGTTATAAAATAGTACATGAAAAAAGTAAATAAAAACATGGAATCCCAAAAATCACAGCCACTCGAAAGAACAGCTCATGTTTAAAAGAAAGAAAAAAAGCCCGAATGCCAACAATCAAGAGAAGAGCATCCTCTTAAAGAACTGCTTGTTTTTTAAAAGGCTTAAAACTTCGGCCTAGTGACCATTTCAGCCTAACGTCCTTCAGCCTAATGACCCTTTCTGCCCAAAGTACATCGACCTAATGACCTGATACCATAAATTTTATATATTGAATAAGCATACAGGCCAAAAAAGGTAATGTACTTTTTTTTACATACATAGTACAATGGAGTCGTATGTACCAAAAAAATAACGTAATCAAGTTTTCGGAATTCTGGAAATAGAAACAGCTATTCATTCTCGCTATGATTTTTTTTTCGGTTAAGCATATTCATTGAGATTGCTGTAATCAAATATGTATACCAATAAGTAATAATTAAAAATATTCTTTACACAAAGCGATTTTCACTATACTTTGAAACATCAAATTTGACTGACAAAGATAGCTAGCAGTAGCCAGCGCTTGCACCTAATTAAAAGATGCATAATGATATTGAGATGGATATTCAAATGGATCACAGTCCTACGGTGCCTGAATGTGATTATAGGATTATAGGCTTTGAGAAGTCTCATTCAACAACTGTGAGAGCGCTCACGAACAAAAAAGCAACGTCCTAATGTTTAGCATCTTAAAACTTGCGATATTTTATTTCAGGCAGGCACTTTCCAACAGGAATAGGGAGAACATGTGCTATATTTAGGTCAGCATGCCATGGTTAAAAATATACGCAAACGTAAGGCAATCTTTAAAGTTAACATACGAAATAACTTGCACCCCATTCCTATCACTCCTAATCAGCAACGCAAATCATCACCTTAACGATATCGATTCCATCATTTTAACACAAAAACCCACTGCAAAATTATTGTTCGCAATACCTACACCGGCTAACAACGGATCTAGTTTATCAAATCCCACTCACCGCAAACGTTACACTGCCATACAGATGCACCAGATTAACTGTATCCCATCGTTCCCACCAGATTAGACCTACATTTTAGCTCGTACGGAACCAGCCAGCACCCCTTCAATCGATCACCCATCAATCAGAGCATCACGAAATAGCGTCCCACCCGCCGAATGGAAATCAAATGCATTATGCTTACCAAAGTCCGAATGTAATTGGATTTCCCAGCGATTTCAATGGATGGTGCTCGGCGGCAGGCAAGAGATACACGACGGCGACGGCGACGACGACGGGCACCGGTGAGGACCGTTCCCGCTGAGCTGCTGCAGTTCAGTTGGATTGGACTGGAAGGTGGCACAGGTGAAAAAAATCACGCTAATGCGAACGTTTCCACCGGGTTAAATTAAAAATTCCTGCTTTTTTGCGCACTCTCTTCAGCTCCAAGTATTCTTCTCTCTGGCTTCGTTTATTCGCCTAGCAGCAGAAATATTTTGATTGAAACTCTGCTTTCCTAGGTTGAATGAAAGCCAATGCTACTCGTTCACTACGTTCTTCTTCGTTACAACTCCACGTTTCGACTTGGTCGATTCTTCTTTCCGGTGGCTTATTTCCCTCCCTCCACGGCTTTGCTCCAGATCGTATGGTTATACCTTTAGTTTATTTACCTTTTCGCGATTAGTTATGCTATTATCTGTTTTTAGCTGCTTTTTCCCGCACAAAGCTTTCCGAATCAAATGGAACTGACGAGAACAACTTGAGCTGTACACGTGTGTATTCGTTTCTTTACTCTATTTTTCCCGTATTCATTCGCCTGGGTATGCGACCGCGTCAGCTCGTAAACGGACGGGTTTTCCTGTACACTTGAGTGCGCGGATTTTGTTTCAAGCTTACTACACACTACTATGACGATGGTTAATACATTTGATTTTTAATATCTGCCTTAGGAGCTTTAAAATGTAACTGCAACTTTTTTTTACAACGCTTTCTCGTAGCAGTGCTATTAACTTGGATATGCCTGTTTTGCTATTTTCTCACACACTTGGTATGTACACTTGTTTCTTTCACAATAGCCTATTAGTTCAACGAGTATACTTTCTGATAAAAAAAAAAACCACGAAGAACTCACAGCTAATGTAATATGTTATATTTACACACCACTTGGTTGGTCTGTACAGCTATTCGAATTTTCGTTAATGAACTGAATTGTCTGGATGCTTACCGAAAACACCTGTTTCGGTCGATGTTTCCGCTTATAACGACATAAACACCATAAATATCCTAGTTACGCTTTGCGTAATAATATGGACTGTGTGCCAGATAATTCTGCTAACACGCCGATTTCACTAGCTACGACGACAGAGCTCTGCTGTTTGCAGCAACAAAATAGCAATAATAACACAGTAGAATTAAACAGAACCTTTTCCAACGCTCGCACGCTATTTCCAATCGCGCTTTGCTGCTGCGATGTGTGCCGTTGTTGCTTCTTTAATTTTGCGGCCAAGCCGGAACCGAGAAACTTGAAACTCAACTCAACAACGCCAAGGAAAAATCGATACAACACAATTAGCCGCCGATGATTCTACGGCGACACTGCAGGCAACAAACGTAACAAAAATTGCACACCTATGTCAACTCCCTACACGAATACACACACTCGGCTTCCAAGCCTCGAATATTGGGTGGTTAGTTTTTCCGCACGTATTCCACGCTTATCAAACGGAAATAAAAGGCAAACCGTTATCAAAAACCAAAAACAAAAAAAAACTATGCAACGATCCTCAATACGGCTTGAAGCTCTCTTGCGTCGACGGATTGGTCGAGCGCGGATCGTGCAGAACAAACTTGTCTGACACTTTCAGGAAGCTTCTTTGCAATAACTTTTCCCCCACAAACTCTAGATTAAATACCGATATAAAAGGCTGTTTTCATTCAATGCGATTTTCCCGACTGCTAACAGTAGACTGAAGGTTCGACTTTCCAGCTGTGTATACACAGGAACATCGCCTCGTGCGCGATCGTCGGCAAGAGCACACGAGAGCACTTTACGGAGAGTGAGAGAAAAACCGGTGGAAAACCAACCCAAAGTTCATTCCGATCGACTAGAAGTTATGTTCTCTCTTCCCCCATCACTAGTCTGGCGTCACGGCGTCAGGCTTCTGGTCAATCCGAGAGCGAGAGAACAACGGAACCTTCAACGAGAGCAAACGAAACGAACTTGCACCCACACTGTCAAATGCGAACACGTTCCGTTCCATTGATTGTGGGACGCAAGTGGGTTCATTCTTACCACCGCCCCACACTGGGGCAGATCAGTGATTTTTTCGGAAAAAATTAATAACTTTTGAACAGAGCATCCAATCAGAATACTGTCTTCGGTAAAGTTGTTTGTATTAGTTAAGCGCTTCTTCTGAATAAATTAATTAGTTCGCAACTTGGTCGTAGGAATGGCGCGCGAATCTAACTTTTGAATAAAGCATCCTAGACGTATGGTGTTTTCAACAAAGTTTTTTATCTATTAAAATGAAGGAAAGTTGCAGAAGACATAAAACTTCCATAACCTTTAGTTTCGGAGATTTAGGGTGTATTGAAAAATATGATGCCAAAATTCTTATTTGTAATTTTTTTGTATATTTTCATATGTTTGCTCTGGTTTCTGCATTTATTCCAACGAAAACAAACTAGGTGCAAATTTTCATTGCACTATTTGTGGAATTTATAGTGGTTTTAGTGAAATATTCTCGAAAAACATGATATTTTGCCTCTATTTTAGGTGGGTGGGATTCTCGTAGGGGCAGCTAAGGGCAGCTGGACTTTGTCTCTTTTGCTAGCTCATGTCATTGTCTAACATATACCAGAAAACTGAAGACATGATATTCGATGATTTTTTTTAATTTCACCTTTTGTAAACCGTTACAAGTATCTCTACGAATAAGGAAACCTGTCAGTTATGTATAATTTTTTATTCGTTAAACTTTTTAAATTGCAGAAGCAGTAATGGTTTAAAGGTTAAACTATCTCTTAAGTTGAAGTATTTAAAAATCAGTTGTCCTTAATTGTCACTATTTGTCAAATGAATCCGGTGGTTGTAATAATGCCAATACCTCGCATATTTTTTTTTATTAATTGGGCTGAATTTTTCTTTGGTCTTTTTCGCAGACTTGAAATTAATGGATCTGGTTGTAAAAATAGTTTGATGTGCTTGTGTGATCTATTATCTTTACTAAAATTAATTTTGAGACACCACTAAACGAAATGCATGTTGAGCATATGGCATAGAATAAACAACTGTTGAAAATTTACATTGAAGGTTAATCCATTATAGCAACTTTGTGGATTATTACTTAACACCGGAAATTGATCACTGAACTGAGACGAGAAAAAAAAAATCACGCTTATGGATACCAACTACTGAAACATTGACGCACATTAATAATTCTCGATTACTTTTTCGAAGAGATGTATCAGCTTTGTAAACAATGCATTTGATCGTCGGTTTGGCGTAACTGGTAGCTCGCTCACGTATACTAACACTACCATCAGATAGGGGAAATTTTCTCCTGCATGATAGTGGTGTTAGTATGCGTGGATGAGCTACCAGTTACACCAAACCGACGATCAAATGCATTGTTTACAAAAGCTGATACGTCTCTTCGAAAAAGTAATCGATAATTGTACGTTGTACAGGATCACGTTGGCACGGCAGCACACAGCTTGTACGATGATGTCACATATACAACTTTTGCCAGAGTCAAAAGCAGATGATAGCATCAAAAACATGGCCGCCAGCCAGGCCCCTGGTTTGCTGGCAGCTCATAATAAGTAAACAATCTCAAAATTCAGCACAGCATTAAAAAATGGTGACATGTCAAAAATTTATATAATGATTTTCATTATGTGAAACCGTTCATTTCAATGTAAAGGATGTTTTTATCGGTATATATAAAGTGAAATTAAAAAAAATCATCGAATATCATGTCTTCAGTTTTCTGGTATATGTTAGACAATGACATGAGCTAGCAAAAGAGACAAAGTCCAGCTGCCCTTAGCTGCCCTTTCGAGAATCCCACCCACCTAAAATAGAGGCAAAATATCATGTTTTTCGAGAATATTTCACTAAAACCACTATAAATTCCACAAATAGTGCAATGAAAATTTGCACCTAGTTTGTTTTCGTTGGAATAAATGCAGAAACCAGAACAAACATATGAAAATATACAAAAAAATTACAAATAAGAATTTTGGCATCATATTTTTCAATACACCCTAAATCTCCGAAACTAAAGGTTATGGAAGTTTTATGTCTTCTGCAACTTTCCTTCATTTTAATAGATAAAAAACTTTGTTGAAAACACCATACGTCTAGGATGCTTTATTCAAAAGTTAGATTCGCGCGCCATTCCTACGACCAAGTTGCGAACTAATTAATGTATTCAGAAGAAGCGCTTAACTAATACAAACAACTTTACCGAAGACAGTATTCTGATTGGATGCTTTGTTCAAAAGTTATTAATTTTTTCCGAGAAAATCACTGATCTGCCCCAGTGTGCGCCCCCTCCAAACAGTTGAAGTTGTAATAAAATTATTGTTCTCGTAAGAACCAACATGTAGCTAGGTGTGCGAAGCATACGGCGTTAAATACGTCGGAGACTAGCTGAAAATACGGACTGCAAAAAAAAAATGATTACCAACCTACATTCGATCACGTGTGCTTCTGCGATTTTCCTAGCTCCCACGTGAATGAATTGTTTTGTGATTGTTTGATTGGATTGAAAAGTGTTAAAGTGTCATGTGTATTTTTTGTGGGACATCTGTATCCCATATTACTAAACAATGATAAATCAGGAAAAAGATTCCGTCCATTTCTGGATGTAAGCGTTTTGCATTTCAAGGTCTGCAAATGTTCTATGGGAAAACAAAACAAGTGCACTAAACTGGCCTAAAATTAATGGAACCGGTACACACTTAGAAATTATTATTTTTACACGAGACGTAATTCAGCTTTGACGTAAATCATGAAACGTAAACAAACATAGCATGTAAAATTAAGTGTCCTGAAACTGAAACACATGAGACTCGACGAAAAGTGCGTTTGATTGAATTTATTTTCTCGTCCTCTTCAACTGATTATTATGTCAAAAGGGCCGCTCGCATGTGTCGGTCTCAGGGCACTGAAATTTACATGTCTTTTTCGTAGTGTGTATTATGGAGTTCACATTGATCAAAATCCTGCTTTAAGCACGACAAATGAAGAGTCAGAAAAACTTGACCCCCTCCGATGTGCATAAAACATTGCATAATTGTGTGTTATGTGCAAACATTTGCATTTTTGCTAAAATTCATCCATTGGATTTTTTTTTTTTTTTCAAGACAGCGTTTTTGTCATTTTTCAATAAATTGTTGCACGAAAATGTCACTTCTGATCGAAATTGTATGGATATTTTACCTCTTATATCAACCAAACTAATAGCAATTTTTGATGTCCTGTTCCCCAATTGTAATAGTTAAACTTCACAGTTCGAAAGAGTAGTGTAAATTTCTGTTTAGTATGATGCACATAAATGGAGCGTCACATATCATAAAAGTTTACATTATATATCATGTAAAGTTTTGAGACATTTAATGCAATGTAGCAAATATTGTATACAATAGCCCATTGTTGTAAACAACATTGTTTACAAGTTGCTCGGTAGTGTTAAATGAAATACAAGTTTACGAGAATGAATGTTTACATCACTATTAAAAGTCAGAATTTTTATCTGTGTTGCTATTGATTTGATTTCCGCATCTACTAGGGATGACATGAATTATTCTGAGACAAATTACAACATTTCTGAAAAATAGCCCAGCATCAGACCCCATCTACTGCTAAAGTCAAACAGAAGGAGAAATTGAAAGAAATGTTGAAACACGAGGTCAAACTTTTTTGATTCCGCGTCAATATTGGAATCCATATTTTCGTCTTCAATATTTCCATACATTCTATGAAAATATTTTTGAATATTGAAAATATTGTTGATTGTGTGTTACATGCTTTATTTTATTAAAACAAAATTTTTGAATTTACGGCAGTCTTCAATCGTTTCTTGTGATGTCGTGATTTAGATAACTTTTGACGCTTGTTATACGTGCGTGCATCGCTATTGATAGCATATGTGATTGTGCGGTTGATTATTCCAGAATATCGCGTGTACTAAATGGATGCTCTTTAGAGGTTTATGGGCATAAAACAAACTTTAAGATCATTATATCTTTAACGGGAGCGAAACGGTAGCAACAAGTTTGACATCAATAACAAATGACAACAAGGCAAATTGCCGTGACCGCTTAGACTCTTAACTACTTTTCTTTCGGATTGCACAAATAAGGTTTTCAGCTACCACTGCGTTGAATTTTAAGCATCGCGTAATTTATCGCGTTCACTGTAAGGCCCGCCTTTTATATGGACACCAAATTGATCAATGAAGAGGTGGTAAGGATAGAACAGTATATTCCACAATATAGCAGAGTATATTTACAATGGATTGTCTGAATACATCAGCACAATAGGGTTTTATCCAGCCGTATTCAATGGTCCTTACGTTTTAAGGCGATGTGTTGTCCCTTAGCTTTGATCGTAAGTACTGAAGTTGTAATCTCTATTTAATCGAACTTGTTTCGAAAAACACAAATACAGTCAACTCTCCATAATAAAGGGACCATCAACATATAGAATTAACAATGTTTTTTTTATTTCCTGCTTGCTTAATTTTAAGACTGATCCCGAATTATTTCATCTACTGTAATTTCTGTTCCTATTTATCCGTACGATTCTTAAAAGGGTTCAAGAACCCATTTATAGAAGTCTTGAGTAATAAATTCCAAATTTTAAGCCAATATGACTGTCTGTTATACAAATTTAATTTGTCATATGAAAGGATCTGGTTTGAGGCATAACATCTCGGATCACGACTTCCTGAGTTGATAGATAGGGTCCAGGTGTGGGAGCTACCTTCCTGGCATCGGTAGCATTGATCCCCAGCACGGAAAACAAGATCGACGGGAAACAAATCAAGGAAAAATGGTTTTGACCATTTGCCCCAATGTCGCCCAAAAAATACAGGATGCGTAAATATACCGTTCCTCATAAGCACAAATGATTTAATATGAAACCGCACAGCGGGTATTACTTCAAGACGATCACTTCTCTGGAACATTGTGGCACAATCGCCCCGAGTCTATATTTGAATACATGTCTTAATTTTGAAGATATTTCCAATCCCGTGAAGGCTTTTATTTTCCACAGACATTTTGAAGACATTTCATGAATTTTGAAGACATATGAAGACACTTGGAGCTTGAAATAGATTTTGGGTTCAAATTTAAAGCGGCTTCTAAAAAAATATTATGAGCAAGGGTGTAACCAGGCTTCAAAATAGAGGGTAAAAAATCTCGATGAAGTGATCATATTTCAAAGGAAAAGTTTCTCTTCCATTCCAAATCATTTCATAGTCTCAGAGTCTGAAAGAAAAATTCTTTTTTTTTCCTTGATTTGTTTTCCGTCGGTCTTGCTTTCCGTGCTGAGCACCAATGCTACCGATGCCAGGAAGGTAGCTCCCACACCTGGACCCTACCTATCGACCCATAAACTCATGGACCGGGGATCAACAGCTTTACTACCCTAATCAGTAATCAGAGATGTTATGCCTCAGAACATCCCGGCGGCGCCAACTGGGATTAAACCCAGGCCTGATAGGGTGAGAGGCAATCACGCTAACCACTACACCACCAAGTTTCGAAATATTCGAAATTATTTTAACTATCCGATCTCAAAAATTTCTAATGTTCAAGAGTTTCAAAGAATTGTTTGAGTTCAGTATATTCAAAATTTAAAAAATGCATAATCCCTAAAATGTCTGAGTCTTAGACATTAGATTTATTGTAAATTAGCAAGGATAAAAAGTGCAGCATTTTGAATATTTCAATTAATCATTTTCGGGAATTTTATATAAGATCTCAAAGTTTTAAAGTTAAATATTATCTGATTCATCAGAATCTTTAGTCAGGTAGATCTCGGAACCTGTCGCGGGATTTGTTTGGGATTTGTTTAAAAAAACTGTTTTAAAATAATCTTATAAATCCATCATGGGACTCCAACTTTTTTTTCCAATGGGAATACAGGATGGACTCTATTATCCGCAGTTGACTTTTTTTTCACCTCCATCAGTGATTTCTTGCACTCACACAAAGTAATACCACCATCGGACAGAGAAGAAATCTCCAATCTATTGGTAATGTTGAATGGAATGATTGAGTTTTTATTTGCGAGAAATCTACTATCGAAGTGAGGAGGGTCTACTGTGGATAATCGAGTCCGAGCTGTACCTACATATGTAATTTTCATCAACACACTATTGAAGTTATCTTAAGAAAACTTTTTAAATTAGCTCTGCAATTCTTCTCCAAAAACTGATAATTGTTCACCTTAAAAATCTCTTCAGTATTCTTCTGAATTTTTCTTTGTATTTTACTACAAGAATACTACAAAACATCGATGGAATTATTCCTTAAATTACTTTTAGAATTAATTCTTCTCAGAAATTCCTCAAAGTATGCTTCAGAACCTTCATGGAATTTCACTTTTAGTTTCCATGGAATTCATTTCAGGCTGCCTTAATAATTCCGTTGAAAATCTCATCAGAATTTCATTGGAATATACCTTAAGTTGAATATGGATTTATCATTATAGTTTTCCAGAAATTATAGCCAGAACTCCCTTGGAATTTTCTTCAGTAGTCTTTTAAAATTTGCCTTAAAATTCACACTCAAAATGTGATATCATTTTTAACACTGAAGTTTTACTCACATTTGCTTAGTAACTATGCTTAAATAATATTGTTTATTTCCTTCTCACTTTGGAATCCCACTAAAAATTAAATTGCAGCTTTAGTTATTTGAATAATTTTAAGAACTACATAGGAATTCTTCTCAGAACTCCCTTGAAAATCTCCTGAGCATTTACCTCGAGGCAAAAGGTCATATGGAAGCATTCCATAGATTTCGCTTGAAATTCTTCTCAAAAATAAAATGGAAATCCAGGCAGAACTCTCTTAAAATAATCCTTAAAATTCTCTTTAGTTCGCCTCAAAAAATTTCACAAATTGTAAAGGTAATACCATGAAATTCCAGAATCATGAATATTTTCTTAACTCACACATAGTTAACCAAAATACAAAATCTAGTGTTTGGTTGGTTACATACAGCTCCCATGCACTAAGTACTTTTATCTTTGTAATGCTTGCGTTCAAGATAACTTTCAAGCATTTTATATTCAGTGAAAACTATACTCATCGATAATATTCTTCTAGTTAAGTTATCAATGGGATTTTATTTGTTCACTCCTCTTTTGCGTAACAATAAGTCTTAAATATAAAACAAAAGAAATCGGTTACCGACCGTTACCTTTCGCATTTACCAAACTAGCATTTTAGCTAATACCGAGCCTTGTTTTACTTGGAAGCAATTAGCAACTTACTTTATTAAAAAAAAAAAAACCCATTCCCCAGAGCTATTCGCCACGGCTTTTCAAATATATTTATTATTTTCCCAGTTCTTATAACTTTAAGTTGAGATTTCCTTTAGACAAATTGACAAAGTAATATCAAAACATTTTTATTAATCGAAAAATTACTATGAAAACAGTGTGCAAGTGGAAAAAATACTATGTTTACGTCGTGTTCACGTCACAAAGTGTTTTACTTCTAATAGCATTTATAAGTAGCTATACTTAAACTTTTGTTGGAAAAACAATTGGTAATTTATATTGGTGTACATAACATTGCCCTATTATAAAGTTTATTCAACGAATCTGCGTGACCATGAATGCTTTTTGATAAAATTCCTGTAGAAATCGTGAATTTCCTTTGACATATTCATTCAACGATTCCATTAATCCCCAATAAAAATGTCCAGCAGACTGAGACTTTGTGTAGAAAGTGAACGGGTGTGATGATCGAGCGAATTTCGTGAACCCGAGATTAATAAGTTTAGAAAATTTCTCTAACAAAATGAAGAACCAAATTTCATTATCTACTCCACAGCCTGAATACCTTAACTTTCCTCTGCCAATATCTTATGAACACCGTAAAGATAGTCGCTCCACTCACCTAGTTTTACAATGAACCCCATTCGTAATTCGATCTCCACTGAATATCAAACGATTGTTCCTTCAACTTTGTGTCGCAGCAAACGTACCAAAACAAATTCAAAATCGAATCAATCATACGGTCCCGGTGATTATCACTTCCGATGTTGCCGGCTCACATGGGGCACAACCTACGGGGCCATGTTTTTCGGTCTCCATCGAAAGTGTAATGGTTCTATTCGCCATTATGCCTATCTTCCACTTCGTAAACAGGTCATAACGGCTCACGGCGCAGGCAAGGTTCATTTAACAACGCTTCACTCTCGAATGAACGCTGAGCGGGCGAATCAAACCGATACAAGCGCGAAGATCCGAAGTCAACCGAACCGAGCGAACATACGGCGCTGGCCTCGTAAACACCTGCAGCATACCCCGTCTACCCACTACCTATATTGGCCAGCTCTCTGCCAACACCGGATGGTCTGTGTCGGACACACGGCGCAAATTGCTCCCCGTTTCGTCTCATCTACAGTCGCGGTTTGGTTCCAGTGATGCCACATTTTTTCGATTTCCAATCTGTATTTTTATAGCAAAAAATCTTTTTAATCTGTATCTGACTGACAAAAATCTGTAAACAAATCTGTAAAATTTCTTTATTATGATCTTAGTGGAGCTTTACGGAAATCTCCATTGAGTTAATTCATAGTTCAAAAGGGCTGTGTTCAAAGTTAAGAATCTCGAAAAATTACTAATGTTTGCCTTCTAAAGAATTTGACTATTTGAAAAATCTCGAAATCCTACAATATTTTTTTAAGTGATGAGTATCTTTTCTACAGATTGAAAATACAAAAGATTAAGTTCCAGTTGTGAGAGGCGAATATGTTTCCGGCTGAAGATTTTCTTAATGAAGTAACCACAGACAAACAGACATAAAACATTAATTATTTCTCACTGTAAAACATAGTTGCTAAAACATTACCGCCATCTGTTGAGTACACTGTGGTGGGTAGTACGCTAAACAGATGGCGGTAGTGTGTAAACGTCAAACGCAAGGGAATTGACTATGCGCACTGCAAGTGTCGGTACTACCAACTACGATACATTTAAATTAACCGTTAAATGCTTATTCGATGAACATCTTGCGAGTGTTATGTCTGTTTGTCTGTGAAGTAACTATCACAATTTTCTAGAATTTTATTTTTTGTATGTCTGTAATTACGAAAACCTTTATCTGGACGTTTGTTTTTTTTTTCAACTCCGTAATTTTTCGATAAGTTTTAACACAAAACTTTTACTGAAAGTTTAGTCGAATTATGCAATATTCCAAAGGGTGTTCAACTCTGCGTTATGAGTTGTGTCAAAAGCTGTGCCAAGCGCTCTGCCGAAAGTACCTATCAAGGACAATTAAAGTATGCTTATAAAGGTGTTTGGCAACCCTGAAGGTTATGACATTTGGAATTTTGTTTACATTCTCAATTTCTCTGATGGATCATGGTAGACATTCACCTCTATTCTCAGTAGAGTGTTAGCAGGTCGGGAGATGGAAGAAGAACTGCAAACCATCAAACCAATACGGTATTCAAGCATAGTCTAATCCCACGCTTGTAGCAACATCGTCGAACCAGTTTTAAATCATCTGATCGACTCAGAAGTGCGTGTCCTCAAAGATATAACCCAAGTCTTTCGATTATTATGCCTACCTCTGAAGAACTGTCATCCTTTGAAAATAGGATTCTCAGTCACCGCAGACTTCAGCGGAAGCGCTTTATCAGGCGCCTTAGATCTGTATAGAACTCGAGAAGATTCCGCCCAATCCAGTCCACACCAATTATGACTAATGACTGACAATAATATCCGAGAAAAAACGCAAGAGAAAATGTGAAAATTTCCGTCCCGAAGATACTAGGCAAGACCGGGAGCCAAAAAAAAAGGAAAAAGTTCGTGAGTCCTAGTGCGTTTATGTGAACTTTGTCAATAGTGAATATGAAGATTCATCAAACTATAGATACTCGATGCTCGTCGTTCCACAATTAAATCCAATCTACGCAGAATGCACTGATAGAAGCTTTTCTAGATGAAAGCACGATCCGTGTGTTTTTTTTCTGTGATTCGTAGTTTCGCTAGGTTTGAAGAGATTCACGATTCAGACAATACTTACAGAATTTTTCGAATGATCCCCAACACCGGTGGGTATCTGTTTGTCGTTTACAACTTCTTGATTGAATCCATGTATCACCAGTTTTATGTATGACATTCTCTCACTAGTTTCGTTTGTGAGTAAACAAAGTATTGACCCGAGTAGTAAACCTTAGAAACGATCGGCAAAATGTCAACACTCAACAGTGATGCCGTTTTATATTATATTGTTTGTATCCAAATTGTCAAAGCGTGCCCTTATGTGCCGAACAATGTGTCATGCTGTGTTTCAGCACAGTGTGCAGAGTTGATAGCCCCTTGCAATATTCTTCATTTCTGAAATTTTGCTAAGCAAATATCAATATACTCAGTTGACTCTTCGACAAATAAAAAGGAAACTACTATTTCTTCCAACGAGAAATCAGAGCATCTGAACATCAGAAGTCCATTCAAAAGATTCCAAGTCCATTCGAAGCTAAAACAATAATAATTTATTTAGTGAAAAAGACGATTTGGGTTCGATGCTCAGATTGAATTCAAGCTGTTCAAAAGAAGGAAAAGATTATTATTCGCAATTAAAAAATATAAAAAAAATAGCATAACATATTTTCCCCTTATTTGAAAAATCTAAAAAATCTGTATATTTTTCAAAAATCTGTAATCTGTATATACAGATATCTGTATCAAAATATTGACAAAAATCTGTATGATTACAGATAAATCTGTATATGTGGCATCACTGTTTGGTTCTGTTATTTTACGTTCTATTCATTTGCTCATTCGTTCATGCTCCCGAAGTCGCAAGCTGCTGCTGGCAATGGCAAGTTACGTGCAGCTGTGTTGGTGAGTCACTTCTATGCTCTCCAATTCCGTCCATCGAGCACCAATACTACAGGTAGGCATGGACACCACCTCACCGGGAAAATAACGCCAACAGCCTGACTCACCAACGTGTGCCGCAACCCGCAACGATAGAGTGGCCAGTGACCATAGTATTTTCAGGCAATAGTTTTTACTTTTACTAAATAATGGTTACATTTACAATCATTTCAGAATATTATTCTAGGGCATTGTTGATCAGATCGATAAAATGTAAAATGTTTTGCATCTCCACCTGGATACCCTACAGAGCGATAACTCACACTGTGTGCTGCGGGCGAATGTTTATACTTTTACACGGGAAACGCCGTACCATGTTTCCAAGTGAGGATCAGGTCCCTATCCCACCTGTGCCCGCACACTATTCACTGCGTATCGTCGTCGCTGACTGCACGCGATGGTGATCCAACTGACGACGAGGACGACACATTGCATCATTGCTACCAAACCATGCTGCCGTAGGCTACACGAACAGCAGCAGCCGTGATGTCGTCGTTTCATGCTGATGCTTTATATGCTATACTTCGTAAAGGCGTCGGTGGGGGAGGAAGTCAGCAGCAGTGAGTGAGTTCACTGTAATGGCAGGTAGGTTGATACGTCGCAAGAGGCAAAAATAGTCAACCATATTCGTTCATCCGTCACGACAGTTAGTCTGTCAGGTGCTGCGTCGCGTTGGCCGAACTTGCGGTTTTCGAGTCATGTGCTCCCGCGGGGGTATAATCGATACTCTATCTAATTTCTGAAATTGATGGTTATCTGATTTATTGCTTTGCAGGGAAAACTATGTGTGTGGTACGTATGAGACGTTTTTACCAGCGAGGGATTTCTAGAGTAGCTCAGTTGGATGAGGTAAATTCGAGAGCATGAATGCTCTTAAAAAATAAAATAAAAAAGTATTGGGAAAGGTTTAGGAGGACCATGATTCTTGCTACTTTCAAAGTGACCACTATAATAAGGGTTTACATTACCGGGTATGTTTCTTGAAAACCGATTTTTTGGTAATGAGAAATTTGAATAGAATGAATAGAAATTGGTACTCATAATCATAATCATTAGCTATGCAACCGAAATGATTGAGTCCTCATAGCATATCTCAAGTCTACATCAAGCCCTCTAATTATTTTTTACGCGTTTATAGTTACATCGCGTTACATTAACGATATATCGGGCATGTTGGATACTTGGGATGGGAGCTAATTGGTTCTTAGCATAATAATTATAAGGTCCCTAGCAGAGTGGAAGCTTGCAAACTTATGCTATGTTCGCACTGCGGACTAATAACATGTTATAAGGCTGTATTGGTGACGTTTTTCTAGGCGTTAATTATTATAACACCCTTGTAACATGTTATAACTCTTTAGAACTTTCAAGCATATCTGGAAATAGATCTTGACAGTAATCTTAACTGAAATTCACTTCTAGAGCAGGTTGTTAATAATGCAACAAATGCTGATTGAATAGTTAAAAAACTTTTGGAAATGAGGCTTAAAACTAAAACTGATCCACTGGATTTGAATGAAGATTGTAAAACCCAGAATAACCTATGCATCCCAAGTAACATTTTAAGTTTTATGAAATACTACAAAGCTACTATAAAACAACATTCATAAAACCCTGGTCTAGACTGCTTTGCCATTGATGCATCCACCAAAACCTCATTAATGCTAGAATCTGTCTAGTTGGCCCACCCTGGAGAAGGTTCTGAAGGGTATATTTTCGAAGCTCTTCAAGATTGATTTACTGCAAAATGGTTGTGCGATAAACGCATTGAGATCCATTTTAAACCCGTATTTAAGCTACAATAAAAGCTATTTGGCAACAATTAAAACCATTATCCGAGCCATTTACCCTAGCTGCTTGCTAAGTTCACTAGAAAAACAACAATCAAGATAAAAAAGTATTTATAAATACCATCCGATCTTATCAAAATAATTAAAATAAAAACTGATCGTATAAAAATCCTGCCGAATTTCCAAAATTATAAAATAGTTCTCATGAAGTGGCCTAGTTTTAGGTGCCATATAAAATTTGAAGTGAAACGTGAAAACATCGAAAAACTTGAGTCCGCCCATTGAAATCATCTATTTTGCTAATTATTTTATATTAAAAAAAAATATATTCTTCAGATCGATCATCGCTTGAATTTTTCCTCCAACTTCGTTTATCCTTCGAGATATCCTTGTCATAAATTTGGTTTTTATTCACTGTGAGTATCCATCCTTAAAATTCAATTTGTAAACAGAGGAGATTTTATGATACACTTTTAAAAGCCTAAAAGGCAACAATATATGCCATTTGCTCTCATTTAAAACCTAATGGTTTTATGATTGCTTTTATAATGTTAGAACAGGTTTATAGAGTATTTTATCAAGACATTAATAAAAAAAATGCTAATGAAGTTTATGATTGATTTATAGAACAGTTTTATGGTGGGATTGAGAACAACTTTAAATCTAATTTTAAAGCAAGACAGTTTTTGACTTCTCGCCAGACTGTAAAAGGTTTTTAAAACAGCGAAAAGGTGAACTACTAAGCAGGAACGTTTTACACCGTGAAATGCTGTATTTAAACTAAATGGATTATTCATTGCCATTATAAAACCATCATAAATCAGAGTCGATACCAAATGATTGCAGAATTTTTACTTGGCATCGTTGGTTTGGTGGCCGAATTCGAATTAAAAATTGGTTCAGAGGAAACTAGGGAGACGGCAAAGACTTGCTACTCGCTCAATAACTGGCGCAATAAACAGCAGACTAAGTATGGCACTATATGCTCTAATATTTTTGTATAGTCACTTTAACACTCTTGTTGACTTGTCCAAGGTGAGATTTGAACTCGTGACTTTGGCGTGATAGGTATGAATGTTAACCACTACGCAGTGGTCGCCCCATGCTCTAATATATCTGCTTGCATCAATTTATCCAATTATAAGCTGAAAGGAGTGCATTAAGGGCTTAACGAACAAAACATTTTCATGAAGGTGATCTTACTGGAGTTCTGAGAAGTCTAAAAATGTTTGATATTGATCCTCCTGTATTAAAAATGAAAAAAAAAGTTCGATTGTTTATACATCGTAATGGTCATAATGTGTGGGAAAATGGGGGACCAAACATCCACCCAGATTCAGTTGTCTTTTATACAGACAGTTCAAAATTTAACAATCGTGTAGGAGCAGAGAACCAACTCCTCATCCACTAGTGAGAACAGTAGCCGAATTTCATCGAACCAAATACAACAATCATCAAGCACGATACCCAAAGCGGTGGTAGAGTCGGTATTAGAATTTCCTATTCGGATCTCTGCACCTTTTACCGACTACCAGACACCTACAGTGTCTTCACTACTGATGCAGCCTCCATTCTCGTAGCTGCCACTCTGCCCTCCAACAAACCCATCGCCATATTTTTCGATTCTGCCACAATCACGGTATGAAACTGCTGAACTAACGAATGGATGCGATTTCGAGAGTAATTTATCCGGAAGGTAAAAGAGGATACCACAAAATGGGAGGATCCACCTAAACACCGACTCCAAGTCATTTTATTCCGGTTAAGAACTGACCATAAAAAAGTCTTCCACAACATGGGAGGCGGAGACAGATTTAGAATGCGGTGCGATACATACGGGCCTACGGGCCCCGTTTTCTATACGGGATCTCAGGTAGCGTTAGGAATGACCCATCCAGCATCGCTGCGCTTTTCTGCTTTCTTCAGGAGGCAGGTCTGCTTAACCAAATTTGATGTATCAAATATCAAGACTCAAATTCATATCTCGCCAACGACTACTAACTCTGAAACGGATGAACGGAGATATCTACCCAAGCAAAGCACGTACGAGGACACGGAAATGGACGAATGACGGCACTAAAATTAAACACAGCGACTACAAAGGATCAGGACACGGAACTTGCCACATGACCACGATTATTAAAAACGACAGTAACATCGGTAGCATTAAAGGAAAACTCTGAAATATTAAAACTTTCTTATTTGTGGGACTCCCAAGTAACAATTTTGGTTTTATGAGGGTTCTGTAGACCATGATTTGAACTTGTAGAATGCTATAAAACCTCTATAAAGCTTGCAATGTTACTTGGACTTCCTTCTGAAGTATCCTCGGGATTCTCTCCTGGAATCTCACCTCCTAATCCTTTTAGCTCTGTTATTGAGAGGACTCCCGTCTGAAGTCCCCACCCCTCGTTTTTTAAGAGACGAACCATCTCTATAATAAAGAGAAAAAAAGTAGTTTTCTCAATATTTATGTTTAACTGGCCAACCGTGTTCAAAACATAAATTCAAGCAATTCTTGAATGCTCTGAAATATGCTTGCGCAGAAATTATATACATTCGAATACCTGCATTATGTCTAATAGTCAAGCAGCAATAAATGCTTTAAAATCAGCAACATGCAATTCAAAACGTGTATGAGAAAGCGCAATATCCCTTCAAAAATTGGCCTGTCAAAACCAAGTGAACCTATACTGGGCTCCTGGCCTCTGCGGAATTTAAGGAAATGAAAAAGCCGATGTAGATCAAGAAATATGAAAAAAATTATAGTGGAGACCAACTGCAATAACACTTCCATTGCTAGGCAGTCGAAACGAACGAAATCCGAACATTCCAATGACTCGCAAATTCTTGAATTATCAAAGGAAGATCTCAATGATTTAGTAACATGTAAATGTAATTAGAAGCTAATAAGAAAACTTCAAGGGGATATGTGTCGATTATGTGGCATAAAAAAGGAATACTCAGAACACCTTATATGATCTTGTACAGCAATCTTCTATAATAGACGTATTTTTCTGGATAAGGGGCTGGCAGAACCCTTTGATTTTTGAAATGCAGGTCTTTTTTATTTTCCTCTGTTCGGGATATAGAGCCATGGCGACCAGTATTTGATCTATGCATCATGTGTTCTTAGTTTAGCGCTTGTCGAATTACTCCATCACAATTGAGAAATGATGAAGTATTCGGGCTTGATACAGTTGTCATGCTTGCCTTCGAGTGAAACCACCCTACAAAGGCGCACCCCTTTGTCAGTCAAAATTGGATTCCTTAACAACAAAAGTAAGGAATGACACCGATAATGACCACCGATAATGACACTTCAACCTAGGGAACAACGAATAGAAGATAAGGAATCACATAGATGAAGACTAACTATTTTTTTCCTTGTTTTGTGGACAAAGCCGAGTCTTGTCACTATCAAAAAGGTATAAAAAGTAACAAGGACTAAGATGTGTTCCTTTGATTACTGAAAAATCCTGTTTCCCTAGTTTGAAGTAGTCAGGACTAGGAAACAGTGGTAGATCTTACATCCCGTAACGTACCACGAAAAGGTGATCTACCCAAGTTACGGGGCACAGTCTTAGTCAAGTAGTACATTTCACTCGAAAAGTAATGCCTTGCTTGGAAAATACTTTTGGTCAGTCCATGTCAATCGTTTCACATAATAATGATACGATAAACGGGGAATATATCACAATAGATCACAACAGAAAAAAAAATACATTAGGATTAGGATTAGATGCTCAGTTGCTAACCATTACTATTAAATATCAATTTTATTCCAATTTGTAACATACTTAGAACTTTAAGTTCAAGATAGTGTTTTAAAACCTATTTTTGGATATAATTTTTATGAAGATAGCTGAATAAGCTTTGAAAAATCTTAAAATATAAGATTGTATGATTTGATTTAAAATTTAATATTTAATATTATACTTTATTATTAGAGTTCATCAGAATTAGCTAAAAAAAACGTCTAAATTGGATATAAACCAAAACTACCGGTTTTTATAAGGATAAAAGCTATTATATCGGTATTGCAGAATGGCACAGTGTTACCGGTTAAGCAACACTATCTATTATGTACGTGTACGTGTTCGGTTTCATCATAGCTTTGAAGAGGTTTGTAAGGCTCATAATGGACTTGAAGGCCATAATTAAATCAAAAATGATGCTTGAGATCCGTCATAATTACATCAAATGAACATACAAAATTTAAGATCGTAAGATAATTCAGAAACGTCTTTTTAAAAATAATTATTAATAATACTCACCCGTTGTGCACAGCGTTGAATTTATATGCGCCGCCTGGAATAGAGAAAATGGTTGAATGTATTTAAATGTGCAGTAGTGGTTGTTTATTATCACATAGAGCCGGTGACAATGAAAGGGCATACGCATTTTTACAAAATTATTTCATTACTAGGAGAATTGAAAGTAACATTAACTTTCGACAAATTCTCATACATTGTTTCCTCAATGATGGAGATTCACCATGGAATTAAAAATATTATTTCATGTATACAGAGTGGTTTGGAGTAACTGTCACTTAAAAAATTGTCATAACGATTGAGCGCTTGAAGTATTTTTTTTATATCAGTATATTTCAGATATACAGCTATCCCCCGAAGAACGCATTACCCACTGAGTTGCACCCACCGCTTTTTCTCGGCGGGGTTTCAACCAGTTGGTTTGATTTTTTGCATGTGAGTAGGGTCAATGGAGAACTAGTCACTCACAGAAAATAAGAGCGCTTGTTTGAAAACCCACCGAGACAAAACCGGATAATTACTGTTTTGTTATGCACACTTGTTATACACATAGGGGATTCTCAAAATAACTAGGATAGGCAAATTTGTGGTCAACTTTGGCGTGTTGTAACTTCGTCAAATATGATCCGATTTTAATTTTTCCAAAAGCATTCGACTAGAAAACTAAAACAATGTGTAGTCACAAAAATAACCATGGTCACCGGATACCGGAGATATTCCGGATTTCTGTAGGACTTGTCTAACTTGCTAAATTTGTGATGAGATGTTCTATACGACGCCGGTTAAAAATAGATATTTACAGTAAATACACAGAAATAAGAACCATTTTCAAAAAGAATGACATGCGAAGAACTAAAATCTTCCTATAATCAACCGAGACATGGTCATTTCCATTCAATCGGTTGTGATGGAGGGTTTTGAATGCGGTCAGATATTTTAATCACTCAAAACATGCCGTACTACAGTTCTTTCTTCATGACTTTTAATCAATAGGCTTTCGATAGACTTTAAATACATCATTGACAACATTAGCCGCTTTTGGAACCTTCGGACTGCCCCCGGGAGAAACTTGTAGTAGGGGATAATTGCATTTTTATACCATTTTTAACAAAACATGCCGTGCGACACCTTTTTCTTTTTTAGAACTAAACTCGGCCGAACGCATAAAAACGCCAATGAAACGTTATTGAATTCACTTCGGTTCTGTTGGAGTGCTTCTTTTGTTTGTTTGAAAATAATGGATGCAACATTCATATCACGCGTTATTATTGACTTCGTGCGCATCGTGCTAAATCCAGACAACATAAATCACGATACTTTTAGAGTAAAAATACAAGCCAAATAAATCATCTCACGACCACACACATAACGAACTGTCAAAGGAATTTCTCTTTGCATTCACACTCTTCCAGCTATTTTCAACAAAAAAAAAATAAAATAAAAGAAGCTACGACATGACACGATTTCGTAGCCAAGTTATTAACGAAACGGAAAGTCGACTAGAGAATGGATCAATGTTACTTAGGACATAATGCATTGTTCTGCTTGAATGTTTTTCGATGCGCCTAGTTACACGGTAAATAAATCTAACTCATATTTCAATCCCGTTTACTCAAATTAGCAAAACCTAGGTCTTTAATATGAGTAAATGTCATTCAAATATTAGTGACATTTACTCATATTTTAAAATAACTTTCTCATTCTACGGGTGACCTACGCTTCTGCAAATTTGAGTCAGCGGTACTTATATATGAGACACTTTTATTTGCCATGCACGCTATTTTTAAACAACCCACAGGACGGATATGAGTAGATTCTACTCAAATTTGGGTTTTTTTTTTAAATAGCATGTGTACAGTTTTGATCCGCCCTTTCACGTACAGATTGACATTTTGCCTACGAGATTTTTCAGTGGAGTGAAGGGATAAGTAACAATTCACTATGTTTCACGAAACTGAAATTTGCTCATGGGGTTTTCCTATAGAAGCGAACAGTTGCAGTCGTCGTCGTTAACGCGAATGGTTTCACCAATACCAAAACAGAGTTATCATATAAAGTTCGTAGGCCATAATTAGGATCACGTCTCAAAATTACGTTTCTAATGTTCGGCCCATAGTTATAAAGTGCAAAAAACGTTAAATCTTCTAAAGTTACAATAAGAGTGAAAAGTGTGATATTGATATATTAGACAAGCATGTTAGATTCATGAGATTATCAGGTTTTTTATGATCACCGCAGTGTAGATCAGGGCTGAAAAAATCACTAAAATTCATCAAAGTTCACTATGGATGAAAAATTCATTTAATAGTGAATGCTGGTGATTTTTTCATGATTTTTTCAACCCTGGTGTAGATACAAGGGAGGCAGGGAATCTCAGGAATTCCTTATAAAATCATGAAGAATAACATGAAGAATACAGAACATGTTAACATCTTACTAAAAGAGAGATGGGACAGAAATATCCTATGTAATAAGTGCATGGTCCCTTACCACAATTCAACTCCCGGCCGACCTCTTCCGAGGAGGCTCGACTCATTACAGCAGACGGTGGGTAATAACAAACATCGCATGGAGCTACAACAAACGGGCAAGTCTGAAATTGTGGCATTGAACGAGTGAGACAAGGTGAAGCAAAGGAAGTACCTAACTTCATTCAGGTGATTTCTCTTTTTTCCGCATTTAATTGTTCTACGTGGTTCTGCTGTGCGTCTGTCCGTCCGGCACCGGCTGCGTCATAGCTTTCTTGTGGACCTCCTCCGTTTCTCGATCGAATACCAATTGCGTTAATTATATGCGTCTGCACAGTTGAGAATGATGATTATAAATAGAATGCTATTTCTTTTTTGCTAATTGTGTCTATTGAGAAATACAAATTATTACCGGCGGGTGTTCATACGAATTTTATCAAATGTAACGTCATTTGCTCATAAGCAATATGTAGTAATAGCAATTAGTTTGCAAATGTATTTGCATCATACGGAGCATGGAAACCAAACTGCACACAGCTAGCTTGGAAATCAGACCACATCCAAAGTACTGTTAGAAGAACATCATACGGAATGATGATAGCATTTTACTGCATTTATAGGGCCTCCTGTCTTCACTGATCGGCATAGCAATTAATTTACGGTTGAAAAAATCGTACCCTCAGCACATGCTTCCTATGAAGATTCATTGAAGAACCAGACTAAGCTAACTATAGAAGCCTACCTATGCTAAGCAATAACCCCGATATGCACATCGTTTCGGTCGAACGAAGTCAACATCCGTGAAGAAGATAATTCATTTTCACCATTTCTGCACTTGTGCACATGTATTCATTGGGTGATGCAATCAGTGACGTGAATAGGATTGTTTTCTGATAGTTGCATATGAGTTAGGATCTCAAATATCAAGCAAAGGTAATTGATAAGATTGTAGGAATCGTATTACTCATGATTATCGCTTGTTGAATGAGTAAAATGTGTTTGGGAAAAGAGGTGTATATTATGTTCGATCTACTTCCACCATAATATTACATATTATTCGTCTTCAGCATGAAACGATATCTCCAGTTTTCATTCAAAACCCCTTCGCCTATCCGTTCACGCATCCCATAAGGTGATGAAATTGCCCCAAAACATGATTTATGAGAAAAGTTTTGTCATCTCCCTGCAATATGCGATGGGATTTTTGTTTTTCCTCGCCCGCCCGTCATATGGGATTAATCTTTTTATGGGGCAGCAGCCATCGCAAGCTGCAAGAAAATACTGCCTTCTGCCCTACCATTGGGATCCATCAGGTGCAAGGCAAAGAATGGCAGTGTGACATTGAGCCTCGTCCGGAATTCCTCGTGGCAATTTCACGCTACTCTGAAGCAGCAGCATCACACATCACGAGAAGAGTTATACCTACTTTTCGCCGCCATGCACTGACGCGTCCCAAACCGTTCATCACTGCGGTGACCATCAGGTGTGGAGGATAAATTTGATGCAATTCAATCTGATTCGTACGAGTGAGTGAGATTGTGCTTCCGCAATCTCAGACCACTATGGCGTCTAGCGAAACACACAGGAATAGGGCAATTTTGTCTGTAACTGAGACAACTTGTCTGCGGTTATGGGGCATTTTTTATGCTCTCAATATAGAATTACAAATATAAGTGCTGGACGCTGGCTATGGAGCATTCGTTTTCATGGAAATATCGTTGAATGCTTGAACTTTTGGAACTTCAGAGATTCGTCGAAGAGTAAGGCGAAATTAGATTATATATCAAGTTGCAACCAAAGTTGATGAAATAAATTCTCTCTTTTAATCGAATATCCCAATAAGAGTTCTATGCAATATTTTGCATCCTATAAAGGAACATTATTATTTGAATAAACCCCTACTACATCAGTTCTTATAATATCTTATGCACAGCAAAAATTAATTTTAATACTACATCCAAGAGGATGTACTTAAATCATGCCGAAAATCTCATGTAATTTTTATGGCCACAACAATAAACAAATGCAGCAAATGCAGCAAATGCAGCAAATGCAGCTTAATGTCAGTTCATACACTGCACTGTATTAATGATAATTTTGTCCTTTTTGGTAATTAATATTACACCATATTTTGACACGATTGAAGCGCATCCACTTTGATGTGATAACAATTTTTTTTTTTTGCTGTGTGTTGAAAATCTCTTTTCTGGGCTATTGCAATGAACCAATAAATTTATTTTATAGATATTGTATTTATCCCTTCCGGACCTATGTGGTCATATATGACTACACTTTATGATTAGTTAAATCACCAGTGACTGATATCTATATCCTTTCTTCAGCAAAGTTGTACTTGTTGTTGTACAGGCAAAATATAAAAGTACATATTCATAGCCTGATTGATTGGCCTAGCACTCCAAAACCTTATGTAGTATTTATGTTTGTTTGAACTACGCAAAATTGATGTATGTCATGCATTTTTGACTATTAATTATAATGGATCATGGTTATATGGTTTAAAACTCGCGACAATTCATGGTAGCATAATCAAACCACCGTTCATCTTACGCATGATATAATGTATTTAAATTTAATGTAATGGTTAAGAACTGACAGAATTTTCCCTACATAACTACATTGGGTTGATCAATGTTGAGCAATTTTGCTGTGATCAATGTGCACTAAATTCCAAGTTAAATTCGAGATCGAAATCGACTAGAATAGGAACTGACTCTATTTCCTCACACATTTTTTGTTGATTTGCACCAGGGTGCCTTCCATTCATTTTGGCTAAAAAAATGTTTTATGAAATTATGGAACAATAAGATATTATGATAATATTTTGTTTGTGTAAACATCAAGAAACTATAGTAAAGTTTGTGTTTGACACATAATACCAACCAATTTTGCTACATGTGAGTCGCAATTGCGATTTTGTCATTTATCTCACCCACTCTTCGCTCTTCACTCTTCGCGAAAAGGCTATCAGAAAATCGCTCATTGTGACTCTGTCCAAGCTAAATTTTCTGGTTTTATGTGTCAAACACAAACTTTAAAATCTTTTCTTGTTACTTACACATACAAAATATCATCATAATATCTTATTATTCCATAATTTCATAAAACAATTTTTTAGTCATAATGAATGGAAGGCACCCTGATTTGCACCTTAGTGTAGTGCCCAAGTAACACAAGTTTATAGAATTATGTTGAGTAAACTGCTATACAACCAAAAATAGTCATACAAAGGTTATATAAACTGTCATAGAACATGTGTGTTGCTTGTGATGTGAATGGAAGCCACAATCAGTGCAAGGATTACCGGTTTAAAGTTCTGTCTGATGGTTTGTTGCAGCAGGGTGAATCAGCTTCATTGAAGCCCTTTGGAAGACAAAACGACCAGATGGCCATCTGTAATCACGTGACAACCCAAGTAACATTTCAAGTTTTATCGTGGTTTTATAGCACTCTACAAGTCTAAATCATGGTCTACAGAACCCTCATAAAACCTAAATTGTTACTTGGGAAGAGACTGGCAAATCCACGAACCCTCGTCCAGTCAACAAATCTTTTGATTTCCTCAGCCTCCCCTCCAACCCAGTATATAATATAATGTTTTAATATATATGAATTACAGAAATGTTCCACCACATGTTCAAAAAGTGCAGACATTTGGCGTTCAATTATGGTTTCAAATACACAAAAAAAAAATGGGATGTGTGGAGAAAACTCCATTAAGAATTCGCCAAATATAAGAGAATCATGTAAATTTAGTTTAAATAGATAAAATCAGATACGATCTCACCAAATTAGTCCAAATGAATCCAGAGGAAGCATCCGTGCTATTGTTGCATTGTAGTTCCAATCAAAGACGGTTCGCTTGATGGGGATCGACATAAACTAGTCCCGTCCTATGTAGAACCAATTTGAAGTGTCCAATCGTCGAAAATATTAACCGGATTAATAACCAAATAAGCATAAAAAAGATTTGCACCTTAGTATAGTACACAAAAACGCCATGCATGTTGTGGGATAAAAATATTCCCACAGGGAGGAAGGGGTATAACGATCATACGGGGTTTAAGCACCTCTTTCAAGCTCGATATGTGCTGAGTTTGAAAAAAATCTACTTATCTTGGACTGTAAGATGAGATGAAATTCATGAATACCCATTCTCAAGCAATTCCACGAACTGATTATGGCGGCACTAAAGTTATTTTCCGAATACGCGTGACAAATGTGGTGTGGATTAAACTGACCTATGACACATAAAAAATGATGTTGATGCGCTGAAGCCTGTACAATAGGGCTTTCGATCTGTATTGAGGTCCCCAACAACATTGCTAAATTTGAACGATTTCGGCTACGATCTGGATTTGCGGAAGAATTTTCTAGCTTGTATGGGAAACGGAACGAAACTACCCAAGCAACAATTTTTGTTTTATTTAAGTTTTATAGCAGTTGATATAACCAAATTATAAAACCTTCACTGACGACCACATTGCTTTAACAATCTCCTGAGAACCGCAATACAGCCATGTCCCCAAGCAACACGGCTTGTCATAAAGAAGTTGAAAATACTTTGTAATGACTAACGCAAAGAATCACTAATACTTTAATATACATCATTTAATACATTTATACAACCTAAAAAGCGCAAGACGCGGAGCTTATACAACTAAAAACTGGTCTTATAACATGTTTTGGAAACATCATAAAAACCAGCGACAAAAAAAAACAATAAAAAAAAACTTGAGCATGGGATTCGATTACTGGTCCTTGGCATGGTAGACTTGTTACTACCTAACTAGACCAACACCGCTTGATGAAAGGTTTGTTAGAAGTATCTATCATGTTCTTGCCAATGGCATGAAAATTATTTTCTCGTTCATCACGCCTTCGATCCGTCATGAAGACTTTTTGTTAGTAGCGAAGCGTACATCTAATTGCCAGAATGTTATTTAAACGTATTTTCAACTCCTTATAAGACAACCTGCACATTTTCAGTTGTATTAATTTATGAGATGTCATAAAAAAGTATTTTCAACTTTCTTTATAACAAACCTCCGAATACCTCATAAGAAACTGTCAATCACTGCATGAAGAGACAGTCCGGCTCAAAGGCACCGTCAATGTTTACGTCAATCTGGATTGATTTTGTATACGACAAGTTTTAAAGTGGTATTCAAACAGTAAGATGCAAGTTCAAATAACATTTTAAGATAAAAGCAAAAGAAAACTATTTTGGAAAATGTTGAATCAAAGAAGTATGAAGAAAACATCTTTAAACCTCATATATAACGTGGGATGTTTTCTGCATCTCTTATAATACATTTATACAACAAGCTGTTCTAATTCTTTTTCAAAAAGATGTTTTATGTGTTACTTGGGTCATGGCCAATTGGCCCAGTTTTAATGCAGTCATTAAAACTTGATATGCGAACTACTTTAGGAGCATAGGATTTATGTCAGTTTTATCACACTCTAGACGTGATTGTTAAAAATGAAAACATAAAACCTCCTCCAGGTCAGAAAGTTTTAAAGGCCTTCTAATGACTACCATAAAACTATATTACAACCGCATAAATCGCTCCTGAAGAAGTTGATAAAACATGATACGCAAAACATTTTGACAACTTTGAAGGTTTTAAGTTGGGGTTTTTGGATGATAGTTAATATTGAGAAATATTTTATTGTGGTTTTATTCTTTCGATGTTTGATGTGAAATCATGATCCTTGTCAGTTGGTAATAATGGCTGATATTATTGACCATTGAAAATAAGACGACTTTATTATAATTTTAAACCAATCTGTATATGCTTCACAGCATGCCGTGCAATATTTATGGTGATTATTATACCAAATAGGAGCATAAATTTAGTGCGCCATATGAATACTAAAATATAGGGATATTTTTAATTTGTCTGCATTAGCACCATGCATTAAAGAGTCATTCAAAGATTATCTATTTAGTACAAAACTGTTACTACTGTTGAGCAATAACCAGTCACATATTATTTAATTATACATAGATGTATGAAAGTGTTTTATTGCCTATCAATTAAAGCGTAATTATTCATACTGTGTGAAATTTGTTCATACGGCGACATTTTTTTTCGTTATAACTTGCTACTCCTTAAAAATACCTCAATATAACATATTCTCCTAGATTGGAATTCTATAGCATAACATAAACCTAATGGTTGTATCTTAGCATTTCGTAGTCCAAATTGAGAGCGTTAAGTTATATTTAAGCTATATAACTAGCTTGCTGGTTTTATTCGGTACAGCGAATCAAAACAAAACAAAAACCATGACCACCTGTCAAAAAGTCAACATTCCAAGCGATCCTCCTATTTTCGCTTGTAATCAAGATGTAAGAAATGCTTATTGGATCCACTAAAAGCTTTTTCAATACAAGGTTTTAAGCCGTGATGTCAATACTGGCCATCTCCAAACGGATTTAGTGAAACTGTCGGCGTTACTTTAAGAAGGGTTCGTGGATCTTTCGGAAGTGTATCGGAAAGCCGCTTGTTCAATATTTTTAACAGCTCCTTCACCGCACTGTGCCTTATGTAGGGATCGTATAACTGTAGTTCCTTCATATTGTTTCATATTGTCGATCGTCTCATCTTCATTGTGTTCAGAAGCACTGAAGGGGTTTTCATTTCATGTATCTGAATAGATTTGTTTTTTATAATGACAAAAAATTTCAGAGTATTTTTTGTTGTAGCAGTATATTTCTTATCTGTGAATCTTAGGCCTCTGATAAAGATGATAGTTGTAATGAAGCTTTAATGAAGGTCTAAGACTGCTTCAAGTTTTATATCGGTCATAAAAAGTGTACCATAAAACATAATTGTATGTTTTGTTTTGGTTTTATTCTTCAGTTATAAGTAGTGATGCAGAACCACCTTACAGCTACCGTTAAAACTATGAAGTCTGAGTTTTAATTTAGTAGTCATAAAACAGTTTTATAGAGGACTTGACGGCCTGATTTTATGACAAGCACACAAAACCGTAATACAACCACAGGCTGGAAGGGATGCTATGATAAAACAATGATAAAATAAGAATAAATCTTCCAAGCATTTAGATTGTTACTTGGGTATTGATTTGGTTGTAAAAAATACAAAAGATACTAAATTTTTACCAAAATTTGAACTTAGATTGATAAAACTATAAAGAAAAACTTTTCCTAGGACCACAAATCTATTTGACTTCTTAGAATAGCTTAGACTGACTGCACATATCAATGGCTGCAACTGTGCAACCAGTGAAATTGCACAATAAATCAACTGAACGACTGAGTGAGAGTGGCCGTTCATTCTCATGGATTCCAAATATTTAAGGATCACCCAACAAACATTTTCAGTATTATAAACCAACTTTTCCAGCGTCATTCTGTAAAGTAGCTGAAAAAAGCTCCAAATGTAGCTTCGGACATAAGCTGCCAAAATGGTTTTCAAAAGCGTTTTCTCAGCATTTTCACATACATTCATTTTGACAGTCGTACTGAATTACAGAAGCCAATAAACGCTAAAATCATAAATAAACACATGTTGATCAAAACTTATAGCTTGTAGCTGCAAAACTATCCTAATAAAATAAATATATCACTCATTTGATGGCTTTTACACAACTAACAACTCTTACTGAATAACATGGACATCAAAAACTCCTAAATAGCCTATAATTAGTTTTTAAACTGTATTATTAGTTGATTTGAAATCTTTTTTACAATCAACTAGGTTTATTTTTTTATATGTGTAGTTTTACATCTTTTAATCCATTTCTTTTGAAAAGATGTATAAATTAGTCGAGAAAAGTGTTGCATGAGCACTATTATAAAACTTTAACTCAGTGATAACGTTGCAGAAAAGAATGCAGATATTGTCCAGTCTAGGTCCCGGTTACAGTTAATAATTGTAATTTAGTTGTATGGGTTGCTTCTTACTAATTTCGACGAAAATGATTCTCATTAAATAAAATCAATAAATTCCCCGCCATGTAAAAACAATATATATCTCGGTATCAATATAAAGCTGTACAGTGAATATTAGTTAATCGGGAAGTGGTTCAATAAGCGTCTCTCAAGTTCCCAGATAACTAAGTACTAAAAAACCAGCTGTATGAAAGTGTCAAAGAATATGCAATAAGCGCAACAAGGGCTTGTCCAAAAGCCAAAAATAGCTGACTAAGTTCACAAAAATATTTGCTTGTATAGAGGTTGAGTATAAGTTGTTGCCTACACCTACACCTTGAGGTTGTTTAAATTAAATTAGCAAAGCGTTTACGCCACGAAAAATGATAGTTGGGCAATAACGGCACCAGTCACGTCCTTGCAATCAGGTGGAAATAAGAAGGAACTGTTAGAGCGTGATCTTAGCTGAATTGGAAACCGAGTATGCCTCTACATCTCCACAAATATCACGGGAGGAATATTTAGTTAGAGGGTTTGGTTTGTATGATCAGGATTCACCTTGATATGTGATGTAATTATGGTTTTGATACAATGTGCTGTTATGTTGCTGAAATATTGAATTTGAATCTTAAATTAATCAGTATAATCATGCATTACAATATTCTGCTGAAAAAAAATCTATCTAAAAACTACATGCATATGCATATTACATATGTGACGCTCATCTCAACAAACAACAAAGGGGGGTAACAAAGAAAAAATACGAGAGCGCACCGAACACCATAGCATCTGCAATTCGATTGAGAACAAAAAACATACCAAAACTCATAAAGAGAGACAGAAGGATTAGTAATTTCCATTTAATTCCACTACCTTATTTGCTTATCCTAGACAGATACGCGTATTTCGTCAACAATGTGCACATCATGTTAAAGTTCTCTGCAAAGTTACGGATACAGAAGAAGAACAACCCTCCAGCGGCAGGATTCTTCTGTTGACTGCTCAGTATAATCCTGAAACAGGTCAACGATTTCAAAGAGTACCTGTTTTAGGTATGCACTATGCATTGACTACGAAAAAGGAGTTCCGGATAAAATCGTAAACCTCATCGATGCGCAGTACGCAGCTTTCACATGTAGAGTCCTGCATAATGGAGCTTTGTCTGACCCTATCCGAGTAGTCGCAGGTGTGAGAAAAGGATGTACATTATCACCGCTACTGTTCCTTATCGTACTGCAATTGACCGTTAACCGAACCGTGGGCTCCTTTGGAAGCCTATCACTATGGAGCACCTCACCGACTTCGATTTGGCTAATGATATTTCGCTATTAGTTCAACGGCGCAGAGTAAACTAAGGGACCTAGCTGAACGCTCCTCTTCAGTGGGTCTCACCATCAACGTCTGGAGGACCAAGCCGTTGGATGTAAACACAGACAATCCTTTCAACTATACGGTAGTTGGACAATCAGTGGATAAAGATGAAAGTTTCCAATATATTAACCAAGAGTGACATAGGTGAACAAATCAAGAAGGCTAGGGCTGCCTTTAAGATCAACCTAGATGAGTCTACGCCATAAAATCAGAATTTTTAACTTTAATGTGAAATCCAACGCCAGCGAAACACGATGTGTATCAGTGGAGAACACCCAAAAGCTCCAGGAATTAATCAACCATTGCATGCGATACATAATTCGTGCCTGGTGGCCTCATAAGTTGATCTTCCTGCTGAGCTCCATCGTCGATGTCATCAGATGGCCGATTTCAACAGAAATTGAAGAGCGTAAGTGGAGGTGGGTCAGCCACACTATATAAAGGTGCGCAAACGAGATCTGCAAGCAAGCGCTGGATTGGAACCCGGTAGGACATCTCAGAAGGGGCATCAACATTGAAATCAAAAAAGGCGAACGTCTTTAACGTAGGTCCTTTGCAACACCGAAGGTGCCCAAAATATTTAAGTAAGTAAAGGGTGTTAGTGGCGCCAGTGATGTAGTGATAAGCGTAATTGCCTCTCGTCCCAAAAGACCTGGGTTAAATCCCAGTGGGCGCCGCCGGAATTTTCTGAGGCATAAAATCTCTGATCACGGTAGAAGGGAAGTAAAGGCGTTGGTCGCCGGTCCATGAGTTCATGGGTCGATAGGTAGGGTCCAGGTGTGGGAGCTGCGTCCCTGGCGTCAAATTCTACCGACTCAGGTACTCAGTACGAAAAACAAGATCGACGGAAAACAAATCAAAGAAAAAAAAGTAAAGGGTGTTGCCGCTGTTGTCTGAGTGAACATCAACACGGATAATGTTGTACAAGAAATGTGTAGAGCCAAGGGTATTAATACCAATAATGAGTATTACTGAAAGAGTTGCAGTGAAGGTGGAAAGAGAAGATCAGTGAACTAGCAACGCCGGCTAACTGAGCTAGCGAGGTGCATGAGCACGGAGCACAACCGGAGCACAAGTATCGAAGTGGCACTGTCAATCATCAACTGCTTCACAAAGTCATCTAGGCTAGCAAGGTCAACCCAAACACCTTGATGGTCGAGGTGGTCATTAAACTGCCCTGAATTGTCAGAACTGCTCGAAGCTACGGTAACTTCTCTTAAGATCTATAAACTCAACTGATGTGTTTGCAACGGAAACTCCTGAAATTCCTGAAATTTTCTCCGAATTTTCCGGTCTGGAGCTTTCCTCAAATTGTCACAATTTTCTGGGTGTTCATGGAATTGCCATGATATTCTCAGAACTTTTCCGAAGCTCTATGATTTTTTTATGATATTACTTGAAGTTTTTTAAACTTTCTCGAAGGTCTTTTAATGTTCCTGGAATTTGCTGGAACTCTCGTGAAATACTATATCTGATCATCATCTAACTTCACGAAAATTTCCTAAAGTTCTTTGGTATCCAGGTATCTTCACAGGAGCATTCCAGGTATCTTCACAGGAGCCCAAATAAAATCAAACTTTCTGGGCTGATGGGTGCTTAAAATTGTTTATCTAATGAGCGTAGAACTTTTTCTTTTTTTTTATTCATTTGTATGTGATGATCGGCAGAGCAATATTTCTTCATATTCAAGAGCGCATGTGTGCAAAAATTGGTCCAAATAGAATCAGCTGTTTATTTATTTGAAACTGATGGGCGCAAATTTTTAATTTTTTCATAGCACATTTGTAAGCGGATGCTGATAAAACCAATGTTATGCTAGGGATGTTTGCAGCGTAATATTGTTTATACGACTGGACAGCTATGTCCAAAACTTCCCTTATGCATAATGGTGCACAGTTTTTATAAGAAAAACACATGCAGATTAGTATTGATTGGGAGAAAAACAAATCGGTTTTCGAAGCAGACTTATGAGTAACTACCAAGAGAGGCCTGATGTACTGGAAGATTTATAATGGTTGTTAAAGTCATAGATCTAGGAAGTTAATTACAAGGCCTCATCTGCTCTACCACTTCGTGTTATCAGGGTCACAAATCTCATCATCCAGTAGCCGTGCAGATCTGAAAATGTTACTCCATGCTTGTTTCTTTGCAGCAAATACTAAGTCTCGGTTTGGCTTCATCAGTTGTATGAGAAAAGGCTTACGTGAATCATCGCCCTAAATTGGTCATGAATTTGACTCCAGCTAGCGCTTTTTACGTAGCATCATCTCTGCGACTACACAGCCGAAAAGAAAGCAAGAAAAATACTGATCCAATAAATGTGTCACAAAAAAGTAATGCTGCAAATATGATAGATCGTCACCAGGGCGCTACTGCACCGGTAAATGGTTGGGCTAATGAGGAACAAGGAAGAGCAAACAATGAAAATAATAGCTGGTAGTTGTAACATCTGTCACCGACTTTTCTCATTCCTGTCAGATGTTATACAACAAATTACATGGTGCTTTCTTCGCTTGTTTCATCATTCATGGGTGTAGCACAACACACATCATGCTCACAGGTTCAAAATGGCAAAACAAATAAAAATAAAGGTTGATGATATTTACGCAGCATAGAAAAACTACGTCTTTTGTAAAGATTATTTTCCTCCTAAGACAGTATGGTTGCATTCCAAGGATAGCAGGAAACTGCATGGATACAACAGTCACTTTCTGCAATACTAATTGAGTTATAGTACGTTCAGACTACAGAGTTATAACATGTTATAGCGCTATCTTGATGGTGGTTTCTGTGTTGCAATTATTTGACAACCGTTATAACATGTTATAACTCTCCAGCCTGGACAGCGTTTTAAACTTTAGGGCATTTTGTCATATAGTTTTATAGTTGTCGCCACAACTAAGAAGGCGAACGGTGGGAATTTTTGAAAATTATTTGTCTTTTCATTCTGTACTTTACTGATCAAATGATGGACAGGGATTTGTTTCAAAATAAATTTTATGTTGTTAACATTTATTACGATCTTAATTTTAACTGTTGAAAGACTGTCTCGATAAATATATGCACGATTCAAGAAACTTTGTTGTCTTTTTGTAAACTTTTTTGAATCAAGCCCAAATTACGGGTAAACATATTGCGCTTACTGTAAAAAGTTGTGTCCGTCGATAACGGTATAGAGTTTCATTATTCCATTTCATCAACGCAAATAAAAATAAAGATTGTAATTAATAAACGCTTCAAATAGTACTCTGAAACACAAAATTTAGCTTCAACTTCACCAAATCGCACCAACACTCGTAGCATTAAAAGTGAGACGGATGACCACACAGGTAAGCCAATTCGAAATTCATCTGTATACAATGTTCAGCAACGCATTTCCACAACACCCACAACAAACTTCACTGAGAATTGAGAGACGGGAGAGTAAAAATGTCTACACCCGAATGAAAAAACACGAGGGTAACCATGGCAATAAAATATGCAAGCAAATGATTCAACAACGATCCAAAACGAAAGAAATAGCTATTGTTCTAAGCTTTTCTATGTTCATTGTGTAAATATTTTAAAAAAATAACCAACCAAGGGTAGGAATAGAGAAGAGTGGACTCCTCATTTGAGTAAAACAAGAACAGAGTACTGTAGGCAGCAACTGAATTTGCAAAGCATTCGCACAATTACAGTCTCTTGCATAAAACATGAGCCAAGAACGGGCAACGATGACGACGACGACGACGATGATGATGATGGGGCTGATGAAGAGAATCACAATACTCTCCCTCTCACCATTCCAAAAGTATGAGAAAGTTCATCCGCGAGAAACGACTGCTTCCCCTTATAAACTTTAACGGTCGGCGTTCATGCAAAGCTGTGAGAGATTGTTGCTCCACTAGCCGTTACGTCTAGACACTGCCGAACGCGAACAGATGGAAAGCAATTTTCACAGCAGACTGGCTCATCGGGACTAACTTTGGCACCCTTGGAGAAGAGATTATCACTGGCCACTGATTCAATTTTCACGTTCGCTCGTTTGTCGGTGCCGCAAATTTATTTAATCCGGTGGCGTTCGGTGTGAGGCAAGCAACAACGTGAAGGTAAATACCGTGGGAATAAATTCCCGAAGATACCTTTCCTCCCCATGGGGTCACGTGATTGAACTGTACACAAGAGAATTGAACCAGAGAACGTTTATCGGTTGGGAATTGAACGATGCGAATTATTGATTGGAAGAAAAAATACCTTCAAGTGAAAATAACCTAGATCACATATAGAACTGTTAAATGAAGTTTATGTATTATGCAAACTCCTTTAATAAATGTCATCTCGGTTCAATTAAGAAGATTGAAGACTGCAAGGCTTCTTTGATCAGTGGGGTAACGTTTATCAAGGAATAAGGATTCAGATAAAAGATTACTACCAAGCTGTATGGGGCTCAATAGTTTTTTTCTATTTCGATGTTAGAAAGACTCAACGGCTGGGGAATTATTAGTCATATGCGCTGCGGGCCATGACAACCATCGTTCTCAGCATTGACCCCATAAATTGCAGATTGGTGCAAGCAGTGAAGATTACGAAAGAAACATGGTCGATTTTCAATAATACATATCAATACGAGGTGGATTGGGTTGTTGCGGAAATTGCACATCATCCTCCTTTCTGAATGTGGTTACGTTGAGTAGTACGTATTCGTGCTGACACTTGGCTGGCTGTTCCATTACAAAAAGATGCAGTTAAGTTCACCTTTCAATTCAATGACTGTATTCATTGAGATTTTAACGTTTCTGCGACTACCAATGGTATACGAAAGTATACGAAACAACGTGACGAAGGGGGATTAATTTATCCTGAATTATGCGTGGCGTACTTAATGGATGCCCCCTATGATGAAATGTCTAGTCTACCTACCTAGAAAAAGCTAAACCGAGGTGGAATATAATGGTGACAAAAAGGATAGAACTTTTATCTTTGAATGGCAGAAATAGACGGTCTATCTCGCCTTGTTTTGAATGATGCAGCGGGATTAATCACCGCAAGAATGGACTTATTTGGTATGAAATGGTGTCAGAGGTAGTGTGGAATCGTGTATGTTTAACAGTGTTCACAATTACTCAAAAACTCAAATCTGAGTTTATGCCCCTATGGGTTTTTCCATGAGAAATTCAAGTGCATAAAAATCACCGATGAGTTTTCAGGATACAAAATGCATTGCTTTATAGTTTGGTGTTATTCTTGTTATTGGTGTTGTTTTTGCATCAGTGGATGGAAAACTAGCAAAACATGCATGAGCATGCTATCAATTGACGTTTGAGCGGTTTTTAGGAGTTTTAAGATAGAATGATGTTTTGCATTGTGAGTGTGAGTGCGTGAAAATGCACGAGAATCTGAAGCGTGAAATTTGTTTGCAAGATTCGCACGCGAGTTTATCCTCTCAGGGATGCTCAATGAATGAAATAGGACAATGATTTTCCGAACACTTTGCCTAACCCTCTTGAATAAACCTCCAAACTCCTGTGACACTTATCATAAAGTCTTAGAGTTATCTGCATCTTTTATAAGTAATTGCCCAACTAGCAATCCTTCTCATCCCAGCAGTTGAAAGGACGTGGCCTGCCCAGACATCAAAAATGAACGTATATTCAAAGTTATTTCTGTGATATACAAACATATATACAAACAATCAAATCGCATAGAATGCTAAAAAAGAGCTTATACCTACAAAAGTGGAGGCCATATACGTGCAAATTTTAATTTATTATTAAACGAGTTGATTTGACATCATATACGATTTAATCTGTCATAACAAAGTCAATTTTAAAAGTTTTACGATGTAATCCGATTTAATTTGTGGTACAGTACGATGGAAAAACGATTCATCGCATATAAGTCGGAAATTTGCATTCTATACGATTTAACTTAAACATAATGCGATGTATATCATACTTATATCCATAACAACATGTGAAAAGGGCATACAAGCTTTTTGTAAACAAACCTTCTTATGACCTTTTCTCGCCACCCATATGACACCAACGCAAATCTTTAACATCACCGGCTAGGGGACACTTTCCCCTTCCCGATGATATTGCTGGTTTGCGTGGGTGACCCTCGGTTGGTGAGAAAAGGGCCTACAAAGGTTTGTTTACAAAAAGCTTGTATGCCCTTTTCACATGTTGTTCTGGATATGCGATGTTGACTTAAACTGTAGTTATTTACGAAAATGCCTGAATATCGTTATACGACTTCTGGTTGTCTGGGTGGACAGTTTTCGGTTGTTGGAGATAGTACTACTTCCGTCTAAGAAGCCGAGATGAATTTAAAATCTCGGTCAATACGGTAACGGATGGAGGTGGCAATACTTTCAACCAATGATCTAGGACTTGTAACACCTAAATTTGTAAAATTTGTGCAACTTACTTAATGCGAATGCGATATAAACTTATGATAGTGCTAGACGCCTTACGCCTTATGATATTGCTAGACGCCTTACAATGGAATGCTAGATGCCTTACAATGGTTGTCGGTGAAGCAAAAAATTGTTTCGGACTGTATAGAAACGCGGTTGAAATAAGAACACCACATTTCTTGACTTGTGCTTCTCAAAATTAATTATATTTTAAAGGAATAAATGTTTTCAATTCAATGCCTAGACATATCAAACGTTCAGCAACACTTACAGAATTTAATAGACATTGCATTTCACACGTTAAATCTGTCGCTTGAACAGTTATCCAGTGATATTTATTTATGAATTGGCAAATTATGTATCTTGACGAAGTTATCTAAAACGGATTATTAGTATAGATAGCTGTCATAATGACTTTTTAATAATTATTGTAGCACTGCAAAAACTATTTTGTTCGTCGCGATGGTAATGATGGATTTTTGATATTTGATTTAATAGTAGTAGATTAATTTAAAAAAAAAAGTAGTTTACACTGGTTTGAGCCTCACGCGCGTATTACGAATATAGAGTACTGAATTTAACATTTGATAAAAAAAATGCAATTTTGAAGCTTGTTTGGAAGATACCTTGAGTTACAAGTAAGTTTTCTGACAAATGTTGGGAGTTCGTGAGCATTCCTGACATTGCTGAAATTTATTATAGCATCAGATTGCGGGATTGCTAGTGTAATATGATGCTTTGTTGATTGTCCATTAACTTTTGGTTGCTTGTAATACTTATGAATATTTTAGGTGGACAAAAAGGCGAACTAAGAGGTGGACGCCTAAGCTTTTCCACATTTATATCCCTGTGAAGCAACTGTAAACCCTAGAGAGCATTTATATCTGTAACTAAAACCAGTTCGATTTTGGTTGCTAACCTGGTTAAAATGTCATATTTAATTATCTTAAAGATAAATCGCCCAGCTCAAACCTTTGTAGGGGTAAGTGGTGGGACCATCATTATCATCATTTATATTTGTCGAAAAATACGTTTGAATGAGATGTGTCTTCTATGATTTAACTTTACGTCAAAAAGGACGGTGAAAATCCATCAGAAATACTTTACAAAATTAACTTATATCAAATCAAAACCAGTATTATTTGTCTATTTTTGCTAGATGTTTTCCTAGATTTGTTTTCCATCGATCTTGTTTTCCGTGCTGAGCACCAATGCTACCGACGCCAGGGAGGCAGCTCCCATACCTGGACCCTACCTATCGACCCATCACATCAACTCATGAACCAGGAACCAACGGCTTTACTTCTCTTACGAAGGAAGACGTGATCAGCGGTTTTATGCCTCAGAACATCCCGGTGGTGCAGACTAGGATTGAATCCAGGCCTGCTGGAGTGAGAGGTTATCACGCTTACCACTACACCACCGGTACCGCTTAAATGTTTACAAATTTGGTTTGTTTCAATCTTGAAGGCAACAAAAGTAGTTATGTTTGCAACAAGTTGCTATAAGACGATTTTTTCCCGCACGAGTCGAACACATCACTGGTGACATCACTTAGCCAGGGTAGCCACATTTTGTAAGGCGTACTGTAATTAAAATCAGTGGTGCTGATCTCCTTTCTCTGATTTTCCGAATACCTAACCTTACTTTAATATGTTCGAGGTAGTTATATAGTGTATTGAATGTCTTATGAGCGATCAAAGTGAAAAATTATTCAAAAAGTCAGTTTTTTCACAAAGGTGCGTTAGGCCAGGTCCTGTGTTAAAATTGATAAATAGCAGATTTTTAGCGATGGGCCCAATCTTATATCTATAGTCTAACATTGAAGCCATTTCCCCTTTATAGAATTTTGAATGTTGAGATTTTTAATCAAATTTCCAACAAAATAATTAATAATTTCAGGCAAAAAACATGGCAATCCTACATTGCAACAATCAATTTCCTTTATATTTAGATAAGATTTAGTTTTAGTTTTAAGATTTCAATTGCTAAACCAACATGCAGGTATAGAAAAACGGTTTAAAATACTGAATTACCAAAGTAGGAACAATGTAAACACAATTAGATATTTATCTTAACAATTAAGGCTGGTAAATTACTGGAGCACCTAAAATAAATGTGAATGTAATTTTATTTGAATTTGGAACAAATAAATAGTTAACAAATCAAAAAACAAAAATAACTTCGTAAATCCATCATCCATCATCATTGAGTCTTTTGACGCATCAGAAACGAAATGTGTGTTTTTCGTTAATAAAAAAAAATATCTTCAATTCTCATAATAGCTTCTTGATGTTTACTGATTATTTGATACTAGGGAAATGGCCTATCAATCAAAAGATTGGACCTATCTCCAGTTCTTGAATTTTTCTTTGATACTATTATAGTACTGTGCAATACGTCTTTCTAGGACTGATTTTTTTTACTATATTTGATTTTCTTATGGTCTTCTCAGAATGAGAACCCTACAGACATGTATGATATCAGCGAGCTTTCAACACGGAGATGCTACGCATTCTGAAATACATCACTTAAGATTTGAAAATCTCAACGAAATGAGGGGTCAAACATCGAGATAGCATTTTCAGACCAGTGTTTTTCAACCGGTGGGGAATTCCGCTCAGGGGAGAATGCAGCCATCCTTAAGGCCCACGCACATTAGATCCGGATCGGACGCGTTGCGGCAAAGTGACAGCTAAATCTACTGTCTAACTGTCAAATTTACGTCAACGCAACGCAAACGGATCTAATGTGGGTGGCCCTTTAGTGTGTGGAAGCGAACTTTTTAGAAGGGGGAATGAAACAGAAAATATGAAAACCACTGTTCCAGACAAAAAAAAGCCATGCATGCACAACAATAATTCTCCATGCTTAGATAGGCAGTAAATAGCAAAAGTCGTGAATAATATCCCAATTCAACAAGAGAGCGATACATAAAAAACAAGACATAACTTAACTGAAAGGACCGCAATATAGTATAAAACATGTTATGAGTAGGAAAAATAGATTATAGGAAACTATGCATGGACCCAATATAAGGGACATTAAGGTCGAATTAAGGGATATTAGATCTATTGTAAGCGATCTAACATATTTCTGCGATTGAATATTTTTGTTTCAGATTGAAACAAATTATTGTTCAAACGTTCAATGATTTCATACCGCAGAAAAGGATCTTTCAACTCGTAAATCGAATGAAATCTTCTACATTTAATCAATATTAAAATCTCGTAATACTCAACACAAGATGTCCTCCCCGATAAAATCGAATTAAAATCCCCACTATGCTGGTTGGCACACCAACACCGTCGGCTACCACTGGCAACAAAGAAAGCGTGTACTGGTGTACCTATATATTTATTGATTCATTGAACCAACGGGTGCCCAAGTTGCCGACGAATATTTTTAATATCGAAACCCATCGGATTGTTTTGTTATCAGTTCGACGAACGGTATTATGGCTCCTCATAAGTATGATGGCGAACATAAAACAAAAACAAGTACATGCACATTTTCAATCGGTATGGTTTAATGCAAAAGTTGGCGTTTCGAAATCGTTCAATCGAAACGCGAACCTTAGAAAGGAATTTCTCCACCCTCCAGTACACGCGGTGTGGTCTCTCACATTTGTTTCTTTCGTTTTTTTTTCTAACAGCTGCCACGCAGAAGCGCTTATATCGAACAACCACGCGAGCCAATGTTTATAGCTTTCGGTGAATTATGGTTGCCATAGGAACAAAATTATAGAGGCGATCATCAATATAAAGGCAACGAAAAAAAAAACAGTGTACCTACACAAGGTAAAATACTAGTAACAATGTTCTGTGTAACGAAGCATACAAACATGGTATAGAAATGGAACCAACCAAACCACTCTAGGGGAAAGTGGCCTAGAGTTTTGCTTTCGAAACGAAATCCCCGCTTAGTTGAACGAACTCGATCATGGGGTTGCTGGACCCTTCAGTCTCCTAAAATGGCTTTGTTCTGGTTGAAACTTTCGTGACCATATCTCTCTAGAGGAAAACCTCAAAAAGTAAAACCGTCTCGATTGAAGAGTGCCCACCGAATATGGCACAACTTACTCGAATAAATAAATCGATAAAAATCAATTAATGTATAGCAGACAGAGTGTGCCTTACATAACACGAACGTGATCGCCGTCCAGAGTCGTAGAGGAACAAAACGGGACGACAAATTGACATTATCAATAATTTAATTGAATTAAGTTGGTGCCATTGAATCAGAATTGAGTTAAGTAACCAGTTGATTGACTCTTGCACTAAATTAAGCTCATAACGACTCCCACACATTCTACATATGTAGGCATATTTAGAAGGGAAGTGTCACTGGCAGATCAGGCTCAATTGGATTTCATCTTCTCTTGCAAGATAAATATGCCAATTTTGTCACCAATCATGGACTATTCCATGCCCATGTGTTCCATATTGCAAACTGTAGAAGATGATGATAAATGGTCCCTGCAGAGCGTTGAAATAAGATTCTTACGGCATTCGTTCTAGTCACCTCGACGGTAAGCTAAACCACGAGTCGTTGCATTCGAAATACATCCTTTGACACGTCAAACTATCGGTATCAAAGCAACGTCCATCGACCTCCTCTGAAATTCTCATACCCTCGATGTGTAAGCACTGAGTTGAATTGCGTGTCGATAGAAAAGGAATAACACAATGCACTGAACGCAGCCGTCGTCTCTGGATCCCTAGAGGTAGTGAACCACCTGTCTCGCATATCGCTGTCTGTTTTCTACACCTATACATACCAAGCCGCATTGGTAGCATTCTTTTTTTTATCATAACATTCGTTCTCATATCTACTTGTCATCGTCCCAAAGCGCACTTTTTCTTCGCGCTCTGCTGCTTGGGTAAACGTTCTTCTGACTTCTACTTCGTCAATTTGAATGCAATTCGGTCAGGATGCGTTTCAGTTACAGGTGTCCTAAGGCTGTAGCAACTGGAAAATGTACCTAGGTTGACATCCCAGTTAAACAGGCATGAAACGGCAAAAAAGCGTCAAAATATAAATGAAGAAACGATGAACCACGAGAATAAGCATTGTGTCATGTAATACGATTCGTTGCTGATGGTCTCCTGCCATGTCATGTTGCAAAATGCAAGTTTAGCTAGATGTCCCTACACACTATTTTTATTTCGCTGGAAACCAGCAAAATTTTGCTGGATTTTGCCGAGCTGGAAAACCAGCAATCCATCCAGCAAAGTAAATGTTGCTGACAATCCAGCAAATGGTTTTTGACAAGAGTTTGCTGAAAATTCAGCAGTTTTTATCTGAGAATATCCGTGACATTTTGCTGAAAATTCAGCATTGATTAAACAGTATTTTTTTCCGGAAGTTTCCTTGTATTTTAATTGTCAAATTATTTTAAAAATACATTAGGAAAATTTATATATCTTTCACTTTTTAATGTTAACCTAATCCACAACATTTAAAAACATGTAGCCATCTCCATAAGCCTAGCCTTGTTTACAAATCTTCCAAGAACATAATATGGTCGAAGATTTTAAACAACCTGTCAATAAAGGTGGTGTCATTAAGGATAATATGTCTTCGCCTAAAAATAATCTTACCGTAGTAATTACGAAAGAGAAACTATTCTCCAACATCACAAACTCTGAATACTTTGTCCGACTTGTCTATTGATAGACCATGCAGCTAATACGAAAAATTACAAGTTCTTTTGACAGATGATTTTTGCTGGTTTCCAGCAATAACTCTCATAAACTGGGTGTTCAGCAATAACAAATATGATTGCTGATATTTCAGTTAATTTTATTTTGCTGGACCTTCTTCAGCAAACTATTTTGCTGGAAGAAGATATCAGAATTTGGTGTGTAGGGTGGGGTCTCCAAAGATTGTGCCAAATTTTAACGAATTTGGTTATAATCTGGATTTGCGGCAGAAATTTAAATTTTGTATGGGAAAATGTATGGAAAACGGAAAGAAACTGCTTGCTTGTCAAAAATTCAAAATTAGCTCAACTTTGACCAAATCTCGGACTTGGATTGGGAATACTATGCAGAATAACTTTTTTGAAGACTGCCAATTGATTTGACATGCGTGTGGTAGATGGAGTTGATTTGGAATAATAATGATAAATAAATGATAACTTTAATTGAATGCACAACAATTTGAGGATTAAATTCTCAGTATAAAAATATGGTACAGGTGAAAGTAAGAAGAGAGTACGAGAGCAAAATATTACTTTGTGAAGCAGAAGCAGCAGAGCAGCAGTGGAAGCAGAACAGCCGAGATTCGTGTAGCTGGAAACCTCGGTCCGGTCACGACAATGTGTACATATATTTATTAACTTTTTAGTGTAGGCTACACACTTAGAAATAACTTTTACCTGAGACGTAATCCATGTTGCACGTAAATCATGGAACGTAAACAAACATTTCATGTAAAATTAAGTGTTCTCAAACCGAAACATAAGCGAATCGACGAAAAGAACGTTTAATTGAATATATGTTCTCGTTTCTTTAAACTGATTCTTCCCTCTCCAAAGGGGGAGTTTGGTAAAGAGAGATGAAAAAACCGATTTGTACCTTCCTTAAAAGTTGTCCTAGCTCGCTTGTCTAATTTCTATATACAATCTTCACACTGCCGTACTCTAACGGAACTATCAACTCTATGCTTTCATCTACTCCATCTATCGTATAAAAATTACCACTACAGTCTGTTATTTGAAATTAGCATCTTCAACTATGATTCTTATGTCAAAAAGGCCGCTTACATGTGTCGGTCTAAGGGAACCGAAATTTACATTACTTTTTCATAGTGTGTCAGTGCACTGCATTTATCAACAAGCTCATATCTACGCCTGTAGGCACGAGGAGCACTAGAAAAAGTATATTGATTAAAATTCGTACATCTTCCCAGGAGTATCCTAACCATCTCCAGGTGCTGGCCAATGTGGTCCTGGTTTGTTTATGTTACAAAACGCAAACCACAAATTTATTTACATTCAATGTTAGTTGCATTTCCATTCATCCTCCGCAGTGAATGATACAAGTTGACCTGGCAGACAATGTAATGGTTTTTTGTCCATACCGACTATGCCAGTATGCTTTTTATTTATAACATTGTAGAACGATGCACACACTTGCTTTGATTCTCTCCAACTTCCCTTCAGCAGAAAAAGCATACGAAGTCGAGAATGAGAGAAAATGAGCGCTTCTTATTAACTTTTAGCCTATCCATATTCCGAAGCATAAAGAGAACAGTAGAGAAAAAAAGTCTGTAAATCGCAACGTTCGCGGTTCGTGTCCCAGTCGGCCACTTTTTTCATTTCACTCACTAATACACTCCACACTTTTCTCTTTTCATTTTCTTGAATTGAACCGCGGCTTGGTGTATCGCATCCTCGATGATGAAGCAATGAGCTTGTTTTAGAGTTTTGGCTCTAGTTTGAAACTGGCCACTCTCTCGAGAGTCAATATAATCAATTTAGTCTGGAACACTCCATATGTTTTATTTTGACCTGGATCTTGTTTTCGAATTCTGATGTATTTAATATGTTGCATTATGGGTATTTGTCCTATTCAGGAACTGGCCGCATCCTCGGGAACATCGAATGATAACCGGATGCGGCCAATGTGGTCCACGCCACTTGGTTTGACTGACATTGATCTTGTTCTTGAATTCTGATGAAATTTTATGCGTTGCGTGATGGGTTTCATTTCTAATCAGGAACTGGCCCCTTCCCCGAGGGTACCCGGAATATGTCCTGATGTTACCAATGTGGACACTTGGTATGACCACCAATGATCTTGTTGTTGATTTATAATATGATTTGCGGTGTCACATACACAGAAAAAAAAACCTGAATCTTAATTTAACATTAATTCTCCTCTCGTTTAATTTTGAGCTATAGTTGGCATAAAAATCGAAGTTGCTTACAAGCTTGTATGCAATATTGAATATTGATGCGATATTGCACATAAATTCACATGAAATATCGTGTAAAATTACACAAAATCTAGCGTTAATAACGTGTGTATCGCAGAAATTTACATGAACTTTTCATACCATGTGACAGCTTTGGCACGTTTTAGGTAACCTTTACTCTCGTAGCCCATATTCGCCGGTTCATGTTCCGGCTATATCTCGGATGTCGGATGACCGATGCCAAAACAATTAAATTCGGTTCAGTGGTTGAAGAGAAACACGACTAAGTTATTGAAATTCGTGTTTTCAGCAACCTGTTACGCCTATATCTCCAGAACCAGTTGATCGATTTCAAAAATATTCAACATAGTTCAATATGGCCTTCAACAACATTTTAGCTGAGAAAATTTCCTATTAGTACATTTGACAAGCTTACCCTTGAATCATTTTGGTGCAAGGCTAGGATGAGGAGAACAAAACGATGATACCCATATAAACTTCAAAACGCAAGTGAAGTATGAGTTCGCAACCAAATGAGCTCAAATTTTGCGAGGATAATTAGAACCTGATTTGAGATCGATTTAGCTGGATGGAACATAACCGATATTTTGAACCACCCTAATGTATACTCTTCTCTGTATACGACGGGTAAAAATGAAGATATTTGTCAAGAGAGAGTGATCCTCATGGTTCGAGATCCGCCAATTTCTATAACAATCGTGGCATGTATGGTGTGTCGTGCTTAATAGGATGTAGAAAAATACACAAAATAATCCTTTAAATTTGTCGAACCTCTTAACGGAATCCCTTTATGAAGAGCTTTGAGTGGGTTTGTTTATTTCCTTTAAATTCCGTTATAATTGCTTATCTTTTGACAGATACGCGTATTTCGTCTACTACTTGTAGACTTCAAATCAGCAGGTATCCACTGCCATGTCAAAATTTACCTAAACAGGTACCTAAATTTAGTCTCCAACAGGTAGAACAAGGGATCATTTTAGGCGTATTTCGACAACTCTTACACCAGTAACTGAGGGTTTAAAACGGGTAGCGGTGAATTTCGACAAAAACATTACCAAACCATTGATTTCAAAGTTTAGAAGTTTTGGCCTAGATTTAGTATTCAGCAGTAGGATAAATCAACTAAAGATTCAATAAATGTCTTAGGGAAAGCCGGAGTCTACAAAATCTCTTGTCCAGATTGCAATAAAATCTACATTGGTCAGACGAAAAGGACTTTGGAAACAAGGTTTAAGGAACACATCGCAGAGGTAAAAAGGCTAACAAAGAGATGGATAAAGGACTTCATTATGAATTTAAATCCAAGGTTGCAGAACATATCGTTAAAAAGGGGCACAATTTGACTAAGGAAAACATTAATATCCTGCGGACTGTATCTTCACCTTGGAAACTAGACGTAGCCGAAAGTCTAGAAATATTTAAACATAATCCATCAACATTGCTTAATAGAGATCAAGGAAACGGATACTCAAGACTCTTTAGCATGCTACCTAAAACAACACATCGTAGCATGCATCTACCTGTTGGAGACTAAATTTAGGTACCTGTTTAGGTAAATTTTGACATGGCAGTGGATACCTGTTGATTTTTAGTACCTATTGATTAGTATATAACTCGTAGATAAAAGATGGATTCTTCAGTGGTGTTGAGTACTTGGCACTGATGAAGTCTACAAGTAGTAGACGAAATACGCGTATCTGTCAAAAGATAAGCAATTATAACGGAATTTAAAGGAAATAAACCAACCCACTCAAAGCTCATCACACAAAATAATTAAATGTCGGTCATAAAATGGAAATTGATAGTCTAATAAATCGAAGAAAATCGTTATCAAGATTGATAGAAATAGGTTAGAGCTGGCGCATAACATAAGAGAAGTACTATTCACAGTAAAATAAGACGAGTTCTCGATCTCGGTTGGAAATCAAGGTTGGATGTCTTCAATGAAGTCATTCTAGGTGTATGGAAATGCTGAATGCTTCGTTTTGGTTAAGGTTTCGTGCAGTTGCCGTTATCGTCATCGTTGTTGGATTTGAATAGTAGAAACAACAACTCGTTCACAAGCAGAGCGTTACGATATGAGGGACTTCATTGCCTAGTAGATACCACTTTTTCTTAATGTGCAGAAAATCGTGGTTTCAATCTCAGACTCCATTGCATGATTAGTGTAGATCCGCTTTCATTATCAACATGTAATAAAATGTAATTGAATTCAGCCGAGACTTACACGTAAGAGAAGTGTTATTCGCGGTATAATGGGAAGTGTACTGGTTGGAACTCATGATTGAACCAGGGATGTCATTCATTCTAAATGGCTTTTATTCTGTTGTTTTCCGGCTAATGTTTGAATTGAGAGATAATAACATCAAATCGACAGAAAACTCGATTTTAACTGTTTTACATACATATTACGGGACACAATGATCCAGTGGCGACCGTTTTTGCTTACTAAGCAGAAGATAATGGATTCACTCCCACTATTAAAGTCGCAAAGGATATATGTTACCACTCGATCGTTTAAAAGTAATAATATTTTGAGATTATTTCATCAAGAGCAATGATACAAGTGATTAACAATTTGGCCGTAAAATCGGTATGATTGACAAATTGGATCATATCATTCTACCATCTTAAAATAACAATCCCGTGAAGTTCGAAACGTATTTTTTTTTAATGAGAAAACCTTATTTGTCAAATATATTTATGGTTAACAATTCGAATAAACCATCAAATATTTGGATAAACCACTTCATTCCTTGTTAATAAACGATTCCGGTTGCTGTTCAATAAAGAATATGTAATTTTTATAGGATGATTAAAGTTGAATACTGCCGCAAAATCACCGTGAAATTCGTTTCTTTTTCGATTCGTCGAAGTTTTCTTATTTTCGGTCACTAAATTCTGCTATCCATAGTCATATTTTTGTATCCTAAACTCTGTTCATTAATAAAAGTAGACACCTGTTTCTCAAATAAAATATTTATTTTCAAACATATTCATAAGTTTACTTTATATACATGAAAATCAACATACATATGACCGATTTCATGTGATTTTGAATGTAAACTTCTCATTTCTGAAGAACGCTCGGACTTTTCTCTTGATCCTGCCCATTAGATTCTGCACAACATTCTTCTTAACTTTTCGTTGTGCTGCAGACCAAATTTTCTTGAAGCAGTCAACAAAGCTAGCTTCTCTTCAATCTTTCTGAAGATGCCGTTTAATTATTGCCCAGTATCTTTCGATAGGACGCAGTTCAGGGCAGTTTGGGGGATTTTGGAATTTTTCGACAACATCGACTTTTTCCTTCTTGAGTATCTCCAGCGTAGCAGAAGCATATGGAACAGATGCCAGATCCGGCCAAAACAATGGAGAATGCGTATGCTTTCGGTAGATGGGTAGAAGCCGTTTTTTGATGCATTCTTTTCGGTAATTTTCACCATTGATTGTACCTGTTGTAAAATACGAAAAACTCTTCAAGCCACAGAAGCAAATGGCTTGCCACAACAAAACCTTTTTTTACAAATTTTTCGGTTCGGATGTATCGCACATCATCAAGCACATCTGTCTTATCACGAACGGAACACGGTTTATGCGATTTCAAAAAGCGTACTGCTGCCAGCTCCTTTTTCTGGCCCGATGCCCCTTTTTTGCGCCCAGATTTCGGTAAATCTTCAAGAGAACACGTTTCTCCAAACTTTCTAACAATCTTGAACACTGTAGATTTACTGCACTGCAGTTCGTTTTTTGCCAATTCTCGAAACGACAACGTTTTGGAAAACCATTTGTGCAGAATTAATCTGCGAGTTGATAAGCTGAGCCGACCCATCGTTCGAAATTTCTCACTTTATTTTTTTATTTTTCAGGTGTGTTGCCAAAATAAACAATGTTTTTACACACTGAGCGAAAATTCACAATTTTTCGTTTCGTTTCAACCCTAAATCATTGATAAACAGGTGTCCACTTTCTTTAATGAACAGTCCTTAGAACAGATAAATTCAAGCAGAAATCTTCCAGAAACATCCAAAATCATGCACTAGCCTCTTCGGTATGGATGAAACTTTTCATATTTCTTCGGTAGGAGAGATTATGTATTTTCCACAGGTCAAGAGACCATTTTGAAGCAAAACTAATTTTTAAAAAAAGGCGTATGTATTTTTACAACGGGCTACCCCAAAAAAGCATGGCCAGTTCAGGAGAATTTGAAACATATGTACATGACCTGTGGAGAAAAACATTTCTGGTATAATGAAAGTACACTCAGGTATTGCTTTTCACATGGGGGATATGTAACGCGTAAAAAAAACCCTATGTAACGCGTAAAAAAATTAATATGAATTTTTCAAACGGTGTAAGCGAACGCTTAACTATTATAAATGAATGTACTTGAAAACAACTCAACAATTAGTCACGGTAAGCTCAGCTGTCAATTGAAATTATCAATCCAATTATTTAGAGAGAAATATGTATACATATAAAAATAGGGCAATACGTCTACTAAACACTTCAGGTAAATGTTGATCATCTAGCAGCAATTTGTAGTTGTGTGGAAATTTTAGCATGATCGAAATAATTAGTTTCAACTTGACTATAAAAATAAACGATGACATACATTCAAAACACTTTTACTCGTCGCACCGAAGTGATATTCAGAAGGTATTTAAATCATAGAAACAAAATTATTTTACTGGAAGATTTATCAAATATCTTACTTTTTCCTAGTTCACTTGCCACCCTGCATTTGATTAGCTATGACCCAATGGATAACGTGATTGAAATTAGTTCGATGTGTAGTGTCGTTTTCGAGAAATCTTTGAAAATGTACCACGTTATTTCGCAAAAACCGCGTAAAGAAACCGTGCAATATAAGACTTCAGTGTAGAATACTGTTTGTGTATCGTCGATTATTTGTGACACTACCCTACCCACTGTACGATTCTAAAAAACAATATTCAATACAATAAAACAGTGTCTTGTATGCCTCCGCCATGGCAGGACGGCGAAGCAATCGGTGCGTTTTAGTTCTATCCGTCTTCGTTATTATCACAAAAATCAACACAACGTAGGGATCCCGCCCGTGCGCGATCAAATACATTTAACGAATTTCGATTGTTGGAGAATTTCTATACCACTGGTGGCATGTATGGTGTGCCGTGATATTTAAGGTTATGTAGAAAATGCACTCAATGCTCAAAATAACTAAATTTTGGTTATAAAATGAAAATGGGCGGTCCGATATTGCGACTGACTTTCGATTTCCAAATCTACTTCCGACCTTATTTCCAACTTTTACGGAAATCATGACTTTAAAATATGTGCTGCTTTTATTGTTGGTACTCTAAACAGGTCTTTTGCAATGCTTCGGATGTCAATTCATCAGTAACATACAGATATGTTTTATCTAAATACACAATAAATCGATGAAAATCGTTATCAAGGTTAATAAAAATATGTTAAAACAACGCGTAACATAAGTGAAGTACTATTCACGGTGAAATTAAATGAGTTCTCGATCACGGTTGGAAATCAAGGATGAATACCTTCATTCTATATGTATGGCTCATTTACTACCGTTTTGCTTTTGATGCTTTGTTTTGTGCGACAGTTTTCATCATCATCATCATCATCGTTGCCAAGGTTAAATGGTAATATTTAGCAACAACTTGATCATAAAAAAAATGTGATATGAGGGGCTTGGTTGCCTAGTGGCGAGTACTTTTGCTTGCTAAGCAGAAAATCGTGCGTTCAAACATATACTCCTTTGCATGATAAAGTCATTTGTATTGATCTGCTTTCTTTCTCATCATGTAGGGTTAAGATCTTTATTTCATCATATTAAACAAAACTCGCACTTAGCCTCTCATTTTCGAACGGATTTGAACAAAAAGTGTATTTTTTCTACTATAGATGAATTTATGTACCTTTCCATACGTATCGTCTTTATTTAATGAATCTCAAATTTAATGCATTTTGTTAGAAATATAACACTGCTTTTTATTTATTTATTTATTTATGACTAAACAAAAACAGGCGTCATTGGCCCCAATTATGTAACCTAAACTAAACATGAAAAGTACTAAAACTAAATATCAATAAGTACATAGATAGTCATGTCGTAAAATAAGGAACATTACTAGACAAACTAAACTGATCTTGAAAAAAACGAGCAAAACCTCCGGTGAAGCAGCTGGCGAGTCAGGTCAAAGTCAAACAGTGCGGAGACCCTATTGAAGAGTCTCTGTAACCCACAGATTGCGCCGAACATGCTTTAATTAGTTTGCTGTATGGGCAGACGCAACATTCAATTATTCCGTAGGGTTCGGGGTTGAACATTTATGTAAACTTGCTCAAGGTGAACCATTGATTCCAAATTTGTTGCACGTTTAATGTGTCTAGGCATCGAATTGAAAAGAATTATCCCCTTGAAAATAATGAATTCTGTGATGCACAAGTCAAGAAATGTATCTTATTTCAGCCGCGTTTCTAGTTATATATCTATGAAAGTCACTTCCTCTTTCAATTCGATCACACAAATATCAAGGCAGCAAACCGTTAACTACTCTAAAAATGAACACCATTGTCAAATATACTATTCTTTGCTTCACTGGCAACCATTGTAAAGCGTCCAGCATCAAAGTTGAGGAAGTGAATCTATTACATCGGAAAATGAAACGCATTATTTTACTCTGCAAGCGCTGTAATCTCGATATTTGTGTTTCATTGGATAGAAATAAAATGGATGGGCAAAAGTATAGATGAGGAGAGATGATTGATTTGTATAGCTGTATTTTACTGGCAATAGTTAAATCGTTTTTCAGTCGACATAGATTTCCATACTTCTTGGCAATTTTCTTGATGACATTGTCAATGTGTGAGCTGAACTTAAGTTTGTCATCAATAATCACGCCAAGATATTTAATCTCCTAACGCGATCTCATCATCATCAATTACAACAGAGACGTTCTCATTTAATTGATTCCGCGAAATAACCATAAATTTAGTTTTACTTTTATTCAATTTTAACTGCTTACACTTCAACCATCTACTTAGATACTGCAAATCTTCATTCAACTGTGAGACGACAACTTCTAAATCCTTAGCTGCAATTAATAACACAGTATCATCTGCAAAAAGATTAATGTCGCAAAACCTTAAAACACGGCAAAAGTCATTAATATACATAATTAATTAAAAAAAAAAGGGGGGGGGGCCTAATACACTTCCTTGGGGTGCTCCAAGGTTATTCCCCAAGGGACTGGAAATAGAATCATTAAAAACAGTCCATAGAGTTCTGTCAGATAAATAGCTTTCAAACCATTTATATGAAGTACCGTAAAACGGGGTAACATTGATAGTTTTTTAATGTATATTCTAAATATTTTTTACAGCAATGACTGTTTTTCAAATTTTATATTTTTAAAACAAGTACTGCCCAAGTAACATTTTAAGTTTTATGAAATACTACAAAGCAACTATAAAACAACATTCATAAAACCCTGGTCAAGGCTATTTTGTCATTAATGCATCCACCAAAACCTTATTAATACTAGAATATGTCTAGTTGGCCCACCCTGAAGAATGTTCTGAAGGGTGTATTCTTGAAGTACTTCAAGATTGATTTACTGCAATAAGTTGTATGACGAACGCATTGAGAACCATTTAAAAGCTACAATAAAAGCTATTTAGCAACAATAAAAACCCTTTCCGAGCCATTTCCCCTAGCCGCATGCTGAATCCACTAGGAAAGCATCAATCAAGATAGAAAAGGATTTATGAATCCGATCTTATCAAAATAATTAAAATAGAAACTGATGGTATAACAATCATGTTGAATATCCAAATATATTACAATAGTTCTCATTAAGTGGCCTAGTTTTAAGTGCCATATTAACTTTTATGTGAAATGTACGTGAAAACATCGAAAAAATTAAGCCCACCCTCGTAAAAGGTCGATTTGACTAATTATTTAACATGAAAAAAAAAATATATTCTTCAGATCGAGCTAGGCCGAGATTTTTTTTTATTATTTTCGCATTTAAATGTTTGCTCATTGCTAAATTTACCAAAATATAGTTATATCTAAGAAAATATTGATTGAAAATCGAAGATTGTAAAAAACAAGCAAACTAATTGTAACATGGCGGTGGCATAAAAGTTGATTTTCAAGGGTCATTGGTGAAAAAGTTGTTTTGCTTTGAAGAATTCCTTAACAAATTAATAAGGTTTTAAATTGGCTTTTATGAAGAAAACTTGCAGACTGAATTGTATTTATCTAAAGCCATTTTGCTTGATCGTAACCCGTTCAGATTTATGGCAGCATTTATGGAGGCAAAGCTGCCTGTAAAAAGTTAAACGTCAAAGTTTGTTTATCTTTCGATAGTTGCGCTGTGAGATCCAGGATTCTTCCCGGCGATTTTCTCCCGATGGATTGGGAGCAAAACAACAATACAACATTTCGCATTTCGAACAGCTGGAAGCGCAATCGTTCCCGAAAAAGATCCCCTTCTTCCGGATGATTACAGAAGTGCACCATCCAATGATGCAGAGATGTACGGTTGAATGAAATTTTCGAAGAGTCTTTCGCCGAATAAAATCGCTGCTTTGGATCGGAAACCAGCTAATCTCCACTAACTAACAGTTTCAGTGGTTTGCTGTCGGTTGTTATTTCGATTGTCATCGCAAGATCTGGAGAAGGCTGGTATGTTTTTCAACTTTAGACAATGTTTTATTAGTTCGAGGGTCCCGCTCACTTTACTCTTCTCCGACAGATGGTCAGTCGTTGGTGGTGTGCTGGTTCTTCTAAAGAAGTAAATTTATCTGAAATTGACTTGATTTTTTCATCCTACTTCGTCAACCTTTCAAGATTTCCTTGTTATAAATTTGGCATTTATTAACTATGAGGAACCATATTTTAAGCTCAATTTGTAAACAAAGTAATTGGCGAGATAATGATGCACTTTAAAAAGGCTAAAAAGCAACAATAAATGCTTTTTTCTCTAATGCAAAACCTATTTGTTTTATGGTTGCTTTTATAACGATAGAACACGTTTATAAATTATTTTATCATGACATTAATAAACAATTGCTAATGACGTTTATGCTTGAATTACAGAACAGTTTTAAGGAGGGATTGATAACTGTTTTAAATTTATTTTTAAAACAAGACAGTTTTTGACTTTCTTGCCAGACTATAAAAGGTTTTTAAAACAGCAAAAAGCTGAATTACTAAGCAGGAATGTTTTACACTTTAAATTGCTATATTTAAACTAAATGGATTGTTCATTGCCGTTATAAAACCATCATAAATCAGAGTGGATGCTAAATGGTTACTGAATTGTTACTTGGGTGAGGATCCAAGAATTATTTTGTTAGTAATATGTTGAACGAAAATTAAAACATTTGCACTATTTTTTTAGTTTTGTGACCGAACTTTAGTATTTTGATTTGGGGTTACTTTGATAATGCTCGATGAATGTAGAATAAAATTAAGTGAAACTCAAACAATTTAGTTATTTCAATATGAAAGTTTTAACGAGTATATAATCAGAAAACTTCATAAGCAATAATAAAACAACATTAAATTGAGATGGCTGTATCGGAAATATATTTCATAAATGATGGTTTGAGTGCTTTTTTCATAAAGGTGAAAAACACGAAAATGTTTGTTTAATATTTTTGTAAATATTGTAACGCATACTATATAAAAACTTTATACCATATGAACGGAAATACCCTAAGCTACAATATGGAACCAATGTTTCTTATTTGGAAAAAGCACAGCGAGTAAATTTATTCTTTATATTATACTATCAAAGTTACCCGCATTATCACAGATACCCCGTTTTACGGTACTCGTAATTCTAAAACTCTTGATTGTACTTACAGTAAGGGCCTAGAAATTGTTTAAAAAGCGCGTTTTAGATCCAAAAAACAGCAACAGTCGTATCCATACGCTCCAAGTTATCTTTCCACTTTGCTAAAACCAAATTCAACGCAGTTTCACAAGAATGACCTTCCCGATATCCTGATTGTTCTGGTATCAACAAAGAGTTGCTAGTCAAATACTCCAACAGCTGGCCTTCAACAACAAGTTCTAAGATTTTCTCTAATGTGTGCAACATGTTGATGGGATGAACCTCTTCGGCTTTAATCGTTCCAGCAACTTTTTGAATTGGAACCAATGTGCCATTAAAAGTTATGGACCGCGGCTTGCAATTACTAGGTTTTAATAAAGATTTTAAAATTGTCCATAGCTCTTTGCTGTTGTTTTGATGCGGAATAAACCTTCCTTTATACATATTCACAACGAGTTTTCTTTATCGATTGTGAATATTTATTACGTGCGATTGGGTACCTATTCCAATAATTGTCTGCAAACCTTTTTGTATCATTTGTCCCGTTTCCGTTTAAGACGCAAAAGATCGAAATTGTACCAGCTGTTCGAGTTTTTCAAAGAAACAAACTTTTGCTCAACAGTTGATTGGTACACGTTTGCAAAGCGTTATTAAGGGGAAGTTTACCGCCCCGAAAATAAAAAAAATATTTTCGGTACGCTTTTATTCTTCTAAAAATATTGGGAAAAATTATCAAAAATCCAAGAAAATCAGTTTCTTCCTTAGATTTTTAACAAAAATTACATATAAACATATTATTTCTATCTAATCTTGAAAAAAAATGGACCCTCAGCAAAACCGAAAAGTCGATGTTTTGTGGTTTTTTGAGTCCAACTTTATGCCATGATGACTTAAAAAAATATTGTTTTTACCTGAATTTTCTTGAAACATTAGAAAAATTTGATTTTTTGGATTTTTGATATCTATTTCCAAATTTTGAAGAAAATTTAAACGTTATTCTTTTTTTCGGAGCGGTTAACTTCCCCGTAAGAACAGCTGTAGATTCATCTAAATTACCAGCGAATGGAAAATCCACGCTCCTCTCAACAAGATTCGAAACGGTCTGTTTCAAATATTTCCCCCAGCACTTCAATTTTACTAATTCATCGTTGTTATTGATAATATCTAATACATTAATCACTAAGGTATCATGATCGGTTATTTTCAAATCAGTATCCGTAACTGAACAAATTGAATAAAAATTGGAATAAACGTGGTCAATAAAAATTCTGCTGTGCCTGGAAATACGTGTATATTCATCTACCGTTTGATTTAAATTGAAAAAATCAGCTAAACGCTTCAAATGATTCGAATTATGGTTGTCACACCAATTAATATTAAAATCACCAGCTAATATATTTTATTTACTAGAATCAAGGAATATCTCGAGCCAGTTCTCTAAAACTTTAACAAAACGCTGGTCACTAGAACTGGAAGAATGATACAAAACACCATAATTGCCCATCTTCATGCCACGCACAACTGTAATGCCCAAGAACCAGTTACCATCGATAACTTCATTGATACGAAGGTCGAATTGAACTGATTCTTTGACTAAATAGTACCACCGCCAGTGTGTCTAGAATGTGATAAACAAGCAGCAACAATATATCCCGGAATACTATACTGACTATCATTTTCTACAATATGAGTTTCAGCTAATAAAACTAAAAATGGACGCTTTTCCTCAACAATCTGCCGAAATGCTACATAGTTTGTTGACAACCCCGCAATATTCAAATACAAAAAATCGAATTGATTCACATTCCTAGAACTTGGCGGCTATTTATTGAAACGCAGGCTGCTTTTCTTCTGTTCAAAAAGTCTTTTGTAGAGCATGGTTTTTTTTCCTTGATTTGTTTTCCGTCGATCTTGTTTTCCGTGCTGAGCACCAATGCTACCGACGTGCCAGGAAGGCAGCTCCCACACCTGGACCCTACATATCGACCCATCAACTCATGAACCGGGGACCAACGGCTTTACTTCCCGCCGAAGGAAGGCGTGATCAGGGATGTTATGCCTCAGAACATCCCGGCGGCACCGACTGGGATTGAACCCAGGCCTGCTGGGGTGAGATGTAATCACGCTTACCACTAAAACACCGGCGCCGCTCTATGCAGCATGGTCGACGTCCAAGTTCACTTTACGTTATTTATTCATTTTCAAACAATTAACACATTTCAATACAGTACGTTTTGTGTTGTTAGCTGCACCTAGAGCATCTCTCACAATTTTTGCAATCCATGCTCTTGTGCCTAAATTCTCCACATTTGAAGCATCTCAACACATTAACTATCGAGCACCGATCAAACCCTACATTTACTTTTTTGTTGGGTATCCGAGAAAGTGTGCAAAGGCTAGTGGAGTGAGTTGTCTCTTCATTATCGACCGAATGCATTTCTCAGCCCTAATCATGTCGAAAAAACTGTCCAGAATGTTATGCTCTGGTCAAGATTCCAAATTTACAATCCAATTTTACTTTACACTTGGAAAAGTCATTTAAAATAACAAACCACCACCCCCGGGGATGAATTTTAGCTAATGAACCTTTATACAGGGTTACTTATATGGCCTCAGACCATGCAAAAGTCCCTGAAAACAATGAAGATATTTAGGTTTTAATGTTTGCGACAGCCCTAGCAGTAATATCAAACCAATTAGCGATCTTGAACAAAATGTCAAACTCAGCTAGAAGCATGCGGATTTACAATATTGATGCATACAATCAAAAGTTCAAAGATTAAATTAAAGATACGTACGGACATAAGACCAATTCAAAAATTAATCAAGATATCAATTCGAACATGTGGTTTTCTTGAATAATATCTTGAATGAAAGATTGAACAAAGTACATAAAAAGATGATACATTTTTTCTATACTTCCCCATTGCTAAAACTCGACACAGTAAGGAAGTATTCAAGAAGAGCAACTAATACAATGGCTACTCAATATACCTACTTCATCCAGTCATTTCATTGTTGATCACGCTCCCCTATATGATTGCTTGTATTCGATAGTTTGATTTCCGCAATCATTTTAATGATCATTTACATAACAATATCAAACATGAGCCGCCAAAAAAATACTTACTGCTCTAACGCGTAATCTGTCACTTCCGCTGTAGACGTCAGTTCACTTTTTCCTGACCCTGGGGAGTTGGATTTGGATTGCTAACTTATGAATGTTCAAATATGATCACTTTTCTTGTAATTGTTTCCTTTATACAAAACATTCACGATTGTGTTCACGAAACTAGTTTTTCATTGTAGTTCTTCCAATTCCACGGCGATCTCTACGAAGCACAATTAATCATACACCAATACAAACACAAGACTCTGATATGTTAAAACTGGCTGTCCCCATCAATGCTGCGAAGTTCATACACCGTTGTTTAGAAACCACGGAGGGCACCCCACGACTGTTTTCTAGTTTATCACCATCGAACGATCACAAAACTGTTCACTCCGAAACTATCCCAAATTCGATTACCATGCAAAACACAGCAATATCGCCTGCATGTCACCTTTCCAAACTTTAATAATGTTTTCAAATCACACTCCCGCTTGGACACTATACCTTGGACGCTCTGGAGCACTATCGAACCTATGTTTTACTTCTAATGATATGTATAGAAATTTTTCTTCCCAGTTTAGGAATAATTACACTTATTTCCGAATTGCAATGATATGTATCGGTTTCACTAAATGGTACAATTTTCAGCACACTTCCAAAGCCCGCTGTCGTGTACACAGTTTTCAATGATATGTTCTACAATGCGAGCTGTTCAATTGAGTGATAAAATGGATGAAAGATTGCGCGCAGGCTCCGTACGGCGCCAAACGTCAATCGGCCGCGAAAGGATACGGATAGCACGAAAGTTATCAGTGGGGGATACCACCGGTATTTCTGTTTGTGGTGGTAAGCAAGGATAACGAGGGGTGTAGGATAACACTCCAGATAAATCAGAAAAATACTTCGGAGGGAAATAACTTTACAAAAAAGGAGAATTAGAAATATACTACCGGAGAGGGAAGTAGGATGATACTTCTGGAAAAAATTGGAGAAATTTGAGAAAAAAAATGTTGAAATAATTATCGAAGGGCAGTTATAAGAATCTTTAGTGCGAAGTCGGATCGAATAAAGATTCAAGTGGACCGGTAGATGCCTCCGGAGCAAACTGTGAATTGGAACAGGCTTCCAGGAAAAGTTGAACAGAATTTCTAGGATTCAGGAGATACAAACAAAGGCGGTTACATAGACTGCTGGGGAAGCCAGAAGAAAGTTAGAACAGAATTCAGAAGAGTCTTCCATGTGGAACCAGAAGGAACTTTCGAGTGAAATGGGAAATAATTTCCGCAGTAGAATTTTTGAAGAACGGCATTTGATACTGTTGCAGAAATTTCCGATGAACAATGGATGAAACTCCGGAGGAAGTTGGAAGAATCTTTCGAGTAAAGATGGAAGATTCTTCCAGGGCAGATTGGGTAAAAGTTTCGAGAGATGTCGAAAGAAACTTTCGTGCAAAGCCACATGTAAAGTGGAACAAGATATATATACAAAATATTTCAAGAACCTATAATATAAAAATGATAAAACCTCTAACTCTGGCATTTGAAACATTTATCTAGATTCTTCGAATCCAAGAAATTACATAAGAGTTTGGACTTTTTGTAAATCACGCATTAAAAAAACACACGTAAATAAAAAAAAATTGTAAAATCATAAATTTATATAAGTCTACAGTCTCGCAGAATCTAAAGAACAATTTCAAGTTCCACTATCTTGAAACTTTTTCTGCGACTGGGATTATGATAAACACTGATCGACATCTGTAAACTCCCAAACTAATTATTTTCAAAGACAAAAAAATATTTATAGATATTGCAATTGTGTGTATGCCTTAGACCTCAAAAATATATCCATGTTGCAGATTCTTGATTTTATTTCTGTAAGTAAAGGGCATGTGAAACTTTCTTTTATGATTATATGGAATACTTTAGAGTTTCAAATTTAATCTTCCAAACCTGTGGCCACAAAAATGATCATTTGCCCAGGGTAGAATCTTCATGCTTTCTTAGTTTGAGATCAAAGTACGTTTTAGAAAATCGACCCCTTAAAATTTTTGGAAAGAAAAATGTCCCAGAATCATGATTTTTAAAAACTTTTATCAAAAGTCCCAGAACAATGAAAATTGTTCTTTATGTTCAGATATTTTAATATTTTCAATATAAAAAGTAAATAATCAAAGGAATGGCATTCACATTAATTCTGATTTGAATCTTAAAACTCGAAATATTTGACAGAGAAACGAAATTTTTCATGTTCATGTTGCTTGGTTCTTGAAACGGTAACCATAAAACGGGGTAGCTTTAATAGTTTTTTTTATGTATGTTCCAAATATGTTTTTCAACAATTAATGTTTCTCAAATATTATATTTTTAAAACATGTGCTGAGGATCCTTGAGTCAATTCGTTAATAATATGTTTAAGGCTCAAGACACTTTCATTCAATTCAGATTCTTCATGTTTTTGAAACATTCTTCAATCATCATCTTTAGTATACACATACATTCACACATAAACTATCCGAAAATTTAAAGCAAGTATTTCATGATTTTACATCGTATATTTTCTGGGTAAAACACTTACTAGTCATCTTCATAGCATTCCACAATTTCACGTAAATACACAAAATTTATATAAATTGGGGGTCAAATCTCTTAGTAAACACAATAAAATACCAAGAGAATCACTTCGACTTCACTTCTTTGCTAGCGAACGAAAAAGAATCATTGAACATTCGTTGCCAGATATAAGCAGTGATATAAGTTTTTTTAAACCTGAAAATACGAAGTTTAAACCAATAACTTAGATGAGTGGATGTTTTTAATGGTGAATAAATATCAAAAACTGATTAAATTAAACTAATAAGACCATTATTGGAACTTAAACGTTCCAACTACAATGGTAAAAATAGATTGAATTAAACACAAACAGGGGAGATGGCAGCATCCCGAGCAGGAACCGATAGCTAATCGATAACAAATGAATAGCTTAATGTGGTATGATACCAGATTTCGGTATGCTTGTGGTATAAAACATTGTTTTGATATTATTCAGTTATCGAAATATTTTGTAAAATAACAAATGAATACCAAAATAACCAAATGTGATCTTTCAGTTTTTAGACAATAACACTTAAAAAAGTTATTGAATTGGTATTAGAAGACCTTTAAAATAACAAACTATGGCATTCTATCATATAAAAAAGCGTCTGTTATCCGTTTGTTATTGTAATAACTAAATTATTTATTAGTTCGTTATTTGTAAATCATTTTTGTATTTTACCTCTGATATCAGCCTCACTAAAACCATATTTAGGTTGCCAGTTATGCTATTTTCATATCTGAAATTGGTATTAATAAGTTATATTTTTCCTGCTCGGGATTGCATGTAGCCTGATATTGGCTTTCCCGCTCAGGAGTGTAAACAAAATGTCATACAGCGTGGTCTGGCAGTGTGAATGTTTTATCTATAACATTCTTACATACGTACATGTGTGACGTCACATTTGCTGTTGTATTGAAAAGTAAAAGAATAAAAGAGATGATTTTGCTGCATTGACTGTTTTGGCACGGTGACGCACGCTACCAATGACTTTTACCAATACTCTTAGAAAGTGATGATTTAGGATTACAAGAAGAAGAAGCAAAAGCATATCGAGTGATGGTTAGTTGCCTCTTAACGAAATTGTTGCAATCGCACTATTTTATTGTCTTGTGACCGATTATCGTTTTTTTTTTTTTGTTTCGGGGTTACTTTGATAAAAATCATCGAGAAACATGCGTGAATCTCAAACAACCTAGTTCAAGAAATATGAAACATTGAATGAGTATATAATCAGAAGCATTCTAAGAAGACAACATTGAACTTGAAATCGCTGTATCAGAAATACATTCAACAACTTCCTTTTCAATCAGGCTGATAAAAAGAAAAGGTTTTTTTTTCAGAAATTTGGAAAATATATAAAACATAATATAAACGATATCAAAATGACACAAACTTTTCCAATTAGGAAATATTGAATCATTATATTCTACTTTTAAAGTTAAGCGCTTTATCAAAGATACCCCGTTTTACGGTACTTAGTAGGTTATTTTTGTTTGATCAGCTTTTTACAGGATAAACGAATAAGCAGCGCCGGTGTTGTAGTGGTAAGAGTGATTGCCTCTCACCCCAAAGGGCCTGGGTTCAATTCTGAGGCATAACATTTCTGATCACGCCTTCCTTCGGATGGGAAGTAAAGCCGTTGGTCAACGGTACATTATTTTGATGGGGGTCGATAGGTAGGGTCCAGGTGTGGGAGCTGCCTTCCTGGCGTTGGTAGCATTGGTACTCAGCACGGAAAACAAGATCGACGGAAAACAAATCAAGGGAAAAAAAGATGAACGATTGACTTTTATGATGGGATGGTTGATTGGTTTAGTTTGTTGGTAAGTTGGAAATTTCATTTAAAATAAATGTAGATGAAATTCTCCTGGAAAATGTTTGATCATCAATAAAAGCATAGTATCCATACAATGTTCTTGTTATATTGATCATTCTTGAAATTTTATTTCAAATTTTGTTTAAAAATTTCATGCTATCGCTAATAACTTTGTCTGAATATGTTAAAAAAAATTGTATACACCGCAATAGAAGTACGAAACATATTTTAAAATTCCGTAGAAGTTTCTCATTTGAATTACTTTGGAAATTGACCCACAATTTTTAACTAATTATCTTTAAACTCTAGATGTTTTTTTTTTCTGAGCCCCATATTATTATTAATGTCTTAAATTTAAAGATAAAGAAATTGAACCGAGTACACGCGGTCGTCTCGATGTTAGTGGAGATTAACAGTTTCATGGATGGCGAGAGGGAGAAGGAGGTTTGAAATATGATTTACGATACAAAGATTTCATTATTTCTAAAATTAAACTTATTCCATTACACATATTCAACTTGATATCAGCAATCAGCAATCAGAATTACACTACTATTATTACAAAACAAACATTAAAATAACCCCCCCCCCCACCCCACACACACAAAACAAACTAAATACAAGGTTAATCAAACTTACAATCTAAGGTTAATATTCTTCAAGAAAACATAAATGAGTTTCAAAACTCCAGATCGCGTCCAGTCAAAACATCCCGAACTGGAACATTAGGTTGTCTACCTCGAGCCCGAAGGGCATCATATAGCACAGACCTGACTCCAAGATGCTCAGCACAAGACCAAATAATGTGATCTGCGTCCTGGTAACCTTGTCCACATTCACAGAGATTGTTGTCCCCCAGCCCAATACGGATCAAGTGAGCGTTTTACGAATAGTAATTAGACATGAGGCGACACATCACACGAATGAAGTCTCGACCCACCTCTAACCCTTTTAACCAAGGACACGTCGACACCTTAGGGATGATTGAATATAGCCATCGTCCCAAACTCCCTTCACTCCATTTAGTTTGCCAGATGTCGAGTGACTGTTGACGATAAATGAAGAAAAATTCGTTGTAGGCGATTTGTCGATCGTAAATATCACCTTCCATAGCGTCCATCTTAGCAATCGAGCAATGAGATGGGATCCATGCAAAGGTGATGACAAAAGATCTTAAAGATAAAGCACTTAGAAGCTCTCGTATTTTCATAAGAAAATACGAGGAGTGCTTTACCGGCCTCATGGAGCGAATAGCCTCGATAGAACTGAGACTATCCGTAAAAATAAAATAGTGATCTGGTGCAAGTGAGGCGATGGTTTCTAGCGTATAATGTATTGCCGCCAGCTCAGCAACATGTACGGAACAAGGAGCATGAAGCATTCGAGAGGCGATATGAAATTCGTTATAAATACCAAAACCAACGGACGCCTCTATTAGTGATCCATCTGTGAAGAACGATCTTGCGGAATCAACTTGGCCGAACTTAGCAGCGAAAATTGACGGAGCAATCATAGAACGATGTTGCTATGGGATTCCGCGAATCTCTTGCATCATAGATAAATCAAAATGAACTGAATTGCCGAAGTCGGAGAAGCATACATGATGAGGATAATGTTGTGAAGGGCCTGTGTTATGTACACGTAGTACAATGACATAAAACAAGTTTAAGGGTTTAGCTCACGAAACTTCTAAATCTCAATACAATCTGGGCTATGCTTCCTAGAAAAAACGACCAACTCAGTTTTCTCCGTGGAGCCCAAGTAGACAAATTGTCTAAGGTATCCTGTGAGGGTCCTTGCAGGTCGATCCCTTTGGACCCTGTGACAGACACTACGCAGTCATCTGCAGGTTTTCTCAACGTGTAGTTGTCACTTAGACAATTGTCAAGTTCTCTGACGTAGAAATAATAAAAAAGGGGGCTTAAACATGAGCCCTGGGGGAGACCCATGTAACTAAATCGTGAAGCTGTAGAGTTTCCATGAGAAAAGCTCATATGTTTCTCTGACAGCAAATTGTACAAAAAGATATTAATTCATAGAGAAAGGCCACAAGCGTGGAGTTTGTCTGAAATATCTTCAACCGATACTGAATCAAAAGCCCCCTTAATATCCAAGAACACAAAAACCATTTGCTCTTTTTTAGCAAAAGTCAACTGAATGTCTGTGGAAAGCAATGCGAGACAGTCGTTCGTTCCCTTGCCCCTACGGAAACCAAACTGAGTATCTAAAAGTAGGTGGTTCGTCTCAACCCGTTTGTCCAAGCGAAAAAGGAACATTTTCTCCAACAATTTTCAAATGAACGACAACATCGCAATGGGTCGGTTCGAGTTGTAATCTGACGCGGTTTTGCTAGTCTTTTTAATGGCTATAACTTTCACCCGCCTCCAATCATCCGGGACAATATTGAGGTCCAGGAACTGACCAAAAAAGTACAACATGCGCCTCTTAGCGACGTCTGGGAGGTTCTTCAACAAATTGAACTTGATCCTATCAGCCCCCGGAGCCAAATTTCCACACGAAAGGAGCGCGAGTGATAGCCCCACCATTGAAAAAGGCTGGATAATCTCGTCTACCGAATTCGTCGTTTCGCGAGGAATCATCAGTGCCGGCACGGAATCAAGACACACTTTTCGCGCGGACTTGAGAATCCAACTATCCGAGTACTCCTCGCTCTCGTTGTTTGAGTTGTTTGAAGACCGATTACGCATCCTTCGCGCCGCGTTCCAAAGCCTATTCATCGACGTTTCGCGCGATAATCCGTCCACGAATTGTTGCCAGTATCCGCGTTTCTTGACTTTAATGAGGCTCTTGAGCTCACATTCAAGAGCCGAGTATACTTCGAAATGTGCGGGTGTTCCACGTTTCCGGAAAAGGGGAAGGAGGTTTCCTACGGAAAGACGTTCCTGGAACCGACTGAGTTTCAGTTTGAAGAACGCAAGATTAGATTGGAGAGGAAGTTATATTCCTCCAACGGTGGAAGCCCTTCTACCGACGTTAGTGCTTCATCTATCACAGTCTTGAACTTTGCCCAATCGATATTACGGGTAAGATCGTACGCGACGTTAACGGCTTCCGACGGATTGAACCCACTGGCAACTTTGATCGGTAAGTGATCATTACCGTGGGGATCTTGGATCACATTCCATGTGCAATCCAACGATAATGAATTAAAGCAAAGTGTGAGGTCTAATCTACTTCCATTCGAGGATGGGCCAGCCAAACGTATTACTTCTCTATTGTTAAGAATTGTCATATTGCAGCTGTCGCAGAGGTCATGTATCAAAGTAGAACGGTTGTCATCATACAATTCCCCCCAGCCTGTACCGTGGGAATTAAAATCTCCCATCATCAACCGTGGAGCAAAAAGTACTGAACATATATCTGAAAGTTGTTTTCGAATAACAACAACTCTAGGAGGAATATAAACAAAAGCAATACAAAGGCTCTTACCTTTAAAAATAGCCTGACATGCGACAACTTCAATACCTGGAAATTGTGGAAGATTCACTCTATAGAAGGAATGCCACTTTTTGATCTTCACGCGAATCCTCACGATCCAATCGAATAATGTTAAAATCATAAAAAGGAAGATCGATATCTGAAGAGAGCCAAGTTTCACAAAGAGCAAATGCATCTCAATTATTATTGTGAACTAAAAACTTAAATGATTCTAATTTAGGAATAAGACTTCGTCAATTCCACTGTAGAACAGTGATCAAATCCCCGACCTCGTTTGGAAAATTATCCATCGAAGGAAATGATTGCTGCAAGGAGGGGCCACTTCAAAGTCAATTGCTTTAAAAGTGTCTTAACAGTAGGAAGCATTGCCAGAACAATGCTTTTCAGAGGATCAGAAATATCGAGGTACTTGAAGATACCGTCCACAATGTTATCAAATGAGAACAACCCAGCTGAAGAAGGGGCTTCTGTTCTTAAAACTGGGGCATCAGAGGTTTTGGATGTCCCCGAAAGAGGTGGAAAATCCTGGGTATAGTCAGTTCTGCGGAATCCTGGAGGAGTAGAAGTCTGCTTTTTTCACCACTCCTTGATATGAAGTTTTTGATTTGCAACTTTCCGCGAACGGATGCGTTTTCGTTTCCGTCCAGAACCTTCTGGAAAATTGAAAGAAGTTTCCTCCTCAGCGTCAGTCTCGTCATTTGACAAAAGAGAAAAAGGATTTTTGTCGTTAGTCGATGGCGTGGCCGTCTTACGCATTTCTGCAAAAGACTGTCGGGAACGAACCTTAAGTGAGCGTTGTAATTTCGTTCAATATTCAGATTTAACGTATGAACTACAGTGTCTCTTAAATTCTGTAAGTGTTGTTGCACGTTGAATGTGTCTAGGCGTCGAATTAAAAACATTTATTCCTTCAAAATATAATGTATTTTGTGAAGCACAGGTCAAGCAATGTGGTGTTCTTATATCATTCGCATTTCTAGTAGCATAAAAAAAAGCATGATTGACCGCCCACGGTTGCTGCTCTGTTATTACCAGATCAGCTGCAATTACACAGAGAACCAACAGATGATGTTTGGAACTAACATTCATCCTCAATGTGTAAGAACTGGAGATCTAATATTAAGCAATACCAGCGCCGGCCGTGTCCGAATGCAGGTCAACTAGGGAATGGGAAGGAATGTGTTGACGTGGTACTCGCTGTGAAGGAAACCGAGAAATCCTCTGCGCTTCCACGAGAAATCACTGGGATGTTGGATGTGGGGAAAGGTTGCACGCACACGCAGGGATCGTTTTTGGTAGAGCGATTATAATACACAAACACACACACACACACACACACACACACACACACACACACACACACACGCGCGCGCGCACTCATCCAATTTCTATTTTTAGATCAGGACCCACACTGTGGTAAGTGATGCGATCGATGTTAAAGAAGAATTTGTTTTCATTAAAATCTAGTGGGTATAGAGAATTAGGCAAAGTGAAAAATTGCAAGAAAGAGGACGGGCCTGGGATTGAACTCCCGACCTTCTGCTCAGTAAGCAGAAACGGTAACCACTGAGCTACCGAGCCTCGTCTCATTCGCATTTCTAGTAGCATATCAATAAAAGTCGCTCCTCTTTCAATCCAATCTTAATCATGTTCTATAACAACCTGCATGGCTTAACGCAAATCAACTCGATACTGAATAGCAACTCTCGGCTGTTTGATCTCGTTCTGGCGAACGAAGCTGCTGGACTGGAATGTTCTATCCTAGAAGCCCCAGAGCCTTTGATTGACAGCGACACCAATCATCCTGCGTTGGAAGTTTCCATCAACCTATCTGTTCCTGTTCGCTACGATAACCCCCCTGTTGATGTACATGAGCTCGACTTTCGTAGAGCAGATTTCGTCGCGCTGAGTCACTCGCTTGCCCAGGCAGATTGGCAGTTCCTTGACACGTGTTCATCTATTGATGAAGCCGTCAACTACTTCGCTGAGGTCGTTGGCAGGGCAATAACTGATTCTGTCCCATTGAGGAGACCCTCTCCCAAACCCGTATGGTCCAATGCTCGACTACGAAATTTGAAGGGTCTGAGATCGAAGGCCCTCCGTAAATACTGTCGTACTCGTAACCCATTCACCAATATTCATTCGTGAATACCAAGCGAAACGAGGAAGGGCTACCAGTCGAAATTCACCTGGGTGATAGAATCGCCAGCAATTCCCTTGAGAAATGCAATCTTCTGGCAGAACATTTCAAAAGCATTTTCAATGACACTACGGCTTCGTTGTCCCAAGTTGCTGAAGTGGTGAGGGACACTCCCAGTGATGCTTTCAATTTTTCGATTACCTTGGTTACAGTAAACCTCGATGAATCCGCCATCAAGAAGCTGAAATCCCCTCAAGCATCCTGAAGCGATGCTGATCAGAGCTTACAACACCGCTTTCGAAGCTGTTCAATATTTCATTACAGCAGGGGGAGTTCCCTACGCGTTGGAAATCGTCATTCATGTTCCCGATCTACAAGAAAGGAGACAAGAGAAACGTCGAAAATTACCGAGGGATCACATCACTCAGTGCCTGCTCTAAAGTTTTCGAAATCATCATCAACGACGCATTATTCTCTAGCTGCAGAAATTACATTTCTCCTGACCAACACGGTTTTTATACCAAGAGATCAGTTTCAACAAATCTAGCTCCGTTCATTTCTTTATGTCTTCGGAGTATGGAAGCTGGAACGCAGGTGGACGTTGTATATACAGATCTCAAGCCTGCATTCGACCGGGTTGACCACTCCATACTGCTAGCTAAACTTGAAAAACTCGGTGTATCTTCGGGTTTAACTCGTTGGTTCAAGTCCTATCTGACCAATCGGGAACTTTGTGTTAGAATCGGATCAGAGCAATCGGACTATTTTACAAACAGCTCCGGTGTTCCTCAAGGTAGCAACTTGGGACCATTGCTATTCTTGATTTTTGTGAATGAGGCCGAACTGATCCTCCCAACTGGTTGCCGATCGTTCTACGCGGATGATGTGAAGATCTATGTGATTGTTCATAGCTTCGGTTTTCATCTCTTTTGCCAGTGGTGGCGGGGGGGGGGGACACCCCTCACCATCCCTCTCCAAAGGGGGAGTTTGGTAAAGAGAGATGAAAAAACCGATTTGTACCTTCCTTAAAAGTTGTCCTAGCTCGCTTGTCTAATATCTATATACAATCTTCACACTGCCGTACTCTAACGGAACTATCAACTCTATGCTTTCATCTACTCCATCTATCGTATAAAAATTACCACTACAGTCTGTTATTTGAAATTAGCATCTTTAACTATGTAAATCGTTGACTTCACGTAGAAGTAATACTAAAAACATATAGTCAAAGTGTTTTACGAGTTTTTCGACTTCAACTGTGCAGCGGAAACCTTTCGTCACCGTATTCAACACAGACTTCTGAAAAGGTGAGTAGCTGTCCATTTAATGTACACGTGAAGGATTGTGCTACCTGTTTATTTTTTGTTTCCTGTTCAACTGCATGACGAGGACTTCTACCTGATTCACGGACAACTCTATGCCATAGGAGGATAACTTTTTTTATGCTATAGACTTGATTAATGTTCGTTGTAATTGTATTGTATTATTGTGATTCATGTATTTCGAAAAGATATGGGGTTTTTACGCCTTTTCTAGGCTTTTCCCCATCAGGCTTCATCTAGACACGTTAAGTCCGATGAAGAAAAACAAAATAAATAAATAAATAAACCCTTTGTATGACTGCTTTTGTTTGTATAGCAGTTTACTCAACATAATACGATAAATTCGTGTTACTTGGAAAACCATTATTAACTACTGTAAAAATGAATACCATAGTCGAATATACAATGTTTTGCTTCACCAACAACCATTTTAAAGCGTCCAGCATCAAATATGAGGAAGTGAATCTGTTACGTCTCAAAATCAAACGATTTTTTCAAGAGCTGTAACCTCAATATGTGTGTTTCATTGGCCAAATTTATAAAAGGAGGGCAAAAGTCCAGATGATGAGAGATGATGGATTTGTATTGTTGTACTTTTCTAATAAAAGTTAAATCGTTTTTCAATCGACATAGAATTCCATACTTCTTGGCAATTTTCTTGATGACATTGTCAATGTGTGAGTTAAACTTAATGTTGTCATCAATTATCACGCCAAGATATTTAATATCCCGAACGCCATCAATACGTTCATCATCAGTGACAACAGAGACGTTTTCATTCACTCGATTCCGCGAAATTATCATGACTTTAGATGTTCTCTCTCAATTGCATTTACTTCAACCATCCAACGCAAATCTTCATTCGAGTGTAAAATAGCATCATATAAATCCTAAGCTGCAATGAATAACACAGTATCATCTATTTGTCGTAAAATCGTAAAACATGTAGCATGTCATTAATACACATAATAAATATAAAGGGTTCAGAACGGTTAAAGGAAATAAAATGAAACACGTCATGTTCGTTTTTTTCAATTTTCACAGTTTTATTGTCGTTTCTCGACATTTCCTTAGCCGAGAGGGGATACATTTTTAATATATATTTTCAGTATATTTATATATGGTAATAATAATAGAAATTTTAATTTACAATATTCTCTTGAATTATGTTCATTTTTTCTTTGTTTCTTTTGACGCACTATTCTTCTTGACCCTATTTTTTTTTATTAATTTACTTAGTAATCGCGTTTTGTTTCATTCTCTCTGATCATTTTCATATGTATATAAATTAATTTTATTAAATTAATATATTTTGGTTTTCTGTCTTCTTTCTTGCTGCTCTCTGGTTTGCCATTTGTTTTGAATAGTTTGCTTACTAATACTTATCTCTTATAAAATAATTAAAACTTATCATTTCTCAATTTATACAAATATTTCCATTCTCTCTGATCGTTTACTACTCTCCGCATCTTTTCTTGTATCCTTCAAGTTGTGTATGATTTTCCCGCGCGCCCTTCTTCTAAAAATAGAACTTGCAAGAGTATGGAATGGATGAATAAATTGATCCTAAATTTACTTGAAGTGTGAAGTAAGAAGATTATTGTTCCATACGACTGTCGATACTAGACTGCGACTGCGAATGGCAAATCTAACCGGTCTGATTGATAGTTTGTTCTAGATTGAACCAGTTGATGCGAAAATAAATTGATTTGATTGATGTTCGTCATACGACCGATTATGATTAGGAATGTTAGGAGGAATTTCCCTTCAACGTAAACAACTTTTGTATTCTAGCGATTTGTTCACCCTCTCCTCTCAGTACAATTTTCCAAACCATGTCGGAAAATCGATTTCGTTTCTAGGATTGGAAACTAAATTAACTACTTTCAATAGGCCATTTGTTATCCGTATCTTTAGTACTTTTTATTAAGATTTACATCTTCGCGTCATAAAATATGGTATCATTCACCTTTTCGATTCTTTTCCAAGCGTGCATCTCTCCTCAATGGTTATACTCTAATGAAATCTTCGATTGAAAAAATCAGAGCAATTAATATGTGGGAATAAAAGTATGCAAAGCCCATATGTGCGCTGTATCTTCGAAGCATCGACATCAAATTCAACAGAAGAAGAGTCCTGGAGATTGTATTAACTGGAAGCCAGGAAGTGTCGTGTTGTTAGCATTTGCGAGAATCAATGGACGGATCAGAGATGCGCACAAAAGTTTTCAGATATCAGCAGGTTGGGTAACACTCAAATTCAACGGGGGATGTCTGTTTTCTCCTTGTGTTTTGGTCATTTTCTATCTGCGGAAGTAATTGTACATTTTCTACGTGTCCTATTTGTTACCATCTGAAAAGCAGAAAGTGAAACTTCGTTGTTCTAATTCATATATGCGAAAAGCCCGACGCAAACAATCTATGTTTCCAGTTGAGAAAATGGCCCTAATTTCTATATCATATAGGATTGTTTTATGCAACTGATTGAACGATTTGATGTGATTCGAAAATTATGTGGTCAGCGATAAAACAGGAGCAAACTACTTCAACATCATATAAAATCTGTTAAAATCAACTGATAACTGCTAAATTCATACACTTCAGTCAGGTAGATCTATTTATCTGTGAATAACGAATGAAACAAAACGCTCGGACTATTCCTGTTTCGTGATTGTTCCAAACAAAAACCTTGGGTAATGTTTCCGTGATATGACCGTTGTTAACACGCTGCTTGTGCTGCTGAAAATGTGGATGTTTAGAATAACGTCTTCAATCTCTCATAAACCAAACTCGTATCAAATAGGCTTCGCTAGCTTATTTTGTTTTCTTCCTTCAATTTCGTGTCTCCGTAGCTATGAATTTATGCTAATCGCTGTAGGCAGCACTCCCTAGTTGGATTCTTTTGATTTTTCTTCCCTCTCCTAGAGTCCACAATGCGGGGGTATAAAAATATGTCCTCTGTACGTACTCCTTGCATCTCGATTCCAACAAGTCGGTTATCTTTGCTAGTAATAAAATTTAGTGTCAATTCCCAAGAAGCCTTTCTTTGATGGTAATAAGTCAAATTAAACGGTCTCGTAACATGTTTGTTTTTTTTTTGTGTTGCTCTTGTTTAATTTATTTATTTCAATTAATCGTTAAAGTTTCTTATATTAAAGATATGGTTTTGGCTTGTTGTTCGTTTAAAGATAAATATTTTATTTTTAAGGTTTTGTTTTCGCTTTCATGAAATGCGTTCCGTTCCACTTTGTTTTTAGCTCAATTTTACCTAGTCCAATTGATGTAACGACGCAACTGTCTCGTAGCAGCAGGGTACTCGTGTGGCTTGATTCGGGCTTTGTGATCTCTGCTGTATGGTTTATTAAATTTGCTTGTTTTCATATTATTTGATGCGAACGATGATTATTTCGATTAAACTCTTTCTTTTATCGACAGTTTGGCTTTGGTTTTTGCTAGGCATCTTTCAATGTTTGCATCTGATTTGAAAGCATAAAATTAACTCATTGCTGTTGTACTGTAAATACAATTACAATAACGAATAATGCATGTATTTAAAAAGAACGCAACTGAGCTAGAAAGAAAAGAAGTGGTTCTTCATTGGATTTTGTGTCAATTTTCACAAACAAATCCCGAAAACCAAAAGGAGATAAATAATAAAAAAAAGCTAGTCTAATGAAATTAAATTTGATGGTCTTACGCACCAACACATTCGCATAAATAACGACGACAAGATTAGAGATGAAACACAGTCAAGATGACATTTTCCAGTTGCTTTTATTCTCATGAACTTGGGTGGTGGAGAGAGCATAGACATGCATATTGCACTAAATTACATGAGTCAATTTGTGATCGTGGATGTGAAGGATCTCCAACAGAACCAGTTCATATAAGTTTGCTGATGCAGGGCAATGCTTAATGTCACAAAATCCTTTAATATTGCAAATCTTTACCACCACCTAATTTAATTTTCGCTGCAAGAAGTCATTCATATGTCGATAGCGAACGTAGACCGAAGCCGTCAATAATATATAAACAATATTGGTACTAATAGGTTGAAGCTCCGAACGAATGTGATAGCTTAGATACCTTCCTCAAATGAGGGGTTTACGTATTTCCCTCCACAACCTTCGAAGTCATCTGGAAGGAACAGAAGTTGGGAACCGACTTCATAGTGCTGGATAAGATGCGCCAACCCGTGATTGGTTGTTCGCGATCAACGCGATGATGTTCATGATGCGTGGATCATGGGTCATTTCTTCAATTACAGCGTCATCGACGTACACTGCCCGCATGAATTGAGACTCGATGACGGGAAGGAAGTATTCTACGTGGAGCTGAACCAGCTATACGACGACTGCTATGAACGCTATGTACAAACCGTTAATCGGGCAGAAAAGCCTGCATGTCTGTATAAAACGACAACGGCCAACAATGCGTGTACCGTGGAACCCCGGTAATCTGACCGTTTTTAATCTGAACACTTTTTAAATTGAACCCCGTTAATCTGAACGCCATGCAAACTAATAATTTTTCGAACGTCATTTAAAGCATGGAATGTTGTAAAACGGAATGAAGCAATGTGAAACGGAACGCAGCATCAAAATAAAACAGCAAATAAAGCAACCAGAAAGCGTGCTTTACGATCCTCATAGGGTTACTAGAAGCTCAAATTAAAAATAAACCCCGTTAATATGTACGAAGTGTCGTTTGCATTAACGGGGATCTACGGTATATCACAGCCTCCCGTGAAATAGTAGTCCCAAGTAACGTTTCCATTTTCCTGCCTTTTTAGGCTATCCAGAAATCGATAAACAGCTCATGGGTCTTCCCAGAAATTCTGGGATCGGAGAAACATTTTTCAGAAAGTTTATCTTTTAACTTATGTTAAACGATCCATGAGGGATTCGGTTGAGAGAGGAAGTGCATCGTCGTTCTGCTGAAGCATGGTTAGTTTTCGGCCCAGTACTTGTGATCGGAATTTATTAGTTTCAAGCTCCGTGCACGATAATTTATTCTGATGGGGGTAGTTTTTTTCATAAGTATTGTTTTCGAATTGCTGCTACAACGGCGCTTTGTGTGCTGATCACACATTTCTCGCGCAAGTCGAGAAAAGGGCCTATCATTGTTGATCGATTCTCTTCATTGATTGTCTCTTTCGTGAATAACCCGACTGCAAATGAATTTCACATTCAGTGTGTTGTTGCAGGCCCTTTACAAATGTTACGTGAGATTTCCTTTTGTTATCCGGTATGAGCTCAATCGAGCATACGGTTATTGTGATGAGTCTGGCTTTTGTTCACACGAGGTGTGTATGAGCGCACACGTTCGAGCATACAGTAACTTGAGTGAATGACTGGGATTGGTGATCAAAGTGCCAGCCAAGCAAACATTAAAAGTTAGTCATTTCTAATTATTGTGCTGATGCTAAAATTGATTGGAGAAGTCATTAATGTTGGTTTGTTGGTGCGAGATCCGTGCACGTGGGCAATATTTCGGAGTTCGTCTAATTTATGCAGAATTTATACAGATTTGGTGCAATTTGAATGCATAGTGTATAAATCCACATCATTGAACATCGATCATGGATTACCTTGGCAAGTTCTTTCCAGTTGAAAACTGTGTTAATACAATTATTTTAACTGTTATTGACTTCCTTTCACTACCTGTCGGGATAACCTCGATCGTTAGGGATCTATTGTTTAGTATTAAGCTTTTGTTTTTGTTGAATTATAATTCGTTTTATGGCAGAAAATAGATGCCGTGATTGCGATCGAACATACAGGCTTGATACTTGACCAATAATATTTCGTTTTGTTTGAAAAGATGGCTAATCTCAACTGCTTGATCGTAGTTTCATTTCTCTGGGTCATCATGGTCACAGTGATTTTTTATGTAACAGTCTCGGATGTCTAGTGTCATCCGTTCTTGCTTACTAATCAGAAGACCACCTGTTATATCCCAGGACTCTCTATATTACAGAGTTGAAAGGATCGTATCGTCGTCATTTTCTTACCATGCCTAAATAGCTCGCATTACTTTCCAACGTGAATTAAGATCTATTTCATACTTCCCCCTTCGTGTGACAATCGATGTCTTGGATGTCTAGTGTCATAGGTCAACAAACAATCCCCTCCTGACCGCAAGGACGTTGCCGGCACCGATAATGATCTTGAAAGTACTGTTTCACCGGAGTCGATCATCAGTGCTCATGCTCACTACTCAAGCTCACATTGCTTGCTCGTCGTGCTTTATGAGGCAGATGTCGTAGTCGGGTTTGAATGGCTATATCATCAACTCGATCATAAGTTCTAGATAGAGCTGGAATTTAGGGCGTAACAGCTTTTGTAAACAATGACTTCTCTTGATGATTTCTCGGAAGCCTTGGCTCTCTCTGGCAAATCGACATCACCATCGAGTAGAGGAAGACTTCTCCTACCCGATGGATATGATGGTTTGTGTAGGCGTGCCTTGAATTCCGAGAAATCAACGAGAGAAGTCATTGATTACAAAAGCTGTTACGCCCTAATTCCAGCTCTATCTAGCGTTGTGTGTTGTGATATGAGGAGCTCGGGAATCTTAGACAGCCGTTTTTGGTTACTGAGAAGATTCTTCTCTTCTGAAAGTTTCTTCTGATTATGCTGAAAGATTCTTCCAAAACATCCCAAAGGGTTTCTTCTAGCTTCCGTTTACAGGAATCTTTTACAACTTACACTAGAAGTTTCTTTTGAGCTCTCCCAGAAGTTTTATTCGACTTCCTCTGAAAGCTTCTCCAGACTTCCTCCGAAGGATTTTACCCACTTATACTAGAAGTTTCTTCCGAGATTCTTCTGCTTCCCCTGGAATTGCCTTCTAACTTCCCAGGCGCTATCTTTTGAGTTCCTTTAGAAAGCTTTCTGGCAAGGGTTTTCAAACTTTTCCCGGAAGTTTCTCTAGACTTTTCTCGAAAGTTTCTGCAGACATCTCTCGGAATTTTTCTTATCCTTCCCTGGAAGTTTCTGCCAACTTCCTTGAAAAAAGTTCTTCTGCCTTCCTCTGTTTTTTTTTTAATCCAAGTGTATAAAAACTTCTCGATCATCTCGAGATCCTCCCATAATTTATCGGATATCTACGGGACAATGGACTGTTTCCACTGAAAGTTTCTTTTTTTTTTTCCTTGTCGGGTATTTTCATCACTGCGACCATTTTTCTGATCTATTGTGATATATTCCCCATTTTTCTTTTTCTTTAGCTATATCAAGATGCCGTATCAAGTTTCTTATAATTTTCTGTAGAAGTTTTCTCTTTTCAACTTCTTCCACCTCCCGAAAGTTTCTTTCGACTTTCCTGAGAACATAAATAAAATTGCCCAGAAATGGTTCCCGTGTCATGTGATGAATCTTGTTACGACAAGATGATGATCTTTCGTATCTGATTTTAACATTGCTTTGGAAGGTCCATTCAGCTTCTTGGCATCGCCGGTGACATCGACATCATGGAACTATGAAGCAATGGCAGAAGCAACTGAAGGCTGAAGCCAAGGGGATTGGACATGTCACGAACCGAAGACGAAATACATGAGAGAAAGAGGCTCAAGAGAAGAGAATGATCGTATATTTGTGCTCACTGGTGACCGCCGATAATAACATTAGCAGATAAATACAAAGACACATTGTGTCAGAAAATCGTGCATACTTTGGACACCGGCACGAAGTTGATTATATACAAAACGTTGATTAGACCGGTATTCCTCTCTGGCCACGAAACCCGGACTATGCTCGTGGATGACCTACGCGCCTTTGATGATACGTTCCATCTGCGGTGGAGTTGAATGAATGGAAGACCAAAGGTGGAGGAGACGAATGAACTGTGAATTGCACCAGCTAGTGGGAGAACCACTATTCGTTCATACCGTAAAAATCGGGTAAGGGTTCTCGAGAACGACCCAACTGGAACTAGACGAAAGTACACAGGTGGCCTACGAAACCTCCGCAAAACGCAGCTCGGTCGAGATGGTTTATATATACAATATAGGACAACCAGCGTATTTGCTCGTTTTGCTTTGCGGTCGTTCGACAGACTTTTTATTTTCAATTAATTTATTTATTAAGGCTCAAATATCCACGAAGCCGAGAACCAGTAAATAATTGTATAGTAATCAAAAAAATATTCATAAGAAACATTGTTTATGAGTTCTTCTTACTTTTCTGGGAGGCGACTTGAGCTTTGCTTCCACTTTATGCCGTGCCCGCAACTCCCTTTCATCTTTTAATCGTTTTTCCATCAACAGGGCCAGCCGCTTGACCTCCTCTTTGTCCTTTATCCACTTTTTCTCGGTATAGTACACAATTCCGAATCTGTCGAAATAATATGCCTTATTTTAATCCTTGAATACAGGCGGCTGGTGTTTCTGGAAATCAAATCCATCTCCACCACCTCTTCTTTAAGCATTACAACAGCTTCCTCTGTGTCTTTATTGCTGTTGTCTATTGACGATGCACCTCCAGTCACTACACCAGCGATTGTACTGTTACTGCTTTGTTCTTCATTCCGTAGTTCGTTGGTTGGTTGGAGCAGAAATTCATACGATGCCCCTCTATTTTACGCAATAAAAGCAAGTTTGTCGACAGCTAAGAGCACACTGTACTGACAGAGTTTCCAGACTACTTAATATGTTGTCTGAACCAACTCTAAAATGATTCTGGGGCATACCGTTTGGCAGAGAACTAGACAACGATGCCAGACACTAAGTAAACATTGCCAGTGGTGAAGCTTTATGTTGTGTTCGGGTGTGAAACAAAAATCTCGGAAGTCAAACACTCCTGCATGCTATCACGAATGACTGTAGCAGTTTTCATGGTGTTTGTTAAGCATTGTTTATTGCAGAAAAATGCAGATGAGATTCATTGCAACGCGATCACAGCTTGCGATATTATCCGCTGCTGTTTGTTCGCTGATTTTTTTTTTCGGGAGGATCATAGTGTGATCATTATTAATAGTAAGCTTCAACCATCGAGGAAAGGTTAACCGAAAAAGAAAAACAAAACCTACCAAACATAACCGCAAACAGGTAAAATAGTGAGAAATCAATAGGATCCTATTGAAACTGAAACATTTGGACAGCAAGGATTTGCCTGAAAAATAATGCAAAGAAAAAGGTACAGTGATAATTTCATCAAGCAACATCCAACTTAGCAAGCAAAAAAACATTACTCTCCAACAAACCAATTGTAAATTCTTCTTCTCTCAACCCGCAAAATAAAACCGTGGCCAACTGTCGTTTTCCTTTTATCCAATCGTTACTCCACGTTGACTTCCCATAGAAGATGTCATTCTATGTTTCTCAAGCTGCGACTCTGGGCATTAACATCGATCCCGCATATATTTTGGTAGGAGTCTAAGGCAAAACTTATGTTGATTTTATTTCTTTATTTTATACATCGTTTCAACTCCTCGTCCAAGTCAGGAAAGTTCCATGAGTGCGGTGCACCGCTCTCATTGCTCTCATTTTATCCGGCATAGCGATAGGTTCTATTTACAAGTTTTTTTCCTCCTTGCTCTTCCTCTTGCTGTTAAGTTTTTAATAGATTTACAAATTTGCTTTGTTCAATGAGTTATTTAACTTTTCTTCGAAGAAAAAAGTTTGTTTTCCTGTTCCATACCAGCTGTACACTAAGTGGCGGTCGCTTTTTGTTTGTTTCTGTTTCTCTATAGTCTTATGAGATATATGAGAAATAGGAAAGAGAAAATTACATGAAAATGCGTGTCAATTTGGCGAAAATTATCTGAGAGGGAACGAATCTGTTTCACGATACGTTACTTTTGGTTGGAACTTCAATTAAAAATGAATAGGAATGATGTAGTTCGTAGGATCGTATGCTTTGGATTTTTCAATGTCAAGATTCTTTGTTTTGTTAAATTGATTAATAATAATTAAATGTTCCTTGTTTCATAAATATAATGGAAGGCTTGATTATTTGTTTCATCTTTATACAAAGTAGTTATCAACTTGCTTTGTTATGAATCGTCTGATGCTGCATTTTTATGACTTGTATCGTTACTGTTTTTTTTCACTTTGTTTTTAATATTAATTTTAATAAATTCACAGATTTGAGTTTCATTTTTTCCTTAGATGTACTTTTGCTTTTAATAAATACGCGAAAAATCTGAAAATTGCTCTCGCTCTCCGTGCTCGTATGTGAGTGTGGTTTACTTTTTTTTTTGGTTTTGTTTGGTTGCTTATCGCTTCGTCTCACGGGCTCAATTTGTTAATTTGTTTTTAGTCTAGTCTCCTATACTGGAACTTGTTGCCGTTACGATCGGTATTTGGCTTCCTAGTACTAACTGACGTGGCTTGGATTGTACGAAAAATAAGGATGTGGATTTTGTAAACCAGATAGTAGGTACGCCGATGAAACTTATGCTGAGGTTTGTCAAGGTTATTTTTACTGCAATGGAATGGTAAGAAGGTTATAAGTATCTGTTAGATTGACGTACATATGGTTAAATGGTGCGGAAACAGGAAGCTAGCGAAACATGGCAATTCACTGAGGTATAACTCAGCATGGCTGACATCGGTACCTGTTCTGGAGTGCGGTCCAGTTGTTTCCAATGTCATGCTTAGTTGCTACCAACAAATTATCCAAGACGAATATGGGGTTTCATATTATAAGAAGTATATGTACAATGTGCGCAAAATCCATTTTACTATCCTACTCATATGCTGCGTCCTCGAAAAGCATTCTGTTGAAAAAATATGTGCTATTTACGTACGCAGACAAAGATACAAAACAAGCATGAACGTAACGTGATGATTGAAGGGAGGGGTGAATGTCGGCTTTCTAGTGACAAGGCTAAATGTTTAGAATTTTGACAATTTTGGTACGCTCAAGGATACCAGTCCCCCAGCTTTTAAATTATCTATTAGATTATTAAGTCCAATATATTGAAAGTTTTACAAAATTGCAAAATTAAAAAAAAATTAGTTGAAGAATTATGAATTTATTTCTTAAAACTAAGCCCAACTCTAAGCCAAACTAAGCCAAATTTCAAACAGAGATAAATTTAACTTTAAACTATGTTTTAGCGTGCCGTGTTCGTTCACCATTCCCTTTAGAGCAAAACTATGTTTACAACGTCAGTAGAATTATTTTATATTAATAAATAACCATGTCGCATAAAAATAAAACATTAAGAAAATTTAAAAAAAAACTATTCTCGATACATACTAGAACGTGTAAACAAGGGTTTCATTAACCGCCCATGTCAAAGTGTAAATATTGACCATTTGAAATTGCTGCCTTTCCTGGCCATTAAACACGCTAAATGGTTTGTAAGTTCCCTGATAATCCGGTACCATACACAAACGATATTATAGATTGTGTGAACATACCGCATAGAATTGGGATGATATCCCGAATTGGTGCTTCTTATGGTTAATGTTTATGTAAATAGGTTCTGGTTGTTTGATAACTGTAAGTTTGTATTAGATTTTGATTTCCAATTCACCTTCCTTATACAATATTGGTTGTAACGTCTACGATTTGACATCTAATTAACTGGTTTAAGTTGACAGTTCGACTAGATAGAAGGTTGCTTTTTTTAATTTATTCAGATCTGTAAGACCTATTGGATGGTGCACAGTTAAGTTGAGAATTTTCTTACCAGGCATCACTAATGTACCATATGACTTGCTAGTGACAATCTACAAACAATCCAGAACAAGATCTTTAAAATGATCCTGAACAATCCTCAAAAGGTTAAAAATTATGAGGTTCATCGCTGTTCATCCTGCCTCGGACCGTCGGGGCAGCAACAGCTCGTCGTTTAAGGTGATTCGATACGTCAGCTTTTTCTCTCCTTTGTATATGTCAGTGAATTGATTATCATTGATGCTTAAGGTTGAGTGCACATCATGAACCGTAAACATAGCTTCTAGAGTTCGTTATTATTAGGCCAAATGTGTAACAGTTAAAAAAACAGTAAGTTAAAAATAGTGATATCTATCTTCCTAATTTTTTAAACATTATCTGTTTACCATCCAATATTGAAACCTTCACTAAATTTCTATTTCTATTTACATACAATTTGTAAAATTTCTATAAAGTTCATATTTTGCGTAAAGAGAAATGAGTAATTCTCGTTGAAACTAAGCTGCCATTGGCATATGGTCTTTAAATATTTAAATATATCCGCTAGATTGGTCGAAGCTGATGAAAAAAATGAGATTGACACTTTCCTTAGTTAAAATTAATGGACCTTTTGCTCACCAAGATGCCTTATGGTTTTCAAAAAGCTGAATTTCTAGCAATTCTTAACATATTTATCATGTTAATTCTTTAAAATTTCATATGAAGCCCTCCTGCAAACAACACGTAATATGAAGAGGAAGGATACTCGTGACTGGATCGAGGTTCGGTTAATCAGATGGTTGACAGGTGAGCGCTGAACTTTCCGATAACCGGTCTAAATTTCTCCTCCTGGCCAACCTGAGCGTTTAGATCTCTGATAACGATTTTGACGTCATAGTTTGGGCATCTATCGTATACTCGTTCCAGGGGCGCGTAAAAAGCGTCTTTATCATCATCGTCACTTCCTAGGTGAGGGCTATGCACTTTTATTACGCTAACATTGAAGAAACGGCCATTGATCCTCAACTTGCACATTCTGTTGTCGATTGGCCACCACTCAATCACGCGCTTTTGCATTTTATCCATCACGATAAAAGCTGTACCCAGCTTCATGTATGTTTCCACAGCTCTGGTAGCTGGTATAACCATCCATATACGTATGTACCGACGATCCCTTCCAGCTTATCGGCCTGGCTTACACAGAAACAAATTCTGAATTTTAGTTATCGCGTAAAATCTCCCTTCGTTTAATTTTGAGCTACTCTTGGCATAAATAGTGAAATCGTTTACAAGCTTGCATACAATATTGCTAATTTATGCGATATTGCGCTTAAATTTACACGAAATATCGCGTACATTTATGCCAAATCTAGCGTTAATTTTATGTGCGCTACATCTCGCAGAAATTTACATGAATTTTTCGAACGGTGTATCTGATGAGGCCCGTATATAGTCAAAAAGGCGAAACAACATGCCTATGGTTACTTGGGTTACACGAAGTTCCCTGAATTTGTTTGAAGTACACTAGTCTTCTTTTAAGCTGAGGTTCCCTGAATTCCTTTGAAGTTCTTGCCAATATTCGTATCTGCCAAGTTCCCTGTACTTCTACAGAATTCCCTTAAATATTCCATATCCATGAAACTTTAACTAAGTGCCCTGTTAATAAAAGAAGATGCCGGAAGAATTATGAACTTTCTAGAAATTAAACAAGATTCCCTCTAAAACTTCAATAAAGTTCCCAAAACTTGGACAAACTTCCTACTTCTACAAAGTTTTCCCGATTTTTTACAAAGCTCCCTGAATTTCTACGCAGTTCTCTGAAGCTCCCCGGATTTCAATTAATTTTTCGGAATTCCTACGATTTCTACGAGTTTCTGAAAAATTCACGAAATTTCTCTAAACTTCTACAAAGTTTGATGAAGTTCTGCCAAATTAGCTAAAGTATCTTAAAAATTATCTGCACTTCTACGAGATTTATTGCTGAACTCCTATGTCGCATTAATCGCCATTGTCGTGACTGGACCGAGGTTTCCTGCCTCGGTCATGGTTCCACGAATCTACCGCTCAGCTTGTGTTCCGATGTAGTAACCGGACCGAGGTTTCCAGCCTCAGTCACGGTTCCACAAATCTGCTGCTACCTCTGTTGCTATCCCTTCTGCTGGTGGTCCTTTGCTGGTCGTCCGCTCTCTCCATAGTCCGTCATAAGAATGTGGAACGCTTCACGAATTTCTTATGACGGACTGTGAAGAGAGCGGACGACCAGCAAAGGACCACCAGCAAAAAGGATAGCGGCACCAGCGGCAGATTCGTGAAACCGTGACCGAGGGTGGAAACCTCGGTCCAGTCACGACAGGTGCGTTCATCACAATGATTTTGACATTTGGTTTTTCTCGACGGAAGTTTGTTCTGTGTTCCAGATTCACTAAGGATGTTGAAGAATCGTGCAATTCAGCAGAGTTGCGACCTATCACTATCACGATCGTCAAAAAGCTGATGATAGTAACGCTTGGTACATTCCTATCAATGTGCTTGTCGAAGCACTCCCCGTGGCCATCCATCAAGTTGACGAAAGAAGTAAAAATCAACTGATGAATTTCGTCTTCGATGGTGATCCATCGCCGATCTGGTCATTCCCGACATCACGAACTCATCTGTGCTCGTTTTGAAGCAGATGCTGCTTTGCTTGATTATGTGAATGTGTTGGTGAGTGAGCCCAATAGCTTCGTTTAACTTTGGCAGCTTTATTTGTAACTTACACAATCGTGCGTGCCGAGACGAACTTGGAATGCGTACACACTAAGATTTTTTTACAGGAGTCAGTATTTTTTTACTGGGTTTTCGAATTACTGAAAAAGTCGGTAAAAATTCAAATGACCGTTATCCGTAAGGAATCAATGAAATCGACCAATTTTATTTTCTATCATTAAATGGGGTTAACAGAACTAAGTATGTACAAGTTCAGAACAAATTTTCTCATTAATAAATTTTCCACAGATTTTTAAACTTTTACCGAACAGTTCCGCAATTCAAAAACTCGGTAAAACCGTACTGACTCGATTAGTGTGTAGGCATTGTATTCATTTTCTTCAGTCGTTTCGCTTTTTATCATCATCGTACTGCAGAAGTCTTCACTGTTTTCGTTGTGCTTTACATCATCAGCAGCGAGTGTGACGTTTTGCCTGTGAGAAGTGACCATTACTGGTTTTGAAATCTAAGATGGCCGCAAAAAACATTCATTCCGAATTAAAGCCCTATCTTTCCCCTTCACAATAACGTATTGTTTGCAGAACGGTTCCATATGAAATTTCAAAGATGTAACATGATAAAAATGTTAATAATTGCTAGAAATTCAACTATTTTGAAAACGTTAAGGCCCCTTGGTGAGCGAGGGGTCCTTTAATTTGAGTTAAGGAATGTGACCAATCTCATTTTTTCAATAGTTCAACCAATCAAGCGGATATATTTAAATATTTCAAGACAATGTATAAATGGCGGCCTGGTTTCAACGAGAATTACAAGTTTACACGCATGTAGAATATAATTTTGAATATTACTGGTGATGTAATCTGTGTATATAAGAAGACAGCCCCGGTATAGTTTACATTGATAAGACATTAAATGGTGTACACTGCAGTTCACAATTTACTCACCAGGCAGCACTAGTGTGTCATTTGGTTTCAAGTTGGTTGTTGTAACATGACAGCTCGACTAGGTAGAAGGTTCCTATGTTTGGTAAAGTTGTTCTGGTTGGCAAGACCAAGGATGATGGACATCTTAGTTAATGCCTTATATTGCAACAATGACAATTAACGGGCTTGTTGGTTACTTGGATCATCCGCTGCTCAAATATTTGGCTCCAAAGGTCAGTTTATTCAGTTAATTCCAGCATCTGGCCGTGTAAACAGTGAGCCGCGTCACCTTACCGGTCCTGCTGAGTTTCCGATTGACAATTACCTAATACTATTCGATCGGGTGGAATTCGGAATAATTAGGAAGATTCACAAAGGTATCTCCTGGCAGTCCCAGCTTTAGTGACAGCTTGCCAAATCTAGCCAAGACGTCATATGTCCACTTTATTGGTGGAATGCATTTTTCCGGACACTCTTGTTGGTATAGCTGCGAGTCCATCGTATTGTTTGTCACAAAACCAGGAGTTTTGGCCACAGCTGTAGATCCCCAGCCAGTTAATCAGCTTTTGGGAGAGTTTGTCGGCGGAAACGAACCTTAACTTGCCAGAGATATCTCCTGGCGCAGTGGCCATTTTGTTATTATTTTATTTTGGGCAATTTCAATGTTTTCGTGATTTTCGGATCGACTAAACACCGTATGAAAAATTAAATTCAATTCCTGCGATGTATAGCTCACAAGTTACTAACGCAATTTCGTATTTTATGCCAACTAAAGCTCAAATTAAACAAAAGGAGCTTTTAAGTGACAGTTAAAAATTTTAATTGTTTTATCTGTCTTCCAATGAACAACTTTTTAAAAACTGCACGAATCAAAACGAAGCGCTGAAAGAGGAGAACATTCAAAACAAACTGCTGTTAATATATTCCAGAAATGACCACTAGAAGCGGTGCGTTACTATACCAGAATCTAATTGATGCACACTTCATAAGATTTTTTTTTTGAAGAGTGGGACAAATGCAGGTCCTAAATCAACTAGTTGGCCCAACCCAGACAACCAGAAGTCGTATAACAATGTACAGGCAGTATTGTAAATTGTTACAGTTTAAGTCAAAATCGCATATAAGAATGGCATACCTCACATTATGTTTAATTTAAGTCGTATAGAATGCAAATTTCCGACTTATATACGATGACTCATTTTTCCGTCGTACTGTATCACAAATTATATCGGATTACATCGTAAGACATTTCAAAATGAATTTGTTATTACAGATTAAATCGTATATGATGTTAAATCAACTCGTTTCAAATTAAATTAATATATGCACGTATATGGCCTCCACTTTTGTACGTATAAGCCATTTATTTGCATTATATACGAATTGTTTGTTTGTATATATGTTTGTATATCACGAAAACAACTTTGAATATACGTGCATTCTGGTTGTCTGGGAAAGTTTATGTCGAGTACTATTAATTAATGAAGGTTAAGTTTGTCTCCTTCTACAATTTCGTAACACTGTGCGATTGAACAACAACTGTAAAATTGAACGGTGGTTAGATGATATGATCGGTTAGAGCAATTGAAGCAGTTTTAGGTTATTTTCATGATATTTTTACTATTAAGCAGATAAACTGTAAAATTATGCTTTTCGCAACACCGATACCAATTAGGATGTGTGAAGTAATGTTCAATAAGAGATTAACATCGTCTATTTAAACAAATCACATTTTCTTCAGATTTTAAAGAAAATATAGCCAAGAGGTAAAACAAATTTTAGATGGATGGAGCAACATTATATTCCAGACTTCTTGGCAATGTGTGCCTTTGTATTTTATAACTCAGCAAATGAAAGAATTATTCCTTCCTTTCTCGAGACTGATTAAATTTTAACGATTCGTCAGTTGTTTAAATTATTTAATATGGAAACATTCTCGTAATTTGCCACGCCGGATAGTAACCGATCCAGTTGGTTTACTGAAAATAAAAATCCTCAGAGGGAGAGATGGACGGAGAAATAAAAATGCAATTCAGCAGCAGGGTTTTGTATGTCAAATATGCTGCAACCATTGCCATTTCAAATGACTTATCAATTTGATTTGATGTACGTGCAAAATAATAATTGAGTGCATCGCAATAAGCAAGCAAAGATCAATTGAACAATAGAGTTAGGAAATTTGGATCTCAAAATGTTACCTGGTCATCTCTCCCTCTGAGTATTTCTTGATGAAACCATGCTAAAGGATCAGGAATTGCCATTTTTTGCTCAAATACTACGTTTAAATCTAAAAATCTACAGCTAAACTCATCTAAACCTATCGTAAGCAATTATGATATGTATGGATAAATGTGATTTAAAAAAACAAAAAACGGAAGACAAATCACTAGAAGTACAAATCATTACTTTGTAAAGCACCTGTCTTCTAGATAATAAAAAAAACAACAAACAAGAGTTACATGATAGTTCATGCAAACGAAAGAGAATGCACCTAACCACTAATAGTCCTAAGCTTCTTTGCCTGGAATGGTACTGAAAATCCTAACTACGCATTGATAATACAGAGGTTAATACAGAGTCATGCATAAAGTTAAAACGTACCTATGATCAACTAAAACATTTTTAGTTCTTTTTTCATAATCTCAATGCATACGCTCTAGCGCTTAGTTCAGCGATCGGATTCAAGTGTGACTAATTTTAGGTATTTGATGCATTGTGACAAAACACACTATTTTAAAAGTGCTTTCGACATTGCCTCTATTAAATAATATAACTAATGACAGGATTCGAAATGAACGAAACTTTAACAAACTCAAAAGAAGCGACAATTGTAGGGTTGAAATCGAAGGAGGGATCTAAACCAAGATCCAGTGTGGTAGGTTAACTAAATAAGACTATAAATCCAATAGCACTGTTAGAGTATGGGTAAAGCGAACGGGATGTCGTACTTTGAGCATATTTAGATGCCGCGTTTACGGATTGCACCTGGAAAAGTAAGTAAGCTACCAGATGCAAAGTTAGGAATGCGAGCGCCGTGGTTCTCTGATATGGAATCAACATTAACAGGATTTAAAACTTGTGGTATCTGATGGCAAGTGAAATGATGATTCCATGTTATGACTTGATTCTTGATATTTAAGTACTGCGAGAATTCTGGCAAAATGACATACCGAAACATACTAAAACGTTTGAAATTAAGAAAAGTGGTATGTAAATACGAATCACACAAACCTAGATAGTTTCACAATACGAAGTGCAATCTTTGCTGATCCCGCTCGCAATCCGTTGAAAATCAGCAAAAGTGTGTAGCATCCTGGTAGGGGAGTTGAGGGTGTTTCAAGCTTCAACTCGAGAAGATCGTGCTCGAAAAGATACTATTAGCTAGAGTGTCAACTATCATAGAGCTATATTAAACAAACTTGACGAGAAAGAAGGTATTCACAACTTGTAGAGAACGCTATGCCAAAACTGATGCTCCAGCTGACGAGTTATAGTATCTAATGCGGATTCTTTTCACTATACAGAGAAAACGATGACTGCTGCTAGACAAAATTCCAGTTCGTATCAAAAAACAACAACACCAAACCATCTCATAGTACGAACCGAAAACAGAAGAGATACAGATCTGAACTAAAAAAGTCGAAAACCAAAACAATACCGAAGGAGAAAATTAAACATAGTGATGTCAATGAGTTTTACAGCTTAAGTGAATCGAGTGATGCAATTGAGGATCGCCTAGATAGACCCAAACTAGGTGGTCCACTGACCAGTGATGTGGTTCCGAATAGTTTGTACCATCCGATGACTAAATGTGATAGGTTTAGGTTGTCCAGCATTATTTGAGCTACACCCATGAACACTTTTTTTCCTTCCATTCGTCCGTAATCACCCCATACCGTCACCTAAAAAAGAAAGAAAAATTTCAAACGTATCAAGTCACGCTCCGGGGCCCCACCCAACGAGGCTCCTCTTACTTGTAGTATGCAGCCAGCAAATGGTTCTCTAAACAGTAATTGTTGTTGATATAATGGATCTAACGTTTTCCTAGCAGTCGTTGTTTTAGCTTTTTCTATACACTTTTTACCGGAAACTAAATACACTTTAACATAAGGCGCTGGAAGTACTTTTGAGCCAGGACGTGCCTAGAAGAAATAAAAAAATAAATTATAATCCTTTCTGAATTGACTCTGCCGATCAGCTGCGATGAACTCACCTGCAAATCTCTCGCTCTTATCACTTCAACTTCTAAGGAACCCTTCTGATAGTACATAGACAGTTGAATATCACCTAAGGCAGGAGCACCCAGTACTTGGCGTCCGACAAGCTGTCCTGGTCCCAAACCCTCGATGAAGTCCGACAAAGGTCCGGTATCGCCGGCCATCCGCAGCGATGGTGACCACCTTCGTCGGAGGTGATTTATTTGTGAGATAGATAGAAAATCACAGTTAGAAGGATGCATTTTCTTCGCTACTCAAAAAATCCAAAACGAAATGATTATACTTATAGTGAACGGAACTCGTTCCTGCATGCAGGAATCAACTACAGGAAATGATTTACTAAAAGAAGTGAGATAGTGAACTACGGCAAGTGTGATAGGCAGATCTTGACGAATGGATATAGCTTAACTCTCAAACCTCCAACGTCTGATACTAAAACATGTTAAAACTATTATAACTCCGTCATTTCTGAACAAATTGTTATCTATCCATCGAAAAAAAAAACTGCAAAATCCTCAAGTTTTGATAACTTATAAATGATTTGTGGATATTTTGAATTGAAATGGGGTAGTTTTTTGACGTTGGGGGTTTGAGGGTTAATTAAAATATAAATTGAATTTCAGCAGCATGCATTAGTGATATTGAGGGCAACTGCATCTGTTTTGAACATTGCAGACGTTGTTATAAATTGCAATTGATTTTTCATATATTGTCAAAACTGGTGCAGCTATTATTATGTGAAAAGCAAGGATCAGCGATGAAAGTAAATTGTATATGTTGTTTTAATGTAAGAATTCGAAACACGTTATATTTGTATCTGAACCAAGGTACGGTTTGACTTAAATCCAAAAGTTCCTATATAATATGTAATTGTGCCATTATTAGGGTTTACTTCAGTTATCGTACATGTTATAACTTGTCAATGTTAGAAAGAAGGAGCCAACACATTTTTTACGCATTGCTTCAATCTTCTCAAAAAAATTTGTTTTTTTTTTGTATTTTACCCATTCCAGATTCTTCCAGAGCACCCAAAAGTTCAACTTTGCAAAAACCGTTTCAACTTTCCCCGATGTACCTTATTTAAATTTCCTTAAAACGTTTTGTCCACTCGACCTTTTGTCCATTTCAGCCTTTTTAACATTTCAACAATTTGTCCATTCGTCGTTTAATCCATTCGACCTTTTGTTCATTGTGAACTTTTTTCTTGTTAATTTCATTTGACGTTTGGTTCATTTTAATCATTTGTCCATTTAACCCTTTGACCCCGTAACTTTCATTAAACCTTTTATCCGTTCGACCTTTTGTCCAGTGACGAAATAGGGAAGCTCATTCAACATTTTGACCCTTCGATAATTTAACCATTCGACCTTTTCTCCATTCGACATTATGAACCGTCGACTATTTGTCCACTCGACCTTTTTTCCTTTGTCTAATTGTCCTTAAACCAGTGTAACCATCTAGCTCACTAGCATCTAGCAGCAACTGGTGTACTGTATTACCACTACTTAGAACGTTCTTTCGACAATACACTGTGGTCCTAAACGGCAATTTATAAAATATTTAATCAGTTGCTATTGATTTTAGAGAGTTGATGTCCTGATAAAAGTTGTTTGTATTTATATGGGCCACCTCTTCGTAAAAATATGGTTAGGGTGGTCCTCATTTTTACTTACCAACCTAACTTTTTTGTTGAAGTTATAGCTGATTCGATTCTTGAGCAAAGTTGTAGCATAAAATATTTCAATTTACTTTGCTGCAGATACAATTTTTCTAGCTCTTCATCTGACCATACTAGAGTTATTTGTGTTCTTTAAGCAAACATGTGTTTTTAAATGTTACGAAAAAGTGATGTTGAGAAGAGTTGTAGGGAAAATTATGATGCACATTTTTGCTGAACAAATTGGGTATACACGAAAAGCATACAATATTGAGTTGTTAGTTACCCATGTAGTTGAAAAGATTTTTCTTTTTCTTTATACGGCATCTGAAAAGCTATGAAAAACGCGGTGAAAACTGCAAGAACAACATTTTAAATTGCAGTAAATTGCCTTTAAAAATTCCTCAATACTTCAGAAAAGCTCTAGTATGTAATTGTAATTGTTCTTCAGTAAATATACTTAAAATATTTTTTTCTATAACTTTGCTCTAGAGTGAAACCATTTAAATCATCAAACACAAATTTTAGGTTTCTGGTTTAAGTAAACATGATGACCACCCTAATCATCACTTTCGTAAAAAGGAGGCCCATTTCAACGCAAACAACTTTTCCCGAGAGCCTAATGCCTCGGATACACTTGCATGACAATCTATGAAAATTAGTATTAGGGGAAATGTCTCTAATGTTGGCCTATGGATCTAAGATTGGGCCCATCGCTAAAAATCTGCTATTTATCTATTTTATCTAGATGAACGCGTCATTTCGTCGATACTAATGGATATTTTTGGTTGCTATTGAAAATTTAGTCGATTGCTGATATGTATGGGCCCAAATTAGGGACACTTAGGCCGACATTACCTACATTTCCCCTATTTGTATAATAAATTATGAGCAAATCCAAAAACTATACAAGTTTGACCATAGATGTGCTCATAATTTATCATACATCATGCTCATGCTCATAGTTGATCATACAAGTGTATCCGCGGCATAACCCTCTTAAATGAATAGCAACAGAGTAAATAATATTGTTCATGCTAAATTGCCGTTGCGAACCACAGTTATCCATGTCGTCAGCAAAGTAAACGAATTGGCTGGATTTATTGAAAATCGTGCAAGTTCCACAACATCTTCAGCGCAATGTTGAAAAGTGGACATGAAAAACGTCGCCTTGTCGAAGACCTTTGCGTATTTTAAACGAGTTTAATAACCCGACAAATTATTTTAGCTGCAGCAAAGTTTATACAGAAAAAAAATCAACTGCTTGAGCCAACCTGTAAATACTGTTATGCAGGTAAAATTGAAACTTGCGAACGTACCCTATATGTTTACACTATCTATATACACCCACTATAGTAGCCTTGATCAGTCTAGTCAGTTTCTAGAGAAACCCTGGCTCTTCCATAATTTTCCATTGCTCTTCAAGGTCATTGGTATCGTGAGCGTCCTTGAAATAGATGAATCGATGGTGCGTAGAAACTTGATGATCGTGAGACTCTTGGAGGATTTGCCGTAACGTACGGATTGATCTGGTATCGATCATCGGTCCACAAAACCGGTTGATATCTTCCCACAAATCCGCTCACTAGCGGTGAATGTACTTTGTATGTTTCGTTGAGAATTGTGATGGCTCGATAGTTCTCACATTCTAATTTGTCACCTTTTTTGTACCTATATTCGACATACTCCCTCTTTCCACTCCTCAGGGAGCTGTTCTGATTCCTTCAGTTGGAGCAGACATACATAGATGTTGAGGGAGCATGCATAAGGTGCTACCCATAGGTCCCTGGCAGAGAGAAAGCTGGTGACCGAGTTGACGATTATTAATAAAATCTTTTGCCATCTCGGTCACCAGATTTCAATCTGCTAAAGGCCATAAATTTCAGAGACAGTTTTTGAGCGTAGAGGGATGTTCATTAGAGTGATGCAAAAATGTAATGTATAGAACAAAAGTTATTAATGGTTCAAGACGCTAATCATTAGCAAAACGATATTTTTTCGCTCTCATTCTCTCTCAATATCACGCGTGATATTGCAACAAATATCATGCTTGATTTTAACTATACTAGCTCCTTTGATAAGTAAAATTTTATCTAAGAGTTAATTCAACACAAAAACGATCCAAGCGCACATTTTTTTTTGATTGTGTAGTTCCGGAGAAATGTCCTCATTCCTCCGGCTCTTATGGGTGTGATATATGACAGATAAACCATTCTAAACGATGATCATCTTAACTCTAGTTTATTTAAGTCATATTTTCTATTAATATACATACACAGGTAAATCCCTTGCGGAAGGTCAATATTCCTTAATAATTTACCTCTAGAAATCTACCTATGTTTATCATACAACTGCGCGAGGTAGTTCTTTAGGAGTATTGGTGGTAATTTACCACGCTGGTGAGCTTTGTTAGCTTTATATTCGGAGCTACGATATCGCAGCTTGTAGCTAATATCATCCGTAGTTGTTTGCTTGTTGATGTTTTCTACGGAAATCAAGCGTGATAATGGTCATTGGTTGGATTTAATTTTTTTTTTTTATATTTTCCAAAAACTGCTTATGATATCCTAAATGAAATACTCAGCAGGCAACATTGGTGTATCTGGCACGTGGAATACACGGCGATACAAATTTGAGTTTAGTTTACTTATAATCGGCAAAAGTGCAGGAACGCAGCGATGATTAAATGTGCCTCGTGTTTTTCTGTGGAAAACCTTAAAAATCTGCAGGAAAATGAGGAAATTTGACGAAAATTTTACTCAGTCTAGGAGTAGTACCAATAGACTGAGTGAATTCAATCTTTACTTTTCTCATATTCAAGTTTTTCCAGGAGAAACTTTGAAAATCCTCATCGCTGAGTACCTGCACTTTATGCGATTTATGAGTAAGCTAAACTCAAATTTGGGTCGTTCTCATTCGTCGTGTAGAACACAAAAATCATGGCTGCTATACACTGCACAATACAGTGTTGCCTACAAAGCAGCTGATTGATCATGTCATAAGATTACCAATCTCTTAAATGATTAATAACAATTTAAATTGACGTTTGGCTGGAAATCAAATTATGTAGCTGATAAAATTTCCTTCAAGAATAGGTGATGATTTTTTCTCATAGTAATATGAAAAAAAGACTAGAAGGCAATAAACAAAAAGTTCGATTAGCCCACAGTACTTTACTTCTGTACAAACAGATTTTGAACATTCAGATTATTCAAATTTCCGGAGGATGATCAGACTCCGATATTAAACCGTTTGGGCAGTGTGAAGCAATAATTTCAAATTTTGCATCAGTCTAATGTTCTTACCAATTCTTCATCAATTTCTATGAGGCCGTAGACACTTGCCGACCCCCTTCCATAATCTGTCTAAGTAGTTTATTAACAGTTCTTAAGCTGGATCTGGCGGAAATAGTTGTTGAGTTTTATTTCGTCGATTTCAATTAAAATCAGGGTGCCTTCCATTCATTTTGACTAAAAAAATGTTTTATGAAATTATGGAATAATAGGATATTATGATGATATTTTGTATGTGTAAGTAATAAGAAAAGATTGTAAAGTTTGTGTTTCACACATCAAATCTCCAAATTTAGCTTTGACAGAGTCACAATGAGCGTTTTTCTGATCGCCTCATCGCGAAGAGTGAAGAGCGAAGAGTGGGTGAGATAAATTACAAAATCGCTTATTGCGACTCTCATGTAGCAAAATTAGCAGGTATTATGTGTCAAACACAAACTTAAAAATCTTTTCTTGTTGTTTACATATTAAAAATATTTTCATAACATCCTATTATTCCATAATTTCTTAAAACATTTGTTTAGTCAAAATGAATGGAAGGCACCCTGATTAAAATGTAGAGTTACTAGAAAATGTTGTACATGCACTGTGTGCTCTGGTACAGCAAAACATGATAATGGAAGCTAATTATAAGTAATTTGTAAATAAATTAACGAATGGCTTTTCAACAGCAAAAAAAAATGGTTCGAGTTTAACAGTTCAAATTGGCTCAAAAGTACGTCACGTGAAATTAAGGCAAAATAAACCCTCGCTTCCCCTTTTCGTCACTCATTTCCTTGACCGTTGGTATTGGATGTAACAGAACTCCTCCTGATCCCGCCTGATATGTGAAGTTACAAATCGACCTCACATCTTCACTATTACTATAGTCTGTATTAGAGAGGGTATAGTATAAGAGAGGACTGGCTGGTTTTGAGTCAAACGGACTGTCAAAGCCAGAGCCAATCGAGCAGCGCCTATCTTGCATTGGTATTGTTGCTAGAAACTACCTAGACATAGGTTGCAAAGGAAGTTTGTTCTGGATCCGCTCTTCTCTTATACTAGACCCTCTCTAGTGTAGTGGTTTTCTCATCAGCTGGTACAATTCGCGGATCATTTGCCTGCACCACGTTCCGCTTTCCATCGGCACTTCTAGTGCCAATCACCAACGAACATCGATTGCCATCCATTGATGACAATCAGGCAGCTCAACATCCATCAACACCCATCAACACACATGGGCCGGGACCAATGGCTTTACTTCCCTTCCGAAGGAAGACGTGATAAATTTGTATGCCTTAGAAAAATTGCCCCCGACTCCAGCAGGGATTGAACCCAGGCGCATTAGGGTGAGAAGCAGTCAAGTGTTAATTTGCGAGGACGAGCAAGCATTATCTAACCGGGAAATATAAGATTCTATTACAGGTTTCCATTAAAATAAAGCAGAATTTGTAGACGTTTCATTGCATGAACAGATTCTGCAACGATTATCGGAAGGATTTTTTAATAATTTTGTAATGTTTGCAATGTTCATATGTTGAATGTGCAGTTAAATATGTACGAAAGTATTAGTTCTGGAAAATATTGCTCGTACGCTACAGTCACTTGAGAGAACTGACGTTACATTTGCTGCAAGAAATAATGCAGATAATGTAAGAAATCCACCCTTGCATTTGATGTTCATGCCCTTTGTTTTGCGTGCTGTATCGACAAATCGACTTTGATGCCAATGTTTACAACATCTTGAAAATTCATCAGAGCATTGTATGCGGGCTTTATTTCATACCATCATATCTTGCTATCCAGCTAGACTGCGTGCAAGAACGTTCTTTCTACCACAAGGAGCGCTAGTGTTCGCCAATGCTTCACTATGTGGATTCGACGGATAAATTCTGTTCTGTGGCTGGTGGTTTGCATTCTCACAACTTACTCTTTCAGCTTTACAATACAGGATATGAGCGGTGCGGAAATTGGTCTCTAAAAATTCACATCAATACCCCATACAAAAATACAAATGTTTCGAATTCTTTTTTTATTATAATAATATTTTAATACAGTAGCAGATTGGTTAAACTAATACTTTGATGAATAATAATGAAGCAACTGTAATTCTAGAAATGTATACTATCATTAAATGCAGTGGTCAAGAATGGCAAGAAAAAAAAGATGAAGTAATTAAAGCCAATGGAGAAGATAGAGAAAGCTTACAAGTGCACTTAAATGGAACTACATTCTAAAATGGAACTATAATTCAGTTACGATGCAGCAGTTTCCATCTCAGAGAGAACTAGGTACGAATAGTGCGTGGTTCATTCCAGAAGAAGACAATAAGAAGTCATCCTCAAGAATATACTCGATTATTCTTGTGACGATTGGTGGTGACACAAGACATTGTCTATTGCTATGTAAGGAGGATTTCAAAAAGGCAGATTCTTAGGGCAGTACGGTACAGAGATTTGTTTACAATCGAGACATATGGTTGACATCATTGGATAAGATTTTGAATGTGTGGCTAGACATATGATTTTGGGTTATAGAACAGTACATTCGGCAATTCGGTCTCATCAAACTATTTCAATACAGCTTGAATTACAGGGAGAGATAGATAGTTGAAATTTATTCCGAGAGTTACGGTTTTTATTGGAGGATTTGCTCGACAAAATAGCTTGCAACACATGCAACATGCATAGAAACGAAACAAGAAAGTTTACAAGGTGCAGGAACTAAAAAAAAACGGTGTGTAGTACGTTAAAGGCTCCAAGTGTTATATGGGATGCTTCATTTTTTGTGCTTTGGGAAAGTAATGGCATTGAGAAAACCATCTTTTGTTACTACTTTAACTGCATTAGCGTTTACCTAGACAATGAGTTAATTTCTTCGCCACAGATTTTAAATACATATTGTGTCTTGATAAACTGTGAAAAGCTGATCCCGTAAAAGGTCTTTGTTTTTGATCGGTTTTTATTATATAAAATACTTGGAACATATTTTAGATACTCAAACTACTTCAAAAGTGTTGAAGCAAACCAATGAACAGATGTACTTAATGACACTTAATCGGTAAAATGGTGTACTTTCACGGTACCGATGCTCAAACAAAAAGAAACCTGGAGGATACTAAAACACATTGAGAAAAAGAAGTTAACATAAGTTGATAGCAATTATGATATGCAGTAGATCGGTCCAATATTGTCGTAAGCTCGACCAAACAAACGAAACTCTAAAGAACTCTTCAACAATTGTAACCAAGATTTTTAGCGGCATTCGAGCAGTTGTGCAAGTTTACGACATTATTCTTAGCACTCGTATAGAGAAGCAAGTACACACTGAAAGAATTTCAAAAAAACACTCTTGCAAAACGAACCAATCGGGAAGGCAACAGGAAGATTAGAACACGTAGTAGAGTGAACCACAGAACACGTAGAATCAAGGAAAATAGTTAACCAAATCATTGTTCGCAGACAATAGAGAATAGAGAAAATAACAAAGGCAACACAAAGTTGGCACCCGCAGTGGAAGCGGAAACTTACGAGGAGCCCTCGGAGCTAGAGATTGAATGTAAACTTCCGGCACGATAGGCCGCCGACTGTGGTGGAATCGGTGTCACTTCGACCGATCGTTGGATCGATCCGGCTGAGGATCGCTTGCGTTGCGATGTGGACGATGAAGATGATGGCGATATTCCTTGGTCTGTGAGTGATTTAGGCGTGTATTTACAATGTTTACAAACAGAATAACATTCAAAATAATATGGTATCGGTATTGCATATATCTTCAGGATGCTTTTGCATTTGGGATCCATGGCGAAACGAAACGTTAGCTCGGTGAAAGATTGATTCGGAATAGTTGGTTCGGCATTCTAACTTGTACAGTGTCTATGCATTTCAAGAGTTCTAGAGTTTATTGTGGTAAATCATAACGAGGAGCAGAGAACTCGGAACGGAGGGAAAGAAAATAAATTCAAACTAGCAGTGTCAAAGTATGGAAAAGCAGCATGTTTTTGAAACCCACGGGATCATGCGTACATGTCAGATTTGACATTCATCTTTTTGGTACGTCTTAAACCGTTTTAAGCCAGATTCTCACAGTCAAGTATCCGTAAAAAAAAATCTCTAAGATAAAACATTTGCTGAAACATTTATCTAGCTCAGCACTGTTACTTTTCCTGAGATCTAGAAAAAATTCCATCCCGAAAACTTTCTGGACTGGACCGGAAATCGAATCGCCTCCAGCATGGTCTTACTTTATAACTGCACCTTTACCGGCAGAGGTGCATAATGAATTGATTATAATGCCATTTTTTTTTGTTTAGTGGTATTGAGGTAAATACATATTCGAAGTCTGCATTAAAAATGGAACCATAAATAGCTCTGTGAAACTTTGCATGGGACCCAAGTAACCAATATAAGGCCAATATGTGATTAATATAAAGCTTAGTATGCCCTATATTAGCCGTGTATCAGCCTTATATTGCAATAAGGCGAATAAGCGGGCTTGTTGGTTACTTGCGGAGCGAGCTGTCAACTAATAGATTTTGTGTTAAAAATTAAAATTTAAATCTTGATTTAAAAATCGATATGTGAGATCGATAAAAAATAACGTTGTGATCAGAAAACAAAGCTCTTGCAGATGATGTATTAAAACCGGTATGATTTTTGAAATTCTGAGATTCTGAGGCTTGGTCATTGAAAGTTAACACAATATTCAAGATCCTAGATTAATTATCAAATCTTAAACTTGAACTTATGTTCAAGTATTTGAGCGTAAGAAAAATAATCAATATGACAAATTATTTTGATTTTAAGATTTCCAGATTTGCATAAAAAATAAGATTGTGTGCGTCGGAAAACTTGAAAGGTTTTGGGAATTTGAAGAAATTTCAGAATTTTGTCAATTCAACAAGCTTTCTAAAAAATTCTGATGATAGTTTCTGACAGAGAATTTTATGGAGATTTAGCAGCCACATCCAAATCCAGATTAAACCTAAACAGCCTTCCGAGGGAATTTTGAGCACTATTTCAATGGAATACTGCAAATATTTACATGATAATTCCGAGAAAAAACCAAGTGTTTTGTTGAAGAATTCCAATGTGAATTTTGATTTGAATGAAAAGGTGAATCTGAGATGATAATGCTCCAATAGAATTGTGAGGAGAATTTCACGGAGAATTCCAATGCAGTTCAGAGTAAAATGACAAAGATATCCTAAAGAAAACTCTTTTGAGATTGTTCGGATGATTGCATGCAAATTTTAATAAGAGTTCTAAGGGAATTCTGAAATTAATTATTATTCCAAGGGAATTCAACAAAGAGCTTCAAAAAAATTGCTGAATAAACTCCAAGAGAATCGTATTCTTCTTTTCTGAAATTGAAACAAGCTCTCCTGCAGGAGAGTTTGAAGAAAATTCAGATGATGTCAAGGGCATTCGGTGGAGTTCCAAAAATCATAGGAGAGATCCAAGGTAATTCAAAGGGAGTTCAGTAGTGGTAAGCATCCATGCTAACGGTCACGAGTTCAAAACTCATCCCCAGATAAGTAACGAATGTCCTAAGGTGCAAAAAAAGGGAATTACAAAAAGAATATCAAGGAATTTCAGTAAGTAGGTACTCCAATGAAATGCTGATCAGAATTCCATGTGTATTTCTAAAAGATTGGCTATATAGATTCTTAGCAATATTCCACGGCAATGCAGAAGTTGATGTCCATGAGAATTATCAGAAGAATTGCTAATGAGTATTAGTTTTATAAAGTGAACGCATATTTTCAGCCACAACAACTATTGATGTATTCACCATGTGTAAAATCTGTCCATGACGAATAAAAAAGAAGTCAGGGACGACCCCAGGGTAATGGTTTAGCTCCATACCTCTTACGCCATAGTCACGAGGTCACAAAACATACAACGAAGAAACTGGACCGCAACAGTTGTCCTTGCTCTAGAAAACTTTACTTTGCATCTGTCTTATCAAATTTTAAAACAAGCAATAACTGAGCTCATTCAATGGATTTACATATGACTTCATTGAGCTTTTTCACTGTTCCATCATTCATCTTCACATTTCAGGATTGATGAAGAATTTCTTGGATGCTTTTTCCAAGATCTTAGAATCACCTGAAGTATGAATCTCTTCCCCGGATAAGTCACGAATGACCTAAAACGTGATAAAGTGGTGAGATCTGGCCCTTTTTACCAATAGAAATTCTAACAAAAGTACTCATGTGATGTGAGGTAAATAAAAGATTAATTTTCATGTGATTTGAGGTATCACATGATGCATATTTCTGGAACCGGATGACTGATTCCAAAACATCAGAAAAGTTTTATGAGACTACAATACCTTTTATTTAATGGTTGTTGCGTCCAATTCGGTTCTGTGGTTGCCGAGAGACACGGCTTAGTTCCCAAAATCCGTGTTTCTCGGATTTCGTTCCATCTATATCTCCGGAACCAGATGTCTGATTCCAAAAATATTGCAATATGTTATATGGTACTACAATACCTTTAATTTGGTGGTGGTTGCGTCTAATTCGGGTCTGTGGTCAATCTAAGTCGATTGGTATATGATACTCGGTCCTCCAAACCTCGGATCGAAAGTCAGTTTGTCCAAGCGGCATGTATACCCTTCTTTGGACCTGAACCTGAATTTATCCACCTATGGTGAGATCTAAATGAAATTTTCAGCATCTGGTGGTATCCTGAACATGATCGGATGTGTCCACTGTAGTCCTGAGCACTTGGTATGGCTGTCATTGGTCTTATTTTTTTTTTAATTCTGTTGTTATTCTATGTGTTGCGTGATGTGTTTTGGTCCTAATCAAGAACTGACCTATCCCTCGAGAGTACCCGGAATATGACCGGATGTAGCCAATGTGGTCCAAAGCTCTCGGTTTGGCTGTCATTGATCTTGATGTTGAGTTCTGATGTAATTTGACATGATTGGTTTTGGTAATAACCATAAGCTGGCCACTTTCTCGGGGTAAAAATATTCCAGAATTCAAGCGCTTCCCTTACTCTCGCAGAGATGAAAGATAGAACTAGTCGGTAAATATGAAAACACAGTTAAAAAAAAAGTCATAGAAAAAATTTCATCATCGTAAAAGCAAATTTTTATTTTAAGACCCTTCATCATGCTATGAATATGGAAAATGCATATCGTAGCTTTAAATTTACCCAAAATAACAGAGTGTATTGAATGTGTATACAAAAAAGTGCAAAATAAAAAACGAAATAGACAGCAATAACAAAGAACTGTAGAATTAGATTGAAGTGAAAAAAAAAGAACTTCAGATTGAAAGCTGTTAAATAGTAGTGTTGAATATGTGATATGTGTATATGTGGCTAACCGATTAAATCGAAAACAAGAACAAAATCTACCTCATGACATTCCATTCCAATTACGTAAACCACTCGCATCTATAAAGCACCCTATTTACGAAACGGTACTACACTCCTTGCAATACAATTTTATTTCTTTTTGATTTATTTTCAGCTGAAACTCTATGTCTCCCCGTAAATTGTTTCAATATCCATTGATTTGTACCTGCCACGTATGCTAGTGATCTATCTCTGAGACTGATGGAATTGAATCGTCGTTGTAATGGGAAACCCCACGGGAAATTAGATCGTACAAACTGATGAATGACTACGGAACCAACTACAGCAACAGTTACAGGAAGATGATTTTAACACAAAAAATTAAACTCTATTACTAGTGTACACGGTTGACGTTTGTGATACTAGAAAATGTCAAACAGAGCGAGAACTAAACAATGATGAAACGGAAAATAAGAATGAAAGAGAACGGAAAAACAGAAAACTTGGAGCGAACCTGTCACCGTCTGCGCTTCCTTCACCATCGCTAGACGCTGAAGAACCGCGCGATAGGCCTCCGCGAACTTCCCCTGGTAACACTTCTTCGCTTCGGTGCACGGTAAAGGAGTTCTTGCCGCGCTTACCAAACCCCATTCGACGCTTACGACCTTTTTCATATGTTGAATGAAATTGATTATCAAAATATTATCAGTTCAAGGGGTGTCATGAAGGGATTCTTGTACATCGATGCGACACATGGAGCTAATCTCTTGCCTTACTTTTTTTTTTACTGTTACATTTTTATCGTTTAGGAACCGATTATATTAAATAAACGCCAATTTTTATTTTTTCGATGCCTCTCTCTTTGTGCGCTAGACGCACATAATCTCTCATGATTTCATACTTATCATAAATGAACGTAAAAGTAATCAAAAACCGAAAACAACACTTTTTTGATATACTTTTAAGCAAGTTACCTGTTGCCGACAGTTGCGATGTGGAGCTACTTTTCTTTCCCATACCCGTACCGAAGCGATCTCGGTCCCTCGTTGGGGTCTCACTCTTGGGCGATCGTTGATCTAGCTTGCGCCGCGAGTCCAAGCTTTGTATCACGGCCGTGTCACTTAAGCTACCGTCTGAAAAAAAGTTAAACAAACAATGATTTATAGTTCAGTTCATCGTGGAAATTATGTCTCATTTGCTGGCTAACCCAAATAAAAATCCAATACATTCCAAGCTCCTACTTATCATTATTATATGTTAGGATGAAACGGCAGAACAATGTTTTTTTTTTTTTGGTTCCATTTACGGTCCCAAACAACAGTGCAAAATTTGGGGACGATTGGTTGTAACACGGCTTTCCGCATTGCGTTTGAAATTAGTATGGGGAAAGCTACTTTTTTGCATCTTATCATGCATCTAATCATGTAAAATATAGCCCAGAAAGTGCCTAACAACTTTGCCCAAGGATGTATGGTGCTAGAATGCCTCCAAAAAATGTTATAGCTGTTCAAAGATCAATGTTTCAATTAAATACCAAAAATTACTTTTCTTGCGAACACTGCCGGTTTACCAATGAAAGACAGATTCCCAGCTTAAATAATTTCGAAGCTGATTATCTTATCGATTTGGTATGTTTGGAATATGTCCGGATGTGGCCAAAGCGGTTCTTGGAACTAAACTTGAGTTCCATTGAGCAGGTCATTGAATTTTCATGTAATTTGATGTGTCGCATGATGGGTTTTACCATAATCAGATATTGGCTTCTTCCCCCGAAACACCCGAAATATGTCCGGATATGGTCAAAGCGGTTCTTCGAACTAAATTTGAGTTGATGAATTATTCAAAAACAATAGATCTACCCATATGCGCCACATCGTTGACAACCATCAAGGAAGTAACTTGTTGTATCTGTATCATTACTCCACTCGTTTGCCGGTTTTCGCATGAAGTCGGTCGACATTTCTAAAAGGAATTAGCACTGTCAGAAATGACGTTTGAGTTGGGAGCCCAACTAAAACGTAGCCCACTTAAAGATAGCCCAACGAGCAAAATCCGACTGTGAATTAATGAAAATAAATGATTGGCGTTTTACTTCGTCCTCGTCATTCATTGTAGCATTTAAGAACTTCTCCTAGAATTTTTAAACCAGAATGAATAATGTCAAACTGGGGACTGTTTTAAAGCCACGTAGCCTTTAATGGAGAAGGAGAGTCCAGCCAAAGATACGCCCGGTGAAAATATTTTAAAATTTTAGACAAGTATACGAGGGGAAGGTAGGATCTGCAATGTCTAAAACTTGGTCTACGTGGTTTATAGACAGACTGTGACTCGATTGAGCCGCATTGTGAACTACCTTGCGTCTTCCTCGTTTCCATGCACGTGTGATGAATACATTGCGGAACAATGATTTTTTATTTAAAAAAAAATTGTTTCTCCAAAACAACTTCTCCGACATCGTTAATGTTTATAATGATCTCTCTATTAAAAATACTAAATGAAGAAGTTGTTGAACCCTCGGTTCAATCTCGGCGGAGGTCGGTGGGATTTTTCTGAGGCATAAGCATCTCTGGTCACGTCTTCCTTAGGAAGGGAAGTAAAGCCGTTGGTCCCGGCCCAACCCTCGCCGGCGAAAATCAAGAAAATCATTTATAACGTATTTTTTTCATACAAAATCAAATATCTCTGAATGTTTCATGATTTCCGTTAAAATTAAATTAAAACATCTGCCATTTGAAGGGTCAAAAATCGGTCAAGAGTTTCAGAAGCTATGAATGTTTGAAAAAAGGCTTTTATGTTTGGTTTTTGTTATTAACCTACTAAGGTACTGTTTCTTTAAAGCATTGAATTTGAAAGTGCAAAATTGCTAAAATGTGAAAATGGTGAATTTACGTCACTTTGTCATCACTTTGCAGAGCAGCGATCAGCATTTAGGGCAGCCAAAAAAAACAGTGTCTTCAAAATAGAAAATCCTGGAGTGACTTGTTTCCATACAGCAGACCGACTCCTCATCACTGTTCAGAACGTTTGGAAAGGAGGAGCAGACAACATTATAGGACTTCAAAAGCTCGACAAACATGTCCCCAAAATTACCAGTATTTTTAAAAGAACAATCATTTTACGTAAATTGTTATTCGATGGAAAATAAATCGTTCAATTATTGGAGTTGGCCAGCAAATCGTAGCAAATTAAATCATTAAAATTAAATAAACCACTCACCTATTTTATCCTCAGGCGTTCCCTCGTTATTCGAAAGACTACGGTCCAGTTCAGCACGCTCCCGCGATTCTCGCCGACCGTCACTCAGACGGTCCCGCTCATGGTCACTACTGTTTCGGTCACGATCACGCTGTCGATAGGCATCCCCTCGTCCACCGTTAGGGCCGTACCGACTCCGGTCTCTCATATCGTAATCACTTTTATGGTGATGGGACGAATTTCGTGACGATTTCGGAAGCGTTGATGACGCAGACGGTTTTGAAGCAGGGGAGCCACCCGACGATGGTTTTTTCAACGAGGTTCGTTTTGGTTCGGTTTGTAGAAGGGCGATACCATTGGAGGATTTGGAACGAATGGAAGCATTATTAGCATTTCTAGCACTATACTTGGTGCGGGGTGAAGGAGATTTACTATATTCAAAGTACTCTGGCTTTTCATTAATACTGACTGAACTGTGTCGAGTGGTATCGTTCTTACTACCGCTACTATTACCATCTTTGTGTTGAGAAACGAACTTCTTCAAGTCTTCCAAACTGGAAGTTCGGCGGGTATTAAATCGAGCCTTGCGTCTAGTTGAAGATTTACCATTGAAAGAGGAATTTCTTCCCCTAGAAAAGGGACTTTCAAACACATCATCGTCGGAACAATCCTCTTCACTGTCATCTTGACGATTTTCATCATTGGAAACCACGCTTGAGCTTCGTGTTGGGCATTTTCTGAACAGTTCTTTGGACGGATCGTTCCTATTGCAGCCTGCTACTTTTCTGTTACTACTATGAATACGTTCAGGTTCATACCCTACTGCTCTCTCTTGTTCGTATTTTCCGAAATCCAGTCTACGGTTCAATTTATCCTCCTTTATGATGTAATGTTTACGACCTTCTATGAATTCATATTTATCGTACTGTTCATTCGTTCTTCTAATGTGATTAATTTCTCCATCACTAAATGAGTGGCTTCGGTTTAAAAATGTTGGGCTTTCATCACTCAAGTACTTCATATTTTTCGGTTTCTGCAACAACTCGAGCCGCACCTCTTCGATGATCGATTTGATTGATTCAGAGCTGCTATACAGCACGCCGGTTTCACCTTTGATTTCATCTATTCTAGATTTGCTATCTGTTTTCTCCTTGGATGCTTTCACTTCCTTGGGATCGATTTCTTTGAATTTTGGCTTTGCTGCGGCTTTAGTAGTTTTCGTAGTAGTTGCGTTGGAAGATGAGGCTTTCGACTTGGCAGATCCAGAGCGATTCAATGAAGTTGAACTAGATGACTTTTTTGACACTTTAGAGCTCTTCTTGGCAGGAGAGGCCGAAGATTTGGATTTCACGAGTGATTTTGATATCTTCTCTTCGCTTTTCTTACTCTCGTGAGACTTTTCTTGCTTCTTCTTCTTAACATTTTGAACAGCTTTTTCCGGATTTCGTTCTGACTTCTGACCGCCCGCAACATCAGTGTTTTTAATAATATCAAGCGTCATATTGCTCTTATCTAAACTTGATTTAGATCCAAACGTATCAGAGTGGGTGTCGACATATTTTTCATCTTGTAATCCGTTTTCATCTAGCGATCTGGTTCTTTTTCGATAAATTTTCTCTTCAATACTGCTGGAAAATACATTTTTTCGAACGCTTTTTGTCTTATACCCAGTATCCGAGTCATAATCGATATCAATTATTTTATCTCTAGCAGCTAGTGAATGAGAACGACTTATTTGATCTCTTTGTGTTGACACTGTGTTTCCCAAATAGGTCTCCTTGAATCCTATTTCAGTACGTCCATAGAACGGTGTTTTATTCGGTAATTTCGGTAATACGGCGGGCTTTCCAAGCACAACGCCCATATCGTTCTCTAAATCACTCACATAGTAATCATCCTCCACGCGAGCACTGGCCGTCGGTACAATTCCTTTAGAATTTAAAGACGCAACCATCGCCGGATTGGTGTACGGATGGATAGGATGTAAATCAGCAAGACTTCCGATTGAAGAGCGAAATTGAAGATCTGGAGCTGAAAATTCACACACCCTGCCACCTTGGGTACTGGAATAGCGAATATTACTATCACCCAAATTCTCAGTACTGTTTCGAATGCATGTGATGGTTTGATTCTTAACTCCCGTATTAGGATCGTACACATTTGAGATGCAAATATTTCCCGGCTGATGGTCGTTTTGTTCGTAAACAAAACTATTCGGCATATTCTGATCCGAAAATGAGGATTTCAGTATTATCTGATTAGTTGCTGGAGTGACTTGCTGATTATTTACAGGTCTGTACAGGTTTGAAATGCAAATAGATTCATTTTGCTGATTAGTTGGATCTCTGGACATGCGACGGACAATATTCATAGTGTTTAAACTAGGTTCAGATGTGTTTGAACGAGTAATGTACGAAGGTCGTCGCCTTTGGAGACAATCAGCTGGTACTTGGTTGTTGTAGAAAGAATCGCCTTGTAATGACATAGCCATCGTATTGGCACCGTATTCCAAATAATTACCACACGGAAGCGATCCTGTCTTCAGCTCTACTGAGGATGGTTCTGTCGACGACATGTTTGAAAGATTCAAAGAAGTGGTCATTACATTATCGTTACCAGGATTAACAACAAAGCTCTGAAATGTGCTTTTATCTTGATTAAGCGTAATGCATTGCTTGCTATAATAGCTATTACTTGGAGGCTGAGGGACAGGAAATTGTTCGAAGGTTGAAACAGCAGGACTTGGAACAAGCCTATTATCTTCAGTAGCCGAGGGAACAACAACACTAGTAGTGGGAATTACAGGGAGCCTAGGGGGCATCTCGGTAAGTACTGGGAGGTACTCGCAAGGAGGGGCAAAGCCTTGATCAGGTACACCATCGAGGTTAGGAGGACTTAGACCAGATTGTGTAACATCGGGAAGTGTTGTATTTTGTTCCGCCTCGCTGACTGGCTGCCCAAATGGGTACTTGCTTGGAAGAGCGCACATGGAAGCCGTCGCCCAACCCGATGGGAGACTTCTATGCTGAAGACGCCTGTCATGCGCATTCCTTCCAATTCGAAAATGATTAGTCAGTATCGATGCATTTAATTGTTAATTTTGAATACATAGAAACATTATAAAATTACCTTATCCCTTTTGATGCACGCGGTCGCTCCGACTGAGTTGAAAAAGCACTTGAAGTTACACTAACTACCGACTCCATATCGGAATCGGCAAAATCACCCATAAATTCCTTATCCGGAGATAACGAGTGTCTAGGTCTAATTCTACTGTCTAATGAGTGTGTCGGCAGATCACTGTCGGAAAGTCCGGTATAGCGTTGTTCCCATCCTGAATTAAAATCGACTGACAATCTCAATACGCGCTAGTTAACTTATTAGAATTCAGCAAAGAATTACCTCCCATCCCCGTACTCCGATACGTTGGCAGATGATGACTTTGGCGGTGTCGGTACCGGGAAAAACGTCCTCCACTGCGCTCCTCGAATTCCTGTCCGAACCGCTCTCGCATTGCTGCATTTCGTGACACGTGAGGTACTTGTGGTAATTGTCGTTTCTTCGGTGAACCAGTTGGTGTCGCAGTCGCTGATCGTGATTGAAATCTTGGCGCATACTGGTGTAATGGAAGAACTGGATATTCGGTATATCTATCATCTTGTGGCGATAGGGAATCCCGACGATCATCTCGGTAGCTATCACTCGGTGCCGCAGATTGACTCCGTTGGTTCAGTGCCATCGTGCCGTTCCGACGGTAGGAAGCGGATGCCTGCGCCAAGGAATATAAGTTGTCAAATGAGTGTTACATGAAATTGGTTGCTGCAAATTAAAACACACATATAAAAACAAGGACTAAATATCCTAATTATTTTTTTATTTTAATATTTAAAGTTATATTTTGATCGGAAGTATTTGGATGTCCGTTTCAACCACTCAAGGGAGCCCTGACCAGTTCCGATTTGTATGAAAATTTGCACAATTGTGTGTTATGGGCAATCATTCACATTTTTGCGTAAATCGGTTATTTTGGATCTTGTATTTTTTTTTTCGAAATTGCTTCTTTGATGTTTTTCAATAAAGTGTAGCACTTAAACGTCACTTCTGATCGAAATGACGTCTGAGACAAAGTTGTTGAGAACAGTAAAGTCGTTCTGAAAAAAAATACAATAATTTTGTTTGGCAATTTCGCGTAAAAATTCCAAAAATTGTTAAGAACTAATATATAACGAAAAGTAAATCTTCATTAATTATCATTTATTCACTAAATAAAGCTCATGAAAAATGCAAACTTTTGAATTATTTAAAACTTTTTACACATGAAAATTGTAAAACATCAACTTTTGGACATATTTTTAAACTTTTTACAACAGTTTTTTATGTAATTTTACAACAGACAACGATAGGAAATGTCTCTAATATTTTTTCCTGTTTTAAATTACATTAAAATGTGAACAAGTAAAAAATTCAAAAATGGTTCTAAATGTTTCAAAGGTTGGCATTTTTCATCAACTTTTTTTACAAAAATATTAAAATTGAAGATATAACTTTTGAGATATATGAGTTCTTAACACTTCCCTGGATTTGTTTAGTAAGACTATATTTTTTCTCTACAACTCTATCCCAGACGTCATTTCGATAACAATTGATGTTTTCGTACTATAATTTATTGAACAATGACAGAAACCGTTTTGAAAATATTTCAACTTCCATAACGCCAAAAATTTTTAAAAATGTGAATGATTGCCCATAACACACAATTATGCAAAATTTTATGCAAATCGTAGGAGCTCGAGTTTATCCGATTTGGCATTTGGCGTCGACCTGCTCCCGTGGTTTTTTAACCCTTTATCTTCTTCCTGGATTTTGATGCTTCGTATACGAGCATTTTGTCTGCTTTCAACCTAGTGTTCACTTATGCACATCCACAGTTAAAGGGTGTATTCGATAAAAATTGCACATCGAAAATCTTCTGTGACTTTTAAACCTTGTGAAAATTTCATGGGTGGAATGAAAAGAAAGGATTGGGCATTCGGGATGGGAGATGAAATTGAATAAAACAAATTTTGTTAATCATAACTCCCTATAAATTTCAAGAAAACCCGAAAATCGGTTCATTTTGGTGAGTAAATATGTGTGTGCATTTGCTTATTTGTTTATTTGAATTTTAAACTTCAACTGACAATTATTGTCTAAATAAAGGCCAAGTAACCGATGACGAAACACGTCAGCTGATACATTGAAGTCGAAAATATATAAAAAGTTGTTGATTGCTCGATTGCTGATTGCTCGAATTGGCTCGTGTTGTGTATAATTTCGGCGCCGTGGTTCCAAAAACAGAAAGTCGTGTTGACGAAGAGGCCTCTCAGGGGCATACATATTTAGCTGAGCCAGCAGTGTTGGACAGTCAATGTCACCCGTAAGCAGCTTTCCAGCGAACATAGCTTGAGCGACCGTCCGTCTCACCTCTAATGGTTCGATTCCCAGGAGACGGCAACGCTCCTCGTACGGTGGCAAGTTTATTGGGTCACGCTAGTTGAGGAAACGAAGAGCATATCTCACAAACTTGCGTTGAACGGATTCAATTCTAGTGATCCAGCTAGCATAGAAAGGGCACCAAACAACAAAACTTGACTCCAATAAGGATCGCACAAGCGAGCAGTAGGGTGACCTGAGGCATAGCGGGTCACGGAACTCCTCGGCAATTTTGAAAATAAAGTCCAATTGTCGATTAGCTCTGGACTGGAGATGATGCCATTGTAGTGGATTCTGAAAGTGAGTCTGCAGTCCAAGGTAACGCCGAGATCCTTTATGTGCTCTACACGAGGAAGACAGCGTCCGTAGAGAACATAGTCAAACATGATTGGTTCGATTTTTCGGTGATAGGAAATAATGTTACATTTTTTGATGCTTAGACTCATCAAATTTCTTGAGCACCAATCAGCAAATACACCTAACATATTCTGGAGATCCCAAAAGTCCGATAGACTTTTGATAATTTTGTAGATTTTCGTATCGTCTGCATAGAAAACGCGGGATCCTGATGGTATCAGAAAGGCGACGTTGTTTAGAAAGATCGAAAACAGTAGCGGTCCTATGTTACTGCCTTGTGGAATTCCCGAGTTGTTTGAGAAAACATCCGATTCCAAAGCGCCAATCTTAATCCGTACATAGCGATTCACCAATTAAGATCTGAACCAATCCACAGCCGTTGACTAGACGCCAAGTATCTCCAGCTTGGCAAGCAAGATATTATGGTCCACCGTGTCAAATGCAGTTTTTAGATCCATATACACATCATCATCTTGCCATCGTATAACGGCGCCGGTGGTGTAGTGGTAAGCGTGATTACCTCTCACCCCAGCAGGCCTGGGTTCAATCCCAGTCGGCGCCGCCGGGATGTTCTGAGGCATAACATCTCTGATCACGCCTTCCTTCGGATGGGAAGTAAAGCCGTTGGTCCCCGGTTCATGAGTTGATCGGTCGATAGGTAGGGTCCAGGTGTGGGAGCTGCCTTCCTGGCACGTCGGTAGCATTGGTGCTCAGCACGCAAAACAAGATCGACGGAAAAAACAAACCAAAGGAAAAAAAAAAAATCTTGCCATCGTGAATCCATGCATCGCAAACAGTTAAAAGTAAACTGCACCAGGTTTGTGGACACGGAGCGCTTCGGGTAAAAGCCGTGTTGTTCTGTATCGATATAATTTTTGCAACACGCGAACAGAGCATCATTTATGATAATCTCGAACAATTTCAGCACACACACAGGGAGGTGATCCCACAATAATTTGCGACATTCCGTTTATCTCCTTTTTTGTAGACTAGGAACCAATGTTGGCAAAATCAGAAATCAATTGATATTGTTCCGCTTTCATGCGCTCACAATATCACGCGTGATATTGGAACAAAATATCATGCTTGATATTGATTTTACAAGCTCCTTTGATATTGCGAGACTATTCAGAACGTGCAAAAATCAAGCTAAGAGTTGACTCGACACAAAAATGACTCCATTGCACATCATTTTCTTAGAAAGAGAAAGCATAGTTTGCTATCTCTTTTTAATCAAAGCCGATGGCAGACGCGAAGAGACTGCTGCAAGCCGTTATGGAAGTTTCGGTTGCATTCGGGAGTAAAGCAAAAATCATTAAACTCAATCTCACCACAGTTTGGTGAGATTTGCAGTTGGTGAGTTTTGTTAGCTTGATATTCCGAGCTGCGATATCACAGCTTGCAAAATCAACCGCAGTTTTTTGCTTGTTGATTTTTGTCTACAAAAATCAAGCGTGATCTTGGAAGTTGGTAAGATTTGATTTTTTAATATTTTCCCAACACTGCTAGGAACAGACAAGAAAGTTTGCAGCGGTGTATCAAATTCACCCTGTATTAATTAAGAACTTTATATGCACGAATTTGTATATTGTGAAGCAAACACAATAATACTCAATGCGCTGGGAAGTCGAGAAAATGTCCAACCCTAAAGATGTTGTAACCTGGAACAAGAATCGAACCTTCTGACTTGGTAGTACTATGCCTTAGCTGACTAGGCTACCGATTAACCACACCTATTTTATATTCCTTTCCGAATTGACAACCAATCGACACAGTAAAAACCCTTTTTAAGTTTAACATTTAACTTACGGTAGCAAAAATAAGATAAATTAATAAACATAAAAAGTATCCGTTCGATTTTGGCAACAAGACCTCAATATTTTTAAATTGCTTGTGCTCTGAAAGTGGTGGCACGAGTACTGGATTTTAACATTGTTTCCATAACATTTGATACTTTTCACAATGACCATAGTGAAGACACACAAATACAAACTGGCAAGCGGCATAAGTTTCTTGCAATTTCTGAACTGAACAATTTCGCACAAAGAATGTTGCTGGATTGCATACACGCAGAAAAAACTATCGCCGAAACAAAAATAGTTGAGGTAAATTTAAACGTAAACTCAGTTTGTTCTGGCCACAAACATAAATTAGGTTGATTTCAAACGTATTCCATGTTTGAAGTCATGTGAAATCAATGTTTAAAATAAAAATAATGTTACGTTTATTTCAAAAATATTCGTGTTGAAAATAAACGTATTTATTTTTGTTTGGTTTGACAGCTATGCGAACAATAATAAATATGTTTATTTTAAACATGCTTCTCATGTTTAAAATAAACATACATAATTTTAAATTATTTTAGTAGTTGAGTGCAGGGTAAAGCAAAATAAAACGATTTGCAAAGAAATGAAAAAAAAAGATCTTCGGGTGCGATTCAGGGTGACCTGTGGGTATTGGGGATGCGAGGACCCGTCGGTGTGGGTGTCCGGGGGTTCCAGTTCAGTGGAACCGGGGCAAATTTGTGTTATTAGCGTCGTTTTGCCGTTTCTGCCTCGGTTTCTGCCATTGGTCGTCATACCGGTTCGGTGTCGAAGGAGGATCCGGAATGGATTCGGAATGGACGGCCGTTTTCTGTTAAGGTTGAGCAAAGCTGGGGCAACTTTTTCCGAATGTAACAAGAAGGAAATAAAAAGGCATGACACGCTAAAAACCGTTTACCCAAATCCTATATTGTTGAAATAAACATGCTTTTGGATTTAATTCAAACATATATATTTTCGTTTTAAACATGCTTTCAATTTACTTTGAATAATTCAGATGTTTATGGTATAAACATTTATATTTTTGTTTTAAATGAACAAAATTTGTATCCGTGTACAAACCACTCAGAAGCATAGATGTTAAAATTATGCGTAAATAAGGGAGTTGATGCTAGCTTGCACCTAAAATTTAATCACATTAAACTGTTTGAAAAAGAACGGGCTGCGACATTTTTCCTATTTTCTATCTATATTTTTCTTCTTTCCTTTATTTAACGTCGGTCTCTGTTCCGCAATCTAGTGCCAATCACCGACGGACATCGATTGCCATCCATTGACGGCAACCGAATGTGCAGGAAGGCAGCTTCCAAACCTGCGTAGGATATCACACCCATTCACAAACACACATGGGCCGGGACCAACGGCTTTACTTCCCTTCCGAAGGAAGACGTGACCAGAGATTTTTATGCCTCAGAAAAATCCCACCGACCTCGGCTGGGATTGAACCCAGAACCATTGGGGTGTTAGAAAGCAGTCACGCTTACCACTACACCACCGGCGCCGGCTATCTATATTTTTCTAAAATTGTCAGTTCTCCACCGCAAGTGAGGTTACAGTGGTCGCCTCGTGTGAGGTGACTCTTCATTTGATTTACACGGAGAGTCACCTATCCGGTGGCGGAGAGACGTTCGACTTGCGGAATAGGCCTGCTAATAATAATTTTTGAATTTATTAAAAATTAAGGAAAGCTAAGAAATTAGCATTGTGTTGCCTCAATCAAACGGGTACTGTATTATGGTATTGCCGATCTTAAATGCAAAGGGAAGCGATTTGAATGGGAAGAGTAGTTAACATTTCGTGAATTTACGGCGGGCTCTTCTCCCCACTGATTGGGACGTCCCCTCGATCGCTTTTCATTGGAATGGAAATACTCTTGATCCCTCGGATTGCGCGTAAGTGTCTCTGTGTACGGGTACGCCTATCCGTTTTTGGCCCTTCATACAGTGTTGATTTGAATAGAGGCAGGTGTCAAACTAAATCAAGTCATACTTGTAGAACGATCCACTGTCTGTCTGCAACTTTCTGCTAACCATCTCTCTTTGGTGAGAAGAACAGCACAATTTTCGACCATCAATTGAAAAGAGCCTATCAACTTCTGTAAACAAAACTTGTAATGCCCTTTTCGCGCAAACCGAAGCTCGCATACGCGAAGTAAGTGTTTACAAAAGCTGATAGGCCATTTCCAATTAATGTTAGGGAATTGTGCTTCCATATCATTGCAGGATCTATCCATATCCACCACAGAGCACCGCCATTATCATCTCGATACATTAGGCAAATATTTGTTTGCTTATAAACAAAAAGAAATTAAAACAAACTGCTGCACGATGCGCAGAACAACAGTTATTGAAAACAATGTATTTCTACAGTGAAGCAACATTCGAAATCTTAATCTCGGTGTCTCACCCCAGTGAATCAGTACACTTCTCTGCGGTGATTTTCACTGATAAATCAAGCGCTCCGTCTCTCGAAGCTAGTGTTGATGTGAATGCACGAGAGAGCGGTTGTATCGCACTCGAGTGAGGTGAGTTGTATACGTGAGTGCAGTGCACTGGGGAGAATAGCAATTTGTGGTTCTGAACGCTAGAATAATTATAAATCATTGATATTAATTGACATATTCTACTTAAAATATATAATTTTCAGTCCCCATAATCGATAACCCATTAAATCGAGTCTGATTTGTAATATTTCTTAACTAATATTTCATGAAATTCAGTTATGAAAATAATCATCATCCTAAGCAATTTGTAGTCCTACCCCATCGATCATAACTTTGTTCTAAAGCTGAGCAATGTTATGACATGCCTAGTTCGTCTGTTATTATTGGATTCAAATTCCCGAGGAAACGATAATGTTCATCAATATAGCAGAATAAGCCCGATTCCATTAACTTAAGCTACTGGCAGTGCGTCCATAGATGGAATAAATTATTTCTTCTCAAATTCATCGGCACTAATTAATTAAAATTTGTTCAAATTTTTACTTCTGTGTACGATTATATTTCATAATCATCGATTTGGAATCTAATAATCCTCAAATCTTGCAGTTTGACTTCAATTATAAGATTGACATCTTGAAATTACACACCTTTATTAACTTTGACAAAACTTTTCATTTTCCTGCTAAGAACATTCGCTTCTGGATGGGTTATCAGTGGTTTGTCAGTGTTTTCAACAGTAGCCTTAATTCAAAATTATTTTAATTTTTGACATGCGCAAGAAACGAGCACTATTATGCTATTGTATGTAGATAAAGTTTGATTGATATCGCCCGTAAAAAAAATGAGTATGAGTCGTTTGAGAGAAAATTGGAAGGAATCTGATAAATCGTTTTAAATGAATGGACCTCACTTTGACCAGTCATTTCAATAAACTTTCCTTGAATTACTACGCTTCCCTACGCTTTGAAGTTCTCTTAAAGAGAAAAACTAATTTTTCCATCAAATCTAGAATATCTGATAAATAATTTTTAATCAATGTACATATATCAAAATTAATGTTGAGTTATTTGATACGTCATATAGGATTGACCTCATGGGTCTGCTTCCTGGCTTTTATCATACATTATCTCTATCGTGAGGTGGCCCTAAATAGAATGTCTTATAAACCTACGTTATAGTTAAACTAGCAACTACCGTGAAATAGAGTAAAATTACTTTTAATTATCAATTAAATTGTTGGTATTAAAATAATCAATAATGTAATCATATCCAATTTTTCATCATGAAGCTTTGACACGGCTTTCTACAAGTGGTTCGAACATGAAGTCAAAATATTTAGATTTCGAGGTGGCGCAAACGTCTTGAAGATGGAGTTTTTACTTTTAAGAAATTACTTTTTCTAAAATCATCGTAACTCTTTCATGAACTTTTGAATTGAATGTAGAAAACTATATCTGTCTAATTCTGCACCAAGAATGAGTTTAACGTGGATTTTTTATACCAAAGGTAATTAATTGCATAAAATTCAAGCATTTAGGACATACTGCAGTCTTCAGCGGCAACAAGCCACGCTGAGATCTGTGTAGAGAGAAGCATACGGAGGGTTTTTCTTTTGTGCCACTTCAAAATGACCTTATTGTTTGGAAATTCCACATGTTCTCGCTGATTGTTCAAGATACAAACAACAGGGAGAAAAACTACAACAGTCATTGTATTACGAGATGAACTAGCTAAAAATCTCAAAAATAAAGTTAAAAAAACAGTCTTTGGCATATGTGGCTCGCTTAGCATATATGACCTTCTCCCAGTTGATGATCAGGGCTCTGACCCTAATGTTGGCGATGGCAGTCGTCTTGAAGAAATAAGGAAGAAGCGGTAATGTTCCGAAAGCTCCTCTATCGGGATACAAATAATTTGATTTTGAATAATTTGATTTTGACTGACTCCATGATGGACATCATCGGTTTGATAATTCCAATGCTGAAAACTTTTTTGAAGCAACTATATTCTAAGTGTTTTCCGCTCATCGACGTTTGAGAATGTAGTAGTGTTCGCTGTTCTTTCATCGTTGTTCCATCCCAAGCCCCTTTTGTGTGTTTTGTTGTTTTGCCATCGACCATCAGTCCTCTCAAGAGAAATCCAGAACACTTGCCCGTCACCGCAATGGATCTCTAACGCAATGGATCTCTAACGCAATGGATCTCTAACGCAATGGATCTCTAACGCAATGGATCTCTAACGCAATGGATCAATCGTCGAAAAACAGCAATACAACGGCGATGGAGATAAATCAAGCCGAACAATGGATATCAAGCTGAACATTGCATTAGGTCCTAAGTAACATTGACAGATTCTCTTCGTCGACTTTCTCTTTGCATCCCCGCGGCCATGTGAAGACATTCCCAGGTATTTTTAGCCCACAGATTGATAAAAGAAGCTTTTATCTATCATCTTATACGACAAACACATCAAGAAACGGTTCTTTGCTCAAGTTATTAACGAAAGAGAAAGTCGACGAAGAGAATCTATCAATGTTACTTAGGACCTAATGCAATGTTCAGCTTGATATGGTCTCAAGTAACATTGACCGATTCTCTTCGTCGATTTTCTCTTTTCCCCACGGCCATGTAAAGACATTTCCAGGTATTTTCAACACACAGTTCGTTGATAGGTTCTTCATATAGCATCTAATACGGCTCAATGTTACTTAGGACCTAATGCATTGTTTGGGTTGGAATATATCAATCGCAACCTTGTGTACCTTTTCCTTGATTGACCTGTTAATATAGATTGTAGTCCGTAACCTCGAGTAAGTGTATAAACTACGTAGACAGTTTTTGAGACGTTTGAGACCTCCTCCCCACTTATAGTGTTTACGTAGTTTACGAACAGCCCCTAACACAGCAAATATCACTAAATCCAATTATGTATGAAAAGTACAGGAAACTAAAAACAATGTTTTATACGAATCGTTAGCTAAATCCAAATTATTAATTCAATGTGAATTTGAAAACATAGCTATATCATTGTGCTTTAAATTTGATGCTCGAATTTGCTCGGGTAATATTACAATCTACATAACACAACACCAATATAATAGCACTTAGGCATTCGGTTTTTCGGTAATTACCTCATTCGTCATTTGATTATGAAAGCCCTGCCCTACGCCCGACACCGTTCGAAAATCCTTTGCTACCATGCCAGCCACTCGTTTGCGTCCCTGCGGTGACATATCCCGCCGTGACCTTCGCTCTTGTAGATCAACCTGGAACAAAGCGGGGAAATCATAGACAAACCGTTAATACTGTCTTGTTTCCTATACATCAGGCAGCAACCGTCATTATTCGATGCATGTTTATTAGGTTTTAAATAATTTATACTTGTAAAGCTACAACTACTGGATAACAATAGAACAAAAATGAACTGTTTTGCGTGATTAAAAAGCAAGGCTGTACAGAAGTTTAACCTAAAATAAAAAAGATCTGCGCAGTAATTCTAGTTTGTTAAATAAAAAATGCCAAAACTCAGGTTTTCCCAACAGAATCTAAGGGGAATTAATTTATAAGCTGCAATGTGATTCAAATTTAAATCAAGCGATAATATAGGCTAGACCTTCCATTTTGTTTCATATACAACTTCATACATCTTAATCTGAACCGTTGATTAAGTGGTGTTAAATGTGAACTGTCTAAACCATTGCGTATGAAATGCGAAAAATAAATAAATCATAATACTTTGTAAACTTATTTAATCTGACGTGTGGGTGTATGATATTGGCTAGTATTCGCATCACGAGACCAAAATTGTACCGACGCGAAATGAGATTCTTAGTTTGTTCCTTCAACTAATGGAAAACTGTAATCACAGCGCAAACGTCTGTAGGGGGTCTCGACTCAACTGAAAAATAAAATTGTGTTAATTGAGTTCACCAAAAACTATGCACAAACAGTACATCCATTACCCAAAATTAAACTCATAACCAAAAACATGTGTTAGTGAAAAAGTGCAGGAAGGTGAGAATGCTATTTTACAGTGTACATCTTTTGTTTAGTCGGTTTGTTTAAATATCCGCAATCTGAATCCAATAATTATTGTGATTGTGGAGGTGGTGGTGATGGTGGATGAAAGAAATAAAAATGGTTGACCAATTTTACCTCTGGTGGAGGACTTGATGATCCTACGGATGATACGCTAGCGCCATCACGTGCAGTCATCAGACCATCGATATCGCATTCGGAAGTCGTGTCGGAGTCAGTGTACCTTGAAGTGGTGCTCGGTGGCGATAAATGATCGGTCGGTGATAAAATCATATCCAGTTCGTTGCCAGGATCTCTATCGTCTCTACGTAACTACGGATAAATCGTGAAAAATGCATGATTGATTTTCTTAGAATAAGATGCTATAACTATTCAAAATAGTGGGAAGAAATAGTCAGTTGCAACTGGTACTCGAATAGATACTCGTATGGAACAGTTTTTATGGTACAAAGAATCATGGAGAACGAATAACTTTTAAGTTTCCTTTATTTTTTCTCAAAAGAACAAACTGGTCAAAGGGAGAATAAAATGTACTTCTTATATATTACGTCTGTGCAAAATCTACTAATCGATCTATAACTACCTAGTGGTGCCAGCCAGGCTGACGCTTCGCAATGGTCTAGCATTCATGAAGACACAAAATTCCAATAAACAATTCAGGCTACCATCCATAAAATAACAACAAACAGAAATGTATTTGCATAAATTTGGAAAACCTAAGCAGTTTAACATGTAATATACCCATATGCGGCTTCAGTCAACCAAAAGAGGGGGGGGGGTCATATACTAATGAATCGTCTACATTCAAGATTCGCTGTTTATGAAGTATTCAAGATTTGCTGATTATGGACAATGTTGATGCTGGTAAAATGTAGATTTTCATTCAAAACTACTCCCTAGAATAATTCCTCGTATAATAATCGAAATTTATAAGGCAGCGCCGATGGACAGTTAACAGGTTTCTGAAACACTACTGAAACCATAAATGTGTATGAAGCAGGTCTCGTCTTTATTGCAGCGCGATACAATATCAGTTTCATCGACAAAATCGATGCGATGAAGATACTGCTAATTTTAATTTTTCTGTTCAAGTCGAGAACCTCCGCATCATAGCATCTCAATTAGCACCTGTAATCAAACTTTCAATCGTATGTGCACGGCCGCTGAATCTGACTCGTATTTGAGTTCCATTTACTCAAGCTCACAAGAGCGTAAGTGATTGACTGACTAGATTTAGAAATGTTTTCCTCGATTTTCCAGGATTTTTTTTTAATATGAGGAAAATCGTGAGAGGTTTCCCTAAGTATTTTAGTATACTCCTTGACTGAGTTAAATTTTCCTTGATTATCCTCATATTCGAGCAGATTTAATGAGTGACTTACGTTTTTGCGATTTTGAGTGAAAACCGTTCAATGTTTAGTCGATCTCATCGGCAGTGTGTCTCTTTCTCCCATCGCGAATCTTTCAAGCTTTGGGAAAGCGTGCGAGTGAAAGAGCGCTCGACTTTGATCAATTCGTCTTTCTTGAGGCACATCAACCGACATGACATGCACACTTAGAAAAAATCATATAAATTTAGGTGCCCTCTGACTGACATATACGAGCGTCAAATTTGACATAAAATTGAGTCATAATAGACGCGCAATTCAGCTCAATCAAACGTACTTTCTGTCGAGTACCGAACGTTTCAGTCTCGGAGCACTTAATTTTACATGACATGTTTATTTACGTCTCATCCTTTATGTCAAAGATGGATTCCGTCACGTGTAAGATTAGGTATTCCTAAGTGTGTGTATGATGGAAAAATAAAAATATATATTTAAAGCATTTCGCACATGAACACTTGAAGATTACACGCAACGTTTCATTTATACATATTCACCTTCCATCCACATATCCATACAAAAAGTAACAAACCGGGGTTGCCAATAATTGTTCAAAAATACCTGACAACCTGAAGCACCCAAAAAACTGGAAGAACAATGGACCATCATATAAATTTGATGTTCATGCAAACATGCAAATATCTGAGTTTTTCAAGATTTTTATTAACCTATGTTTTTTAGGTAAAACTCCACCGATCCGATAGTCTTTAAATCGATACTGACATTACAAGTTGTAGCATTACCAATACTAAATTTTACATTAACAATCTATCTGATCAATTAAAATTTACAAATTTTCCAATAAAATCGGCATTGTCAGTTGATAGCTTTGATCAATTACTAATACCCAAAGTAACCAAAGGCAATTTATTCCACGTTTATGAATATACACAGCTGAACAACGGCTATATGTTGAACTAAACGCATTTTTCCAAAACATGCTATAAGACCATAATTTATTTTTACAAGGACCTCCTCTCGTTTGGTGTTCTGTCATGTGTGAGAACTTGATGGATAGTTAGAAATTGTTCACCAACAAGCGGAGTTGGTCTACTAGAGAAGTTTCTTATTTTTCTTAGAATAATTTTTTGCCACGATCATTTTTAAATCGTGTTATATGACAAATAATTTGTTTTTTTTTTTTAAACTTCGAAGCTTGTACTTTTTCAGTTGTATACAAGTATGAAATAAAGTATTTTCAAATCTAATTGAGCACTCATATATGTCATTGAACAGTATCTTTTTAAATTAGTTTTTTTTAGGCTCAAATATCCAAGGACTCAACGGAGCCGAAAACCAGTATTTTTTAAATAATATTACATATTAATGAGGGGAGTTTTTTATAAGTTCCTGTTACTCTTTCTGGAAGGCGACTTGAGCTTAGCTTCCGCTTTCAGCCGTGCTCTCAACTCCCTTGCTTCTTCCAATTGTTTTCCTTCAGCAGGGTCAGCCACTTCGTTCCGATGTTTGAAAACAGGCGGCTGCGGTTCCTCAGCAATGCTTGCTGACTCTCCATTGTTCTTGTCGGCATCCGGGGAAGTACCATCCATCTCCACTATCTCTTCTTCCAGCACTGCAACCCCTTCCTCTGTGTCTTTATCGTTGTCCACTGACGATGTACCTCCATTCACTACCCCAGAGTACGTACTGTCATTGGATCCTTCTTCGTTCCGTTGTTTTCGTCTTCCTGTTGTTGCTGTACTGACTGCTTCCGTTCCTTTCGCATGGGGTAGGAGTTCATCCGATGCCCTTCCATCTTGCAAAGAAAACACAAGTTTTTGTTCCTCGGTTGATATGTTCCCCTTCCGATTGAGAAAATGCAGGAAGTTAGGAATCTCCTTTTTTCCGTCCACGTAAATTCCCCGTACACCTGTTAGCATGTCGAGGCCCTATTTCCCTAGCACCAATGCTAAATCGCTATCCAGGACATCTGGTGGTAGGTCGTAAACTCTCACGTACTGAATGGTGCTCCCCACAGGCAACATGTGTACCTTGACTGATTTTCCATCGACATAATTGAAAATGAGTTGTTCACGGTTGTAAAATAAAGCATGGATTCCACTGATTTGCACTTGATGAACATAGATTTTTCCTCCGCTATACGATAATCAGCGACCATCTGAGTGGAATCCACGTCCAACGCTTTTACAAAGTTTGCAATTCAGTCCACTGACGGTTTTTCACAGCTAGCTGTGAAGCTGCATCCAACAGTCAGTTTCATTTTCACCGACATCTCCAGTTGTTTGCTTCCTACGGAGCAACGACAAAAGAGACCGGACTTCAAACAATGAGCAAGCACCGCAACAATAGTTGCTATCGAATAACAGGCTATCGTGGGACCTGAACCGAAATAACACGCAACTGCCTGTGTCGACAGCAAACAGTGCACTCCATCAGTATTTTAAACACCTTTATGAAAAGTTTTGTTGCTTGGGTATCAACGCAATTATTTGAACATTCTCTTTTAAGACTATTTTCCTCAATTAGGGTAGAGCGCTACTTCGTCGTAATCGCCCATTTCCGTTCTATCGATCAGAAAAGATCAATAATATCAATGATCTCACCGTGCACAAATCAATAATAGGCATGTGCCGATGCGTTAGTTCATTAGCTACAACATAAATCCTATTAGAGCGCATTGTATGAATATTTACGCTCATTGTTTTCAAAACAAAAGAAGCGCTCCTAGCGAATTCCCTTTTTCTACGTTTATCCCTAGAACGAAGAAAATCTAATGGCGTTTCAATGCGTTAGGACGGAATTGAAACTCGTAGAACGGATTTAGAATCAAGAAGCAGTGTTAGATTTTAGACAATATCTCAATAATTTGTGACTCTTTATCAAATCCAATGGTACTTATGGAAAGGTGAATATATTTGCAAGTCATCTTTGACAGAAATATTCCTCTGTTTGTTTAAACTCGTTCAGAAAAGAGAGATAAAGCGTGGGTTGTGCTTAGTACGACGGAAATTAGATCAAAACCCTATTACTAAAAAATCGACAATGATTTATGAGCAAAAATGATTTATCTGACATGTATACATTTGTATTCGAACAAAACAGACCGTCTACAACACGTAAAACTGGGAATCTTCAGGGTATTTACTTTTTCCTGAAAAAAATCTAGACTTCTTAGGAAATTTCATAATTACTCAAAGAATTTTCAAACTCTCTTAGGAAAGATGCATAAATGACGTAGCATTTTAGGGTGACCTCAGCCATGTCATTTATGCTTTTTTTCCTTTTTAAGCCATTATTCAGGAAAAAATATACATTTCATTATGTAAACATTTTTTTCCAAATTTTTTCCTTACATTCATTGAATTTAGACGATGCAGAAAAAAAAATTATTTTAAGTGTCAAATTAATTTTTAATTTCAAATTAACAATGTTGTAAACATTTCACTGTTTTGGTGCTGCATAACCTTAGGAATTGCACATAGAATTTTATATCACATCACATTTAACAGTTCTCGTACCAAATTCAGCTATTATGAATAGGATTCATATGGAGCTTTAATGAAAATTCATAGGAATTAATCTAGGGTAATTCCCAAGCATTTATGAGACAATTTGGAAGAAAATTCTGAGGATTATTTGACAATAATTAAGAGGAAAATTTTGAAACAATTCGAAGGAGAAATCCATGGGAATTCTGAGGATAATTTCAAGAATGTTCTTGGAGACAAATAATCCAGAGCATAATTCCAGGTGAATTTTCAGAGAATACTAAGGGAGTATTCTAAAAGGAAGATTGCAATAAAATCAGAGAATAATTCCAGGAGATCTTCAGAGGAATTCCAACAGAGATCTGACATGAATTTTTAGGAAAAATCTAACAACAATGTGAAGGGAACTCAATGAATTCATAGAATATAATTCAAAGGGAATTCTGAAGGTAACTCATCGAAAATTCTGAATACAGTTCCAATATGTAAGAAAAATGTCATGGCAATTCTGAGGAATATTCCAAATGAATTTAATTTTTAAGTTGGTTGCATCGAAATTTTGGCGAAAATTTCAAATGAATTCAGTTGAGTATTCCAAGGATAAGTTTTATCCTCTGTTCGGGATTGTTGTAGTATATCCCGTGTCCTTAGTTTAGTGCATGTCGTATTACTCTATCACTCTTAAGAAATCATGAAGTATTAGATTTTGATATAGTTGTCATTCTTGCTTTTATCGCAAGGAATCGAATTTAATTGAATGGTCCCGCTATTTATACCCTTCGAAGAGTGAGCGCACCCTCCAAAGGCGCGCCCCTTTGTCAGTCAAAATTGGATTCCTTAGCAACAAAATTAACCAATGACACCGATAATCCCTAGTAGCACGCTTGTCACAAATCACTTGTAGAAACTTATATACGGCTTATTTCAGTCATAAACAAGTTGCTGTAACTAATTGTGATGAAAGTGTGCTACTCGGGATTGACCATGTATCAGAACCTTAGACTTAACCGCTTCAAACAATGGAACAACGAATAGAAGATTAAGAATCACATGGATACTAACTGATTTTTTTTTCCTTGTTCCAAGTTCATCCTCAGTGGACAAAGTCGAGTATTGTCACTATCAAAAAGTAACAAGGACTACGATGCGTTCCTTTGATTACTGCAAAATCCTGTTCCCCTAGTTTGAAGCAGTCATGGCTTGGTTTCGTTGGTAGATCTTTCATCCAGTAACGTACCACGAAAAGGTGATCTACCCACGTTACGGGGCATTCCAAGGATATTCCAGAGATAATTTTTAGAATTCGAAAGAGAGTGCGTAAATTATGAGGAGCATTTCAAAGAATTAATGGAAATTCTAAGCATATCTAATAAAAACTTCCTATGGTAACTACATAGGAAATACAGGAAACAAACAGTTCCTGTCCACACCATGATAATGATTCATTAATCACCAGTTCAAAACAATACATAATTTTGAACATTTTCCAATCTTCATAATCCCGGTGAACTTCAGTGAAAATTCAAGACTCTTTTTTTTTTATTGTATTTTCCTGAAAAGAACGCCTTTTTATTGATTTCCACTGCTTTGATCTGAAGTCGAAAAGAGAAAATAATGAATCAAAACATAACGTAGGGCAGCATCTTGACCGAAAAATCTCTATGTCCCAGATCATAAAATTCTATTAAACTCAGGACATAACATTTGCTCGTTTCTCAATTTAATATTTCAAATCAGGAATCAAAAATCCTCGAGAATGTATGAATTATTCTCAAGTATTAGGTGAACTCACTTGTGGACATCACTGTATTATGCAGTGTGACATAGTAGCCATGACATATGCCCTCTAGTGAAAGCGTCATAGATGCCGCAAAACGGGGTCAAATAGATCAGCGGACTGTGATTGACCATTGAGGTTTCGCATTGTTTCCATTCAGGCATAATATTTTGAGTGATGTTGAAATAGGATGTATTCTTAAACCCTGGACCAACAAAAGTATTGAACTTGATGCAATACACCCCACTGATCAAATCGACTCATTTTTTTTCCTGTAGACCAGTTGATTTGGCATGAACATCAGACCCAAAAGTCTTACACCCTTAATAACGTTTGGTCTTTAAAAAAAATTGTAGCGGAGAAAATTTCCTACCAATCAGTCATCTAGTTTTTGAGAAGAGCAATATGGTGAACTGTTAGACAGATATGATCAAAAAATTTGGATTTCCCATTGTAAAATTTCACTATAAACTTCAAATGGTTTGAGCACATTCAGCTTGTAACCAATTTGGAACCGTTTAAGCACTGGGGAACGAAAATTTTAAATTTTACATCACTCTTAAGGGTACCCGGTTTCATCATGAACTTTCATGATCATTGGAAGCATAACCTACACGCAGATCCTAAGCAATCATAAACCACCTAAGGTTAATTGTGATGCATGTGCAAGGCAAGGAAACCCAGATACATTAGTAAAACATGGTAATATACCACATCCACATATTTATAAAAAAAAATCCGTTTATCAACTGAAACCACGGTCAACTTCAATAGCTCTGTACAAAATGCAATGGAACACCTATCAATTTGTAACACACTAGCAACACAATTCTAGGTTAATGCTACCCAAGCTATATGTCAGATTCAGCTATTGATACGGATGGTACTATCAATTGAAAACTGAATAGGAACGTTCAAACAATATCGAAAGGAAGATAACAGTACATACTCTAGTCACTGAGTCAGCGGAAGGTTGGGGAACCGATTGAATAAATGTTTTAAAATACACTACGAATAATTGAGGGAAACCAAACGAAATAAGTCCGAGCATAGGCAAAGAAGTAAAGTCATCCCGTAGCATCATCTGATAAATACGTACTGCATCTCGCAGGGACTCCTGATGCGGCTGCAGTGTGTACCAATCTGGTTCGTCGTCCAGGGGATGCGTGGCCAGTTCGATAATCGCTTCACCGAGAAAATCGTTGGCACCGAAGCGCACGTAATCCCATAGGGTGATCTGGAAGAAGTTAAGATTGTTTCAAATTAATACGCTTTATTTGCTTATGCATAGACAAGCAGGCATTTACTTCAAACAGACGGTTCTGAAGGTCAGCTCTTCGGAGGCCCTCGTATACAAACGTTTGACCCCAACGAGGATCGTTGGTCAGAGCTAACGTTTTCGTTCGTCTTTTGGATTTTTCACTTCGATCGGGAAGCAAACATATCTGGAAATGGGAAAGGAATTTCCATGAGGTTCATTTCCAACTGGTCAATAAATCAATACTTACTTTGGCGTAAGGATTCCGTGCTGCGCCGTTGTGCCTTGATACCAGCCCGTTTGCGCACACGATCGTCACGATTAGCTGCAGAGAACTTGGTTCAAAGCCTAACTTCAACTGAACCCGTCCTCCGACGCTATTTTCCTGCTGCGAAGCTGTCGCAGCCGGTGTCAGTCTATTTGGGTAGCGGAGGTTGGTGGAATAATTACGTACGCTATGCAAGTCCGGTGAACCTGGGGACGTTACCAGTACACTTGGCTTGTCTCGCCGGTTGTAGCTTTCTGTGGATTTAAGTAAACGTTATCAGTTTGTACGAACTACAAGTGGTTACAGAAGGAAGAGCACAAAGTATTACACAAATATTCAACAAAAAATATAAGATATCAACATTCTTAGATCCCTAATTTGGAGCATTAATTTTTGGTTGGTTTTTGGATAGCACATTAGCTATATGTTGGGGTGCCAAAGGTTCAATTCGATCAATTTTTTCAAGTTGATTTGCTACGGAAAATGTCTTCTACTGACAGGAAAAGCATTTGCTAGTACCTCCTCTGTGTTGAGTTTGAACTCGCGTCGGGGAATGAGATTTTCGCCAAGATGCTTGAGTGTTTTTGCGATTTATCGAAATCGCACGTGTTACGAGTATTTCTACCAATGGTTCCAGCTTACTAGCATCGACTATATCGTATACGTCTAGTGCGGATTTACCGCGCAATGAGTGACCATTCCATTCCACCACTTCATCACCTGAAAACGTGTGGATGGGAATGAAAAACTGGATGCTGACATTGTTAAACTGGTGTGGAAACACAGCTACAGTAAAGGATGGTACGGTAAAACGAAACTAGTGGAACCCTACATCGAACAGGAATGCCTTTTTGTTAGATCCAATTACAATAGTTGGCGATACAATCATCCAAGCTAAGCACTGATTGGTTGGTTCAAAAGTTCTAAACAAGAACGGTTGGTATTTACCTGGCCTAATGTGTCCTTCCTGGTCTGCTATCGAACCTCGTTGTACTTGTTCAATAATTGCTCCCTTTTCTTCGTTTGGTAGAACTTGACCACCGCGTACTTTCAGTCCTAAAACGTCTTCGCTGTCAACATTTCTTAGCAGTACCATATGACCAATCATACGGCTGCCATCTGCTGACACTTGCCAACTAACAGGATTCTGTGTGGAATTTCAAATTCGATGTTTGCTTCATTTGTGTGTTCAATATCGATTCGTTGTTGCAATTTAATTGAACACTCTAGAGCATTTTTAGCATTACTGAAAGAAATCAACTGCTGGAATCGATTTACTAACGAGCAAAAACTCACATACAATTTCTTTCAGTAACACATTTGCCCAAAAATAGTCCTAATTGTGTCGATTGTCTGTTATGATTTAACGGAAAAATTTTAACAACGTAAAACCTAACCAGATAGTCATTTACCATGTATACGACAGAAAATGAAGGAAAGAGAAACTATAAGAACAGACCAAGTATGTCTATATCCAATTTGAATACATAAGAAACGATACGATGGATGGATAGGTGAGGATTATAAGAGTATGTGACTAAAGTGCATCATGGAACACACGGTGACACACAATGTAGAAATGCAATGGGAAAACACTGATCATAGACACACAGACATGACGAAAAATAAATTTTGTTTATTTACAGCAAGATGATTGGAAATCGATTGGTTGAAATCAAACTTGATCATGTAGAGATAAAATTTAATGAGCCTTCTTCCCGCGAGCATATTGTTGGAGAAAACAGCAGCTTATGTGTTCTAGATACCGACATAGGAACAATATAGAGGGAACAAGATGTCGATAGAATAGTTGTATATGACAAATGGAGAGAGTCTAACTAAAGAATAAAAAAACGAATAAAAAGGCAAACATATTATCCCCACATGCAACTAGAGAATCAAACTTTATTAGAACTAGAAGAATGAGCAGAAGTCAGATGCAGATTCAATTTGATATGGAAAATGGGAATACTGTTTCAATACCTCTCCAATTCAACCAATAACATAAGCTAATGCAAATGCCGATTGAAATTACTCTAGATTTAACGGAATCAAATGTTTATTTATGCCACTTAACGGTTTATTTGTTTGGAGAACGCAAAACAAAAACATTACCATCAATTTTAGATCAGCCAATAATTCTTATAATTCTTCTTATAATTACTGATACTTCCTTGCTTACAATAATCTTTTAAGGTGAAATTTGGTAGAATGCACAAATGGCCGCTATTTTATATTTTACCTTTCCGCTTCTAATTTTTGATGGCACGAATCATAGAAACCTTAAAAGATTATGGAATTTTCCACTCGCTTTCTACCGAAAATTATGTTAGTTATACCCAAGAGTAGGTAATCATGATTATACTCAACGTTGCTACCCCCGTTGGGTGATTTTGCTCCTACGATTTTGACAACATTAGAAGGAGAAAGGGAGACAAACTAGTCAAAAGTAAGTAAAAGTGAAGTGACCGCTGGGTACTTTTGTTTTACCATGCATGATGCTGATGGGTGTAACTCAATTTCCGGGTCAAATTAGGTTGATCAATTTTCAAAACCTACCGGTTTTTATACATCATCTGCAAGAGCTAATTTTTCTGAGTACACCCAAACTTTTTTTTGCGCGGTTACATTTTTTCAATTTTCTTTTTCTGTGATGAAGTTAGAGGATTTCTGTAGGTACCAAATTTTTCGTATTTTTTTGATTTCAAAAATCAAAACGAAAAAAAAATTGCGCTAAATTTATTAGTTGACAGCATTAAAACATTGTAACTCAATTTCCGGGTCAAATTAGGTTGATCAATTTTCAAAACCTACCGGTTTTTATACATCATCTGCAAGAGCTAATTTTTCTGAGTACACCCAAACTTTTTTTTGCGCGGTTACATTTCTTCAATTTTCTTTTTCTGTGATGAAGTTAGAGGATTTCTGTAGGTACCAAATTTTTCGTATTTTTTTGATTTCAAAAATCAAAACGAAAAAAAAATTGCGCTAAATTTATTAGTTGACAGCATTAAAACATTTCCAGAGCACTCAAATTTAATGAATTTTGGAGCTCGGTTCCATTTTGAATGCAGATTATACAACTCAATTGAACTCGTAGTTAAAAGTGACAGATTGTTAAAGAATATCCCTGATATCTGAGCGTTGATTCTATTGACAGAAAAGAAGTAAAATTTTGGAAACCGTAACTGAGCTATGCTCGATAATCGGTCCAACGTCTAGACAGGGATTTTCAAACAGGGAAAATAACTTTCAAACTGTTGCACGGTTGGCTGTCCGGCAAATGAAACACAGCCAAAGAAAGTTACGATTATTTCTAGCCTGAAAAAGTTCTCGAGCAAATCGGGAATGCTTAGCAAACGCGTCGTTTGCATTGTACGATGCTAAATATCCACAATGGTAATGTTATCACATTTACCGAATACACAAAATTACATGATAGCAAATGAGCCCCTTCCCGAGCAGGAACGAATATTTCGATACCTTAAATTGGTATGGATAAACCTGACATAAAGAGTTAAAATTCCAAAAAAATAATACCTAAAAAATCCCACAATGCCATTCCAATACCAAATCATGCAAATGCAATACCAAAACAATGAAAAACAGGTATTCTTTTGGAATCAAAATATTTTTTTTTATTTAGAAAGTATTTTGGGTGCAATTTTTTGGTATTATTCTTTGGTATTTACTTCTCCCCGAGCTGGGGAAAATAACTTACGCATAACTGATTCTGACGTGATTCCAAAATTTGGTGTTGATCAGCCTGACATAAGAAGTAAACTACCAAAGAATAATACCAAAAAATTGCATGCAAAATGCTTTATAAATAGCAAAAATTTATATATTGATAGCAAAATAATATCTGTGTGGTATTGTTTTGGTATTGGAATGGTATTGTGGGAACAAGTTTTTTGGTATTAGATTATTTGAAGTTTATCTCATATGTCAGGCTTATCCATAGCAATTTAAGGTATCGAGATATTCGATCCTGATACTCGGGTTATGTCAGGCTGATCAACACCAAATTTTGGTATAAGGTCAGAATTAGGTTTTCATACGTTATTCCTCCTGCTCGGGTTGTACATGTTGCTCAAATGTGAGATTTGGGCATCACTCTGATTCTGAGTTCGAGTTTAATCGAGTAATAATTCTAGTAAAATCGGTCAACAACAACAGAGCAGCCAACTGAGAGGAGCAAAGTGAATGCGGTTTACGAAGTACTGGAAGCCATCAAATTAGACCTCCACCAGTGGCCAAAGTCCATAGGCATGGAGAGAAAAGTTGGCACTCTTCACGAATCCAATTGGACAATCGGATCAAGAACCGCTTCCAAGCAGGGGATGCATCCGTGTTTCTGCACAGATCGGTCGCCGAGTTACTATGCCGATCACGTACACCGGTACACAGACGGAGTAGGTATCGGGATTTTTGGAGACGGTATTGCTGAAAGCAGCAGTCTTCCTCCACAGTGCTCAGTTTTTTCGGCCGAGGCTGCAGAGATCTTCCATGCCACTACGACGCCAGCCAACAAACCGATACTTATCTTAACCGACTCACACAGCGTCGTTCAAGCGATCACCTCGGAGGCACCAAAGCACCCCTTCGGACACTTCGGAGTGCCAAGTAACGAGTCTGTTGATCACCTTTTCGGAGCCGGGACATCAGGTCCCAGACTCACCGACAAGGACGTCAGACGGTGGATTATGCGGACCATTCGAGCGGCATGAGAGGCCGAGTGGTTCCGCAACAAAACTGTCTTCATCCACATAGTCAAAGGGTCAACTGAAGCTTGGAGCGAACTGGACAACCTGAGGGAGCAACGCGTGACTTCGCGGCTTCGGACCGGTCACATTATACTCTACAATAACTATGGTGGTCTGCCGTTCCGCAGAAGCTGCATCATCTGCGGGGTACCCTACACCGTCGAACACATCCTGTGCAACTGCCCAACTACAAAATCTTCGAGAGTCGCTCTCCCTGACTTCCAGCATCAGGGATCTGCTCGGGAATGATACTCCGGTCTCGGCAGCACTAGTAACATTCTTAAAAGAAGCCAAAATCTACCACTTGGTATAGCAGGAATTTTTTTCGGCCGTCGGGATATCTCAGATAAATGGATTTCCCCTATTGGACCCATGCCAGCTTAGCTCTGTTTTGTTTGGATTATTCGTTTGTAGCTTGTTTTAAATCATTTTGTTTTCTGTTGTTCCTCTGTTTCACTATTTTATATATTTTTATTTTTTCCAAATAAGTTGAAGAGCCAGCAACCAAAGTTATTTACAAAATGTTAATTTAACCATGTATTTAGAGGTTACTCACTCTGAGGCCTCTCCTTTCTCCGGAAATGAACTAGCCATAGGCTAAAAATCTCCCTAATGATGAATTAAATAATAAGCCATCAAATTATACGCTTAAAATTGATAGGAGTATACAGCATATTGTCAATGGCAGCCTTACCCAAAAATAACATAGCGAGGATGATCCGAATAGCATCAGTGTCAAACTGGGAGTGCGGAAAACTGCTGACAGGAAACTTCAGAAGCTGTCCGTCAGCTGGAAATCGGCTGTCTTCCGAACCATAGCAACGATTTAAATTCGCCAAACGGGTCAATTGTTCCAAAAATTCCAAGAAAGCGCATATAAACTTCATCGCATCATCCGGAAGAAGGAAAACTTTTCGGAAACGATTGAGCTTCCACTTGTTCATATTTACGTATATACATTTCCTGAGCAACTGCTTCCAATAGATGAATCGCCCTTATCAATAATGTCACGCAACTTGTTGATCCAACGCTGTAGTAGAACATTGTTGCAATGATCGCACAACAAAACTATCGAAAGATAGACAAATTTTGACGTTTAACTTTTTCCAGGCACCTTTGCCATCATTAATGCCGTAATAAAACTAAACGGTATAGGATCAAGCAAAATGGTTTCAGATAAAAACAATTCAGTCTGCAAATTATCTTCATAAAAGCGGCATTGAAATGTTTTGCATTTGTTAGCGATTTCATGAAAGTAAAACAGCTTTTGCACAAATGGCTTATGGAAAATTAATGTTTATGCCATCGCGACTCTATCTGCGATGCAGGAAAGATTTTGTTTTGCATTCGTTAGCTGCGTGCGCTGTGTAGATAGAAAGAAGATTGGTGACGATTCTGAAGATTTCCTCCAGAAAGATGATGCGCGATGCAAGTAGATGCGAAAAATGATAGAAGATTTTTCGAAGATTAATTCGCTAGTGTGAGATTTTTCAAGCATCTGCATTTAGAATTGAGATTTAGATGTGTCACCCCCTCGCCTCTTCGTTTTTCAAGATGTTTTTCCCTTAAAATAAATTTATTCTCATCAATTCATCAATGAGCGGTAATAGAAATTACGAAAATTATCAAATTGTCTCGGCTGGGAGTAATGATTAACTAAACATATATATGTACTTTGTTTTCTAAATTAAAAATAATTAGTAAAATTAATGTTTTCGGACGGTGAACTTATTTTTTCGATCTTCCAAAGCACATTTCACATTAGATTTGACCTGTACCCCAAAAGTAGACCACAGTATGAGTTTCGATAATTGTTTGCAAACTATGCCAAAAAAATATTAGAAACTGGTTTGGAACTGCATCGAAATTAAATAAACTTTTTAAATCTCCAAAATAGAGGAAAGTGATTAGGTGAGACGATAAGATTCGTGAAACACTAATTTAAGTTTGGAAAGGGCATGACTAAAAGCTGCATTTTGCAGATTGCCCAAGCAAACCGATGAGTAACTCTACAGTAAGAACCAAACTTTTTCATCTAATAAATTGAATATTGCTCCCATTTAATCATTTCTTGTCCGATTTTGATGGAACAACTTCCAATCGATCAGATAGTTGTTTTCATATCTGTAATTATATTTCATATGAAATAGATTGTGATTCTATAAAGAAAGTAAACAGGTCAAAAACATTACATTTTTTTCTATGTTAAATAGATTAGAGGAACTAAGAGGAACTTTTTATTTACGAATCATTTAGGGGAAAAAAATCACAATTTATTTGTTCATCGCCGTGAAACTTCAAATACATATGCTCGGTGTGTCATTTCATCCTCACTAACGGAAAACTGAGGTGTCAAGCTAAAAAAGGTATGCTGCTACTTTTATTACGAACTAAATACGATACGGAAAGTGCCTGTTGAAAACTTTGTTTTGAACTATGATTTTTCAGTTTTTGTTAACCTTGATTACTTGTATCTTCTGCTAGTCATCAAATTAGGCAGCAATATCTCGAGGTTATCTTAGCTAGAGTACTGCTATGCTATGGTGTACACATATTTTGAATCGGAGATAGTCATCTTCTTTTTATTGGCCACCTGAATCCCCATAAGGCACCCAAAACAGGAATATGCCAAACGTTCTTATGTGATCTTGTTCGCCGATAATATATAAATCAATAATCTCAAATTCAAACAGCAACAACAAAAAACCGCCTCTCAGCATATTCGCCCTAATTATTTCCGTTTTCATCAATGACACTGATGCATGACTATAAAATGACTAACATGGAGAAATCCCATCGTCTCGAAGGGCAGCACGTGCTCAAGAGCCTCGACAGAGCAGCCAGCACAACGTCGCTGGACGAAGTCTGCGGCGTCATTCTGTAGCAGCATGGTCATCATTTTGATTTATGTTGTTCTAAAGCATCATTCAATCTATATGTATGATTGGAAAAAGCGAAATCATATATTCAGCGTTTTCTACACATTTTCTTTGGGAACAGGTATAGCTTCTATAGTTCAGTGAATGTGTTTCACTTTCCGCAACATTTAGTAACTGCAGTTGTGGCACTCAGCAATTTTGATTCCGTTAACATGAGTAATCTGCATCTGCATTTTAATTTATACCAGGATGGATAGTCAGAAAATAAACTCAAATCACTGAAAAGATATTTTATAGGAAGGTTGGTGCGAGTATGTTACGGAAGCTCATGCAAAAGCTACATCATTCATGCATAACAATCAACGATAAATAGCTATATCCTGTTGAGTAACAGATACACGATGTATATGTAGGTAGGTTAAAAACAATAATATCTTCAAATAAATAGAGTTGTATTGAATGGTGTGTACTCTGCCTGTGAAATAGTGTGACTTCTTCAATGTGTATTGTGTTGGTTATTTTTAAGAAAAGTTTCAGTATCAAAGAAGGTACCTTTGGACCATCGCCTCGATTTGAATCTTCACTACTAGTAAATGTACTACTGGTATCGATGCCTGAATCCTTTGTCGTTGAATCTTGACTTCCCTGACGTTCCGACTCCCAACGTCCCCAGTCGGCATCGGCATCCTGTCCATCGAATCTCACCGTTTTCTTTCTTCGCTCGGTGAACCGTCGACTGTCAGCCGGTTCATCCCAGTACGGGTCCGGCTGTTCATTGCCAGCAGAACTCGAGTTGTAGCGACTGTTCTGCTGAATATACTGATGTTGGCTATTATGAACTTGATGGGCTTGCGGCACTGACTGGTGACTATGCTGATGATGGCTACTACTGTGGTGATGATTATTGTTATCGTACGCCAAAGAAGTAATGGTGCTATCGGCAACCACTACCTGTGGTAGTGGCTGCTGAGCTTGCGAGTGCGACTGCTGACTTTGGTACCGATTGTGATTCGTTCGATTATAGCTATTTCTTTGTTGTACATCCAGCTTACTCGCCCGGTAGTCGGTTAGGCTTGGATTCAGTCGAGAGTGATTATCAAAATACTGTTTTTGGTGCCCGGCTGCAAAAAGGGTCGAAAGCGAACAACGCTCAACATTTGCTAGTAATAAATAGGCAATCTCTACTAAACATCTAAAAAATACGATAACAAATATAAGTACAACAAAAAAGTGGTGTATATAAACTAGAAACTGAAGAAACATATTGTTAAATGATAACGCATATCCCTAATTTTACCTACTGCACGGGATCTGTTTCCTAATCATTTTACAACCATCCTGGTGTCTAAATTGACGGTATGTACACAATTCACTTCAGATGCACTTTACAAACTGAGCACGTATTTACGAATCGGTTACTTATGGAACAAATTTACACTAAATATTCCATTCCACCTATGTTCAAAGTACTTCAATCTAAGTAAAATACTCAAAATGTACCAGCACCTAATATTTCTGTATGATCCATTAAAACAACGTTGAAATAGTCGAAACAAATTGGAAAATCACGTTTTTGATAATACAGTAGTGCCATTCTATTGAATTTAATTGCATTATATTATTAGTTTGCAAAAGGATAGGCCTAAACAAGACCTCAGGTTTGGAAGCACAAAAAATACGTGTACTAATTTCGATCATTTGATTGTTTGATGGTTCACAGTATGCTTTAAATTTAAACGTTACTTATGAGCGGTTGTATATATGGACGTAGGCCAATCGTTCCCGTGAAAAGGAAAATATACCGTTTGGGTAAAGGTACTAATTTTCAACCTAGCAACCAGAAAAAGCTCAAAAATAAACTGTTTCCCATGCAGTTAACACACGATACGCTTATTTTTAATCCATCGGATTTTTAGCCATTGAAAAACTTGCTGTATGTGTTAAACTCAAGGTTTTGATTTTTAAATTTGTATGGACGGGTGGAAAACTATGCTTTAACATCTGAACACTACAGCGTTTTAATCAACTATAAATCATCCAATTATATTACTTTTCCCACATAGCATCCTTTATCAAGAGATCTTTAGTCTTACAGAGGAATTTGCTCTTTTTTTGCATCAGGTAACATTGTACAGCAAGTGAAATCTTGAAGGACGATGGATACGCAAAAATAAAGTAAGTTGCTTCGGGTCTTTGACTGTTCCGAATTTGAGTCAGAACAGTATTTGTTAATAAAGTTTTGTTAATTGCATCAATAGACCTGACCGATCCCGATTTGAGAGTAGAATTACCAGCCTTGAATATAGGTTCCCATTATGGTGTGTTCCGTAACCGTAAGTACGTATAGCCATAACTGGTACACCTACCCTGACTGAATTGTGAATTATTGAATATTACCCCGATCGAACTTTGGTCTCCTGAGACATTTGTCCACATTTCTTAGAAACTATGAACGGGAAACGCATCCTTATTTACAGAGATTTCCAGTTTTTGATAGCACGTGCTTTTTTATCTTCTCTACAAAACAAACAAAATGATTTAATTTGTGATTTTAAGGACCAGGGTGGTAAACTATTTAAAAAATCCCTGAAATCACTGGTTCAAACTGTGGAAACTAGTTGATGGAATAGTTTAATTTGATAATTATAGTTAATATTAGTGACAATCTGATGAGATCTATAAAATTTTCAAATCTCATATGTCTGTGTGATCATCAAATAAAATTTTGAGAAGTATATTGTAATTCGGTCATACATACGGTACTAGTAGAAAGCGTGATTTTGTGAAACAAAGAAATTGAAAGCACAATAAAACCGTACCACCCAACAAGCTTTCAGTGGTCATCCAACAGTTAACTGACACAGCCAATCATATGTGCACACAACTCAGAATGAAATTAAATTCATTACGTTTACAACATTCAATACGACCTGTATATCGAGTACAGTCGGGTTTCTTTCCTTCTCTAATGAAAAATAAACCACATTGTGTATCTGCGAAATATTATGATAAACAAACCTGAAAGTAATAAACCACTACATTGTAGCGTGAGACATGTGTGAATGGGGGAAATATTTACGTACACTGAAAAAGGATAGAGAGTGCGCAATACGAAATACTCAATTGTACTGATAAGAGCAAATAGAGAGTGATGAGAGACAGTCATAGAAAATGAAAGAGAGATAGATAGAGAGAGAGATATAGCGAGAGAGAAAGAGCGCTAAAATAGTGTGAAGGGCAAGGGGAGAGAAACGTCAGTCGAAAAAACGATATCTACAGCGCGCATTATCGGTATCGTGAGTGACAGATACCGTAAAGAACTCATGCCAACGCGAAGGAAGAATCAGGATTTCTCAACTGGCAAGTAAAGAAAGAGCTGTAGGGCCTAGACTAGGAGAACAATCGAATAAATGATTTGATTTCTCTAACAATATGAAAACCAAACCCAAACCAAAGATAGATCAAAACACTAAACCAAATTAAGTCAACCTAGGTTATGGGACGCTGCTGAACTGCGTACTTAAAAAGAGAAACAATGCATAGTAATTATATGTTCTTCACAACAATACATTGCGCTTGGAAAGGTGACAATAGGATTAGAAAAAGTAAAAAAAAATCTTAGAGGACCACGACAGCACACACAGCAATTCTTTTTGAAAGTGACATAACCAATTAAAAATAATTATTTAGATGTGATTGAATCAAGAAACCATAATAGTGAAGGTGCATACAAGGACAAATACAATTACGACAATAAATTGAAACAGAACAGGAAAAAAAACATATGCAATCTCTGATTGTTTGACAAGTGTCAGCTTTTTCCATACAATCGCTTTTATAACTAGCGGCTAATCAGTATTACGATGGATGAGCTTTTCTACATTTTTTTTTTGTAATGCCCTTCGAATTATAAACCCATAATGTATCTATTCTTTGATAGTTGCTTATGTATTTCAATTCCGCAAAAGCATATCACGATGAACGATTGATTGCATTGGCCAAAGCTAGCCCCAGACAGCCAGACTACGTTGTGTACACACCATTCAAATAGACATGGAGTAATTGTTACAGTGTCTCGACCATAATACCATAACACCGGATGCACAGTTCATTTTATGACAGCGCCCCTAATAGTCGGCTCTATTCTATTCATTCAGTATTGAAAGTTTCGACACGGCTCGTGAAGTTTTTAAAATGTTTGCCAGATGAAAGAAGAGAACAGAAAATTAATCTTGCACACGCTCATCGAAAATCCTAAGTGGTCAGAGCGAAAACGTTGAAATTTACCTAAAATTCTATTTGGCCACAGCACGAGGAGATGTCCCCGTCAAGACTAAGATCATTTTCGCCGATAAATTATCATGGTAACATATGATCTGGCAAGGGATTTGCAGCTGAGGTTTTCGTCATAAACAAGATGAGGGACTCGAAAATGTACAAACAAGAGTGCCTGGAAAAAACACTTTCTACCATTCATTAAGGCACACAAAGCACCTATGAAGTTATGGTCAGATTTGACAAGCTACCACTACAGCCAGGACGGAAGGTACTTCAGTGTTTCCGTGATGAGTTCTATTACATCGAAAATTACATTAAACTACCCAATGGCCCCCAATTCCGCTCAATCGAGAAACATTAGACAATTATCAAATGGAAGTTGCAAAATAGGTCAGATGTTGGAAAAAGTTGGCCACTGAGGATTCAATAGATCCTAATTTTATCAGGTCACGATTTTATCAGACAGGGTTTCGAATCAATGCAGTAAATCAAATTTCCTGATTTTACCTGATTTCCCCTGATTCTTCAGTAATTTTCAAAAAAAAAATCCAGATACAGTGCCTACCCATTCATGGCAACACAATCTCATCACTGATGAGTCATCAGCTATTACTTTTCTCAAATTACCAGTGATTTCTGGAAAGTTTTTCATGAAATACCACATGGACAACCCATGAAGAGTGGTCCAGTACAATCTGAAATTAAATAATGCGTTCGATACATTTTAGAGAATGCAAAAAAGACAGAAATCACGTGTCGCCTAAAACAGGAAGGCATCGAATTTTTCTAAAATTACAGATTTTAAACGTGGTAAGTGCCAGAAATTCAGTTCAAGCAATAACCGGGATGTTACTATGATTTATAGCGATGTGTGAAGGAAACTGCAACCATATCGAAATAAATCTACAAAAAAGGCTTGATTAACACTTAGTATTCAGCAAGTTCATGATCCGTTAGATACGAGAAGAGGTCCTTAGCATGGTAATTTTCTCGCCCATAGAAGTTGTTTCTGACTGTTTCCGTACACTATGGGCCACCCCGTTTTCCTACATCTTACATATGAAACACTTATCTTTAATCCTGTTATAATTACTTTAGAGCACATTTTGAGACCCAGCTCGACCAGAGAATTATTCAGGATAGTATGCTTAATATGAACCAGCGTCTGGCTGAAAATCTCCTTAATAAAAACAACCAACCATAATATTCTTAAACAAACGCTAATTCGTGGCCGGATTCCTGCAGTTGGTGATCGTAGAAACAGCGCTTCGGCTCCAAAATTATGTAAGTTAATTTCATCTCAATTGCATTAGCAGCAACAATGCAATACTAAAACTTCTCTAAGAGTTTACAATGAAGACCTAAAATACTCAATAAAGCCAGTCTATGCTGTCAAGGCAATGCTTGTCTACGAATCTTCGAATCATTATTCAATCGTAAAAGTCCTACTCCAAGCGACAAAATTTCATCTTAGCAAGACTATTATCCTAAATTCTCATTTAGTTGATTCCCTGAGCTAATCAGGCTGCACACATTAAGGAAGAAGAACTACAAGTATTTAAAAAAAATCATCCTTTTCCTTTAACTACCATTCTTGTATTGACTCAAAGGCGCTCCAATGGTTTGATTTAACATAGTTGGATCCAGCAGACGCACCAATCTACTTGAAGGTAAAAAATTGTTGGATTAAATATGGTGTACACCTATTAGAAGACGCACATACCCATTAAATGTTGCAACAACTAACAACGTCTAGCGTTTGATTTTTATCAACCTTCAGGATTTTAATTCAACTTTGGAATGTGTCAACACCTAGTGGGAACTGAATTAATATTTGGCCCAAAACCCTTGAAATACCCTTTTACTTGAGAAATTTTGTTTAACTTGCAAAGATGCAACATTCAGCATTGAACATCCACAAGAACTCTATTTAACATTTTAAATGAAGAACCATCCTCAAACCAAAAAAAGTCATAAGATTGTTTGAAACTAATGAAGTCAGTCATACTTATTGACAATTTTATGTGATTAAGAAATATTTCCCTGTAATTGAATAAAACTTCCGGAGATTCCCTGATGTTCCAGGTCCAAAAGTTAATTCCCTGATAGTCTCTGATTTTCCATGTTTTTTTTTCCAGGTAGTCGACACCCTGTCAGAAACCCATCGGAATTTTTTTCTGATAGTTTTTTTGTGAAAGTGCAATAAAAAGCATTATTACCATTACCAATGTAGTTACACTTCTTATCTAAAATCAAGTATTGTCATTTGATAGAAGCGAACCTTGTTCTTCATAATGCTTTATTAATTATAAGCTCAATAGCAGATACCACCAGCACAGTTTTGATGACTCAGCCGTGTTTTCTGCATTCTTGAATTTTTGCATATCGCAAATGGTTTTAAATCGCAGATTTAAAAAAAGAGATCAATGTTCTAAAATTTCAAAAATATGTATGAACCCAAAATTATAAAAAAAAAATGAAGGGTATAGAAAATATTCGAAGTCTTGAAATCTTAACAGGTTTTTCAAATCTGGATCATTTTGTATCTGTGATCTTGAAAGTTTATCTATATCAGAGTTATCTTGAAAATCTGTGTAGGACTTATCTTTTTTTTTCAAGAATTTCCTTAACATCATTTTCGTAATTCCTCAAAGTACTTCATAAAACTCTAGGAATTCCTCACAAATAACTATTGGGTCACTCTGCAATTATCTTCGAATGTCTAATACCGTCCGGGACCGAAATCCGAACAGGATCTAAGCCCCTACACCTCATTCATACGTCAGTGTTTGTTTTTATCATTTACCATCACACGGAATGACTATATGATGCAACCCAGTGTAGCAGAGTTGCGTTTGTTTTGAATATCTTCACTGTAACGTACGAAGAAAATGAACAAATGATTTCATTATATATCGACGAATACGCGTTTGTTGTGTTTCATCAACGCTTGAGTTTCCAACCCAAAATTAGTTAAATTGGAAACGGTCCTCAAAAGCAAAAAAAACATTTCATTTTGACAAAAATTATTAATTTGAATATTATTGATACCAAAGTCTTAAACATCGATATTATCATTAAATTTGCTTGAAGCAATAATTTAACATCGATCTCAGCTTGAAAAGCAACACAACACGTTCTACAATGTTAGATTTGTGTAAAATGATAATATTCTTTTTGCATTTGATACTCAACTGGAGTTAACTCAATGAAAAAAAAATTAAACGACAATGGGGACCTTTTACCTGTTTACCAAAACTGAACACTAAATATTCTTTATTCATTAATCAATGGCATGATTAATTTAACTTCTGTTAAAGAATTCATTTAAATCTTCCTTATAATTCTCAAGATAATATGTAAAGATACTGCCATACCTCGGGTTCATTTAATTAATTGGAAGTAATATTCTTCTCATAATTATCATGGAATTCACTTCAGAACTCGCTTGAAGTTCTCTTCAGAATTCTTAATTCACCTAAAATTATTCCATTAATTTTTTTTTCAGAATTTGTGTTATAATTTAAAAAAAAAATCGTCTGAAGCCATGGTTTTAACTCTTGTGGGATTTCACCTTGAAAAGCTCTTAGAATTCTCTTCAGGATTATTTTGGGGACCTCCTCAATCTTAAAATTCCCTTTAGAGTCAATTTGATGCTCAACATCAGACGAAGACAAAATAAAATGCTTTCGATTCATCAAATATAATGATAATGCTGATGGGTGGGACCATTTCAAAGTTTTGAGTTGGACGATTTATGAATAAGGGAACTAAGTAAAACATCTTCAGATTATCAAACAAAAACGAACTGGTTACGATTACAGTTTACAGTTGCTTCACAACTATATAAATGTGAAAAAAAAACTTAGGCGTACACCTCTTTGTTCACCGTTTAATCACAAGTATTTCCAGCGATCAAAGGTTCGTGAATAATCAACAAAGCATCATTTTACAATAGCAACCCCACAATATGATGCAATAATAGTTTTTAGTAATTCAGGATTTTCAAGGAACCCACGACATTCAGCCTGAAAACTCCAAAACTTCCTCCAAATAAGCTTCAAAGTAAATTTTTTTCATGCAATGTTAAATTCAGTCCTTTATATCCGTAATACAAACTTTTGTACACTACTCAAAATATTTTTTTATCAACTACAACTATTTCATAAAATATCAAAAATCCATCATCCCCGTTGGGGCGAACATAATTATTATGTAGTGTTACAACAATTATTAAACAGCTATTATGCAACAAGTTGCAAAAAGAAGATTTTTTTCAACACGAGTCGGACGAGTGTTGAATAAATCGATTTTTTGCAACGAGTTGCATACAAAATTGTTTGCACTCAAACGAGTGTCTAAAAGTAAAACTTGTCGGCACTAGATGCTGAAAAATAGTTCGTTTTGATACTGTTATTTTAGTAAAGAAAAGTAGGTCATTATGTAATTCAAAACAGTGTCTCAAAGTGATACTTTTCCTTTTGGTTTGTTTTTTCCGTCGATCTTGTTTTCCGTGCTGAGCACCAATGCTACCGACGTGCCAGGAAGGCAGCTCCCACACCTGGACCCTACCTATCGACCCATCAACTCATGAACCGGGGACCAACGGCTTTACTTCCCATCCGAAGGAAGGCGTGATCAGATTTGTTATGCCTCAGAACATCCCGGCGGCGCCGACTGGGATTGAATCCAGGCCTGCTGGGGTGAGAGGTAATCACGCTTACCACTACACCACCGGCGCCGTTAAAGTGACACTTTTCAGTAATGAGTTGTAAAAAAGTCATTATGACAGCTATCCATACAAAATAGTCCGTTAGAGATTACTTCGTCAGGATACATAATTTGTCAATTCATAAAAAAAATAACTAAATAAGTGCTCAAACTGCTTTAACGTGTCACCTAAAATTTGAAAGTGTTGTTGAATGCTTGATCTGTCTAGGCATCAAATCGAAAATATTACCTACATTTGAAAAACAATGAATTTTGAGAAGCACAAAACTAGAAATGTGATGTTGTAATTACATTCTAAACCACTGCAAGCGACCAGCATCAAAGTTGAAGAGGTGCATCTATTACATATTAAAATCAAACAATTTATTTTATTCTGCAAGCGTCCATAAATTGTCGTGTTTAAGGACGTGGACAAATTAAACCTCATTATATTTTTAAGTCTCATAGTCTTTAAAATTGATCTTAGGCCAAAATATCTTTGATTGTTTAGTTAATTTAAGAAACAAAAATCAAAAACTATTCCAAAGTTAAGTTTTCTTTATTATGGAGGCTTTCAGCCTGAGGCTTTTTCGCCTCCGTTAAACTATTCCAAAGTTCAATGTTTCTCTGTTCCATGTTCTGAAAAATTATTTATTCAGGCCTTTTGCTGTGGTCTTAGAATCAACATCCAGATGAAATTTTCCTGTGAATATGTTTTAAGAGTGAATTAGCGGAGGTGATTCGTTTATGGGTGCACACGTAATTGAAAAGTGGTGGTAACGACATGGGACGAAATTTGTTCAATCTTGTTGAAATTTTTTTAAAACCTTCTGGCATGCAGGTCTTTATTAACCGATGGCGGTGGTATATAATTCGTGCTTCGTGGTCTCACAATTTGATCTCGAATGATCCCCAGCCAGGCACTACTGGAACTCAGCAGGACATTGACAGTAGAGGCAGACCCAGACGCTTATGGCGGCGGTGCCTCAATAAAGACATCAATAATGGGCCTAGCTTAAAGCAAAATCTTCTTGACGCATAAATTATCAAAACACAGCTCTGAAAATTAACTTACACCCACCTCTAGCTTCAATAACCCATTCCATTAGCGACGCTATTAAGCAGCACACTTTCCCCGTTCGAGTTTGGTCAAAAATAATCAATATATGTACTCCTATACATTGCATTGTCATGATCGATACTGACAAAAATGCACGTCAACGCTGGGGCTCCTTTGGCATAATAAGACACCCGTGTATTCTCGAAAAGGGCAAAAATTACCAAGCAACTATGTGTACCGAATGTCCGCAGCCAAGTTTGCCAGCTTATGAACACAACTGGCTCATCACGCTCCCGATGTCACGAGTCTTGGACTAACGTACCCACATGTACTATGAACAAGTGCAGAGGGGGTGGACACACAATTGCCGAGGCCAGTAAAACCATACAAGTACTTGTTATTTTTATCAGCATCCTTTGCACATGGGAAAACGTACTTCTTGCTAACAGAAAAGGAAAGTACCATGAAGACAGGGCTATTATCGAATAAAGATCCTCTTCTGAGAATTATTTTTAGCATCACCACTGCAGGGATGAACCATGTGTATACTTACTCATCAGACAAGAATCATATTATCGGAATTACTTTTATATCCAGCAGCAGTAGTAGCAGCATATATGGATACAATTACGAGGCAGCCTCCGTTGGATCGATACACGAAGTTTCATCTTAGCTGGTTGCTGTCGTGTGCGGTACAAATAGATACAAACCGCCCACCCCAGCAATACCCACTGTGACACAATTACGAAGCAGAATAATAGTTATCCCATACAACTGAATCTGTTCTCGAAGTAAGTCGCCTCGGTCGGTGCCTAAGGAAATGCCTGGTGATCTGTGGCAAATTGAGAAAAAATTGGTACTCTTCGGTAAATTTCTTCCAATACGTCAAGATTAAGATACTGTGTTACTTCATTACCCATTTCTTTCCAACTGGAATTGGTTCCCAAAAATACCTTCACCGCACCGGGAATAGAACCGGGTACCTCGGGCATGGCAGGGGTGTCTTTGCAGACTATGCAAATAAAAGTAGTTCCCTTTTTTAGCTTTCTTCTTTGACCTCGATATGCAATCATTGTGCAGAATATGATGCCTGATCGGTGTTGATATCACATGAGAATCACAATCATTTTCGATCTTCAATTTTTTTCATTTGAAACATTAAATTTTACGCATAACGTCATTAAAGCTTGAAATAAGCTGCATCCAAGTTTTAAAACTAATCATTTTCGACGTAGTGAGGGGGTGATGTATACGGCCCCCACCAATGGCGACACCCCTCCTCCGCGTAGGCAGTGGTGCTTACAAATTTTTGAATATTTGAATGGACCGTAGACAATCCCCCCCCCTTCCCCTCCCACCTAAAGTGTCTACGTAGTTTATGAACAGCCCAAAGGGGTGAATTCAAAAGTTTCTACATAGCAACTTTTCCACAACCTAAACTTCATTGATATTTATTCAATGGGCGTAATTCCAAGGGCCTTCTGCAGAGAACTTCTACCGAGTTCTGAAAAGTATTATTAAGTCATAGCATTTTGTTATTGGATCAATGTCACGGAAGTATGAAACTTCAGGCGATTTCTTTGAACTATAAGTATTGTAACTAAAATACATGATTATGAGGGATTTGGAAGAAGGAAATGCTAGTATTCCAAAGGAAATGCTGAGAAGGAAAGGTACTCTGAGGACAATTCAAATTAGTTCCTGACCACAATATCAACAGGAGCTAGAACAAACTTCAGAATGAAAAGTTACGTGGAATTTGGAATTTAGGTGGTTTTAAAATTCACCTGGTTGTTTTTAAACGGTTTTTGAAATTTACGACGGTATTTTTATTCGCTTGGATTTGATCAGAAACGCCGGTTTTGGACTTTATCCGGTTTGTTTACGTGGTTACGTGCACAGCAAAAAATAATTTTAATATCACATCAAAGTGGATGCGTTTCAATTGTGTCGAAAATATGGCGTAATATTACTTGTCAAAAAGGACAAAATTATCATTAATACAGGGCATGAACTGACATAATGCTGCTTTTACTGCATTTATTTATTTTTATGGCCATAAAAATTACATGAGATTTTCGACATAATTGAAGTGCATCCTCTTGGATGTAATATTAAAATTTATTTTTTGCTGCTAAATTTTCATTTTGTATTTCTGTGTTTGTAGTGTTTTCTGTGTATTGTGTCTGTGCGTTCAGTAGGAGAGCATTTTGCGCTCCCACTAGTTGAACAAAATGGATTTTTTGTCAGAAGACGACATGGATGACCATTCATCTAAGAAAAATGATGATGTCATCCATGGTTCGTCGTCTCAGTCTGACAATGGGCAGGCTGAGAAAAGCTCCAGATTGCGGGCCTACCCGAATGACTCGACTGGCCCATGGGTTGTCTATTTTCAGCCCAAAAACAAACCCTTGAATGTTGTTCAGATATCTGATGATCTGACAAAGCGATTCTCTGCCGTGACCGAAATAACGAAGGTTAGGCACAACAAACTTCGTGTGACCGTCGCTAACCTGAAACAGGCCAATGAAATTGCTGTTTCCCAGTTTTTCACACTGGAATATAGGGTGTACATTCCAGCTTCTGATGTGGAGATCGAAGGCGTGGTCACTGAGGCGAGCCTGAACCCCGAGATACTGGAGAAGCAAGCGGTTGGCCGATTCAAGAACCCCTTGCTTCCTCCGGTAAAGATACTGGCCGTTCATAGAATGAAGTCAGTATCGCTCAGCGAGGGTAAAAAGAGTTTTACCCCCACAGACTCGTTTCGGGTGACCTTTTCTGGATCTGCCCTTCCTCAATACATCGAGCTGGGAAAACTTCGTCTTCCTGTGCGGTTGTTTGTACCTCGGGTCATGAACTGCCAGAATTGTAAGCGGTTGGGACATACGGCCTCCCACTGCGGCAACAAGGCACGCTGCTCCACATGCGGGGAGAAGCATGAGGATGGCGCCTGCGCAGCTACTGCACCAAAATGCGTGTACTGCAATGGAACTCCTCCTCATGCTCTCTCGTCGTGCCCGGCGTACAAACAGCTCGGGGACAAAATGAAACGCTCCCTTAAGGAACGTTCCAGGCGGTCTTTTGCAGAAATGCTTAAGACAGCCAAGCCATCGACCAACGAAACAAATCCCTTCGCTCTTTTGTCAGATGACGAGTCTGGCTCTGACTTGGCTGAGGAGGGAGTTTCTTTCAGTTTTCCGGAAGGTTCTGCCCGGAAACGAAAACGCATCCGTTCGCGGAAAGTTGCAGATCAAGAACCCCAAATCAGCTTGCCCAAATCAAGGAGTGGTGGAAAAAAGGAGACTTATACTCCTCCTGGATTCCGCAGAACTGATTATACCCAGGATTTTCCACCTCTTCCGGGGACATCCAAAACCCCTGATGCCCCAATTTTAAGAACAGAAACCCCTTCTTCATCTGGGCTGTTCTCATTTGATGACATTGTGGACGGTATTCTCAAATACCTCAACATTTCTGATCCTCTGAAAAGCATTGTCCTCACATTGCTTCCGACTGTGAAATCCTTCTTGAAGCAATTGACTTCAAAATGGCCCCTTCTTGCAGCTATCATCTCCTTCGATGGATAATTTTCCAAACGAGGTCGGGGATTTGATCACTGTTCTACAGTGGAATTGTCGAAGTCTTATTCCGAAATTAGATTCGTTCAAGTATTTAGTCCATAACAATAATTGCGATGCATTTGCCCTCTGTGAAACATGGCTCTCTTCAGAAATTGATCTCCCTTTTTTTGATTTTAACATTATTCGATTGGATCGTGAGGATTCACGTGGAGGAGGGGTACTTTTGGGGATCAAAAAGTGCCATTCCTTCTATAGAGTGAATCTTCCCGAATTCCCCGGTATTGAAGTTGTCGCATGTCAGGCTACCATTAAAGGTAAGAGCCTTTGTATTGCTTCTGTATATATTGCTCCTAGAGTCTCTGTTAATCGCAAACAACTTTTCGACATATGTGCGGTACTTCCCGCTCCATGGTTGATCATGGGAGATTTTAACTCCCACGGTACAGGCTGGGGGGAGCTGTACGATGATAACCGTTCTACTTTGATTTATGATCTCTGCGACAACTTCAACATGACAATCCTTAACAATGGAGAAGTAACACGTTTGGCTGGTCCATCCTCGAATGGTAGCAGATTAGACCTCACCTTTTGCTCCAATTCACTATCGTTGGATTGCACTTGGCATGTAATCCAGGATCCGCACGGTAGTGATCATCTGCCGATCAAAATTTCGATTGCCAGTGGGTTCAACTCGTCAGAATCCGTTAACGTCGCGTATGATCTAACCCGTAACATCGATTGGACTAAGTTCCAATCCGCGATAGACGATACAGCATCGTCAGTGGAAGAGCTTCCGCCGTTGGAGGAATATAATTTCCTCTCTAATCTCATCGTCGACAGCGCACTTCAAGCTCAAACACGACCGGTGCCGCGATCGCCTATTCGTAAGAAAACACCATCGCTCTGGTGGGATCAACAATGCACGGAGGTTTACCGTAAAAAGTCCGGCGCGTTTAAACTTTTTCGGAAACGCGGAACACGCGAGCATTTCAACGCATACACATCTCTTGAACGCGAACTCAAGAGCCTCATCAAGGCCAAAAAACGGGGTTACTGGCGGCAGTTTGTAGACGGATTGTCGCGCGAAACGTCTATGAATACGCTTTGGAGTACGGCGCGAAGAATGCGTAACCGGTCTACTAACAACGAAAGCGAGGAATGCTCGGATCAATGGATTCTTAAATTCGCGCGAAAAGTGTGTCCGGATTCCGTGCCGTCGCAGTTGATTCCTCGCGAAACCGCGAATTCGGTACACGAAATCAGTCAGCCTTTTTCAATGGTCGAACTTTCACTCGCTCTCCTTTCGTGTGGCAATTCTGCCCCGGGATCTGATAGAATCAAGTTCAACTTGCTGAAAAACCTCCCAGACGTCGCTAAGAGGCGCATGTTGAACTTGTACAATCAGTTCTTGGAGCTCAATATTGTTCCCGACGATTGGAGACGAGTAAGGGTGATAGCCATTAAAAAGCCTGATAAACCCGCGTCGGATCACAATTCGTATCGGCCCATCGCGATGCTGTCGTGTATTCGGAAATTGATGGAGAAAATGATCCTTTTTCGCCTCGACAAATGGGTTGAGACGAACCACCTTCTTTCAGATACTCAATTTGGTTTCCGTAGGGGTAAGGGAACGAACGACTGTCTCGCGTTGCTTTCCTCGGAAATTCAGTTGGCTTTTGCTAAGAAAGAGCAAATGGCTTCTGTGTTCTTGGATATCAAGGGGGCTTTTGATTCAGTATCCGTTGAAGTTCTTTCAGAGAAACTCCACGCTTGTGGATTGTCTCCATTAATGAATAATTTTTTGTACAATTTGCTGTCAGAAAAACATATGAGCTTTTCTCATGGAAACTCTACAGCTTTTCGATTTAGCTACATGGGTCTCCCCCAAGGCTCATGTTTAAGCCCCCTTTTGTACAATTTCTACGTTAGAGAAATTGATGTCTGTCTTAGTGACAATTGCACGTTGAGACAACTTGCAGATGACGGCGTAGTGTCTATCACAGGGCCAAAAGAGGTTGACCTGCAAGGACCCTTACATGATACCTTGGACAATTTGTCTACTTGGGCTATTCAGCTAGGTATCGAATTCTCCACGGAGAAAACTGAGTTGGTCGTTTTTTCTAGGAAGCATAGCCCAGCACAACCGAAGCTTCAACTTTTGGGTAAACCGATCACTCATTCCATGTCTTTTAAATATCTCGGGGTCTGGTTCGATTCCAAATGCACCTGGAGATCCCACATTGAGTATCTGAGACGAAAATGCCAACTAAGGATCAATTTCCTTCGATCAATTACCGGAACGTGGTGGGGAACCCATCCACAAGATCTTCTGACGTTGTACCGGACAACGATTTTATCGGTTTTAGAGTACGGTAGTTTTTGCTTCCAGTCGGCAGCTAAAACGCACATCATCAAGCTGGAACGGATCCAGTATCGTTGTCTTCGTATCGCGTTAGGATGCATGCACTCGACTCATACTATGAGTCTCGAAGTGCTGGCGGGCATGTTGCCACTATCCGTCCGTTTTTCAGAGTTATCTCTTAGGCTCCTCACCCGTTGCGAAGTAATGAACCCACTGGTGATCGAAAATTTTGAGAAGCTTCTGGAGCTAAATCCTCAAACATGTTTTATGACTTTGTACTACCTATATTTAACACAGGATGTCAGCCCTTCAAGAAATATTCCCAATCGTGTAATCTTCTCCGATTTCGGCAATTCAGTGAATTTTGATTTATCTATGACGCAGGAAATCCGCGGAATTCCAGAGCATCATCGTCCTATGATTGCTCCGTCATTATACGCTGCAAAGTTTGGCCATGTTGATTCTGCAAGAACGTTTTTCACAGATGGATCTCTAATAGAGGAGTCCGCTGGTTTTGGTGTATTTAATGAATTTCATAGCGCCTCTCGAAAACTTGAAGCTCCTTGTTCTGTGTATGTGGCTGAACTGGCAGCAATTCACTACACCTTGGAAACTATTGCTTCACTTCTTCCAGACCACTACTTTATTTTTACGGATAGTCTCAGTTCTGTCGAGGCTATCCGTTCCATTAGGCCGGTAAAGCACTTCTCGTATTTTCTCTTGAAAATACGAGAACTGCTTAGTACTTTATCCGTGCGCTCTTTCATCATCACCTTCGCGTGGGTCCCTTCGCATTGCTCAATTTTGGGCAATGAGAAGGCGGATTCACTTGCGAAGGTGGGCGCTATGGAAGGCGACATTTATGATCGACAGATCGCCTATAGTGAATTTTTCTCTATTTATCGTCAGCAGTCGCTCGTTAGCTGGCAACATCAATGGAGTGAAGGGAGCTTGGGACGATGGCTACATTCAATTATCCCTAAGGTGTCGAAGTTTGCATGGTTCAAAGGGTTGGACTTGAGTCGAGACTTCATACGCGTGATGTCTCGTCTCATGTCCAATCACTATTGTCTAAACGCTCACTTGTTCCGTGTGGGGTTGGGAGACAGCAATCTCTGTGAATGTGGACAAGGTTACCAGGACGCTGATCACATCCTTTGGTCTTGTGCGGAGTATCGTGGAGTCAGATCACATTTTTATGATTCCCTTCGGGCTCGAGGTAGACAACCTAATGTTCCAGTTCGGGATATTTTGGCTAGACGCGATCTGGAGTTTATGAAACTCATATATGTTTACTTTAAGGATATTAACCTTAAATTGTAAGTTTGATTAACCTTGTGCTTAGTTTGTATTTTGTACGTGTGGGTTTTTTTTCAATGTTTGTTTTCAAGATGAATAGAAATAATTTCATGCTTTAGGATTAATTAAATAGTTGTATCGTAAACCACATTTCAATCCTCCTTCTTTCCTTTTCCCATCCAAAAAATTGTAAATCTCCACTAACCTCGAGACAACCGCGAGTACTCGGTCCAGTTCCTTTAACTTTAAATTAAGACAGTAATAATGTATAACGCAAAGGATAACTCGGCTCTGTAAAGTTTATTCGATTGAGCCTGTACAAATAAAGTAATTATAAAAAAAAAAAAAAAAAGATCAGTTTCACACAATCATTGAACTGATTTTGTGTTTAGTGCAATTATGTTAAATTAATTATCTTTTAAGCGTTTCGAGCTATTTTAGAGTTTTAAAGGTAATTTTGACCTTATTCAATATCAGTGAGTCGCGAGTTTATGGAATTTCTCAAAGTGGGTCGCAATCGACAAAATGATTGTTGTGAGTGGGCTTCATATTCTGACCTTTATAATGATATAATCATAACAAAACTTTCCTTTGAAAGTATCGAAAGCCAATTTCTTCTTCTTTTCTGAAATGACCCTGGTCAAACGTCAAAACAACGTTACAGTGTGAGCTGCTGTTACCGTTTTTCCCAGTTTTGTTGTTTAGTTCTACGTCATCAGTGGGCCACACAATCACTCCTCGCTAATCATTTTCTTAAATTCTGAATTGACCTTAAATAAATCTGGCTTTGTTCTTGTATTTCAAGCTTATTTCCGCCATGTTAAAAAATGTATCGATGCAAAATGATTGATTAAATCGGTTTGAAAATTGATCGATTCAGTAGACTCGATTTTTTTTAACTTGCCCAATACTACTTTGCACCAGTAAAGGTGCGCAAGATACTTGAGTGAGGGAGAAAATTAAATACACAAAACATGTGTCTGCACCGACGATCAGATCAATGGTGGATTTACTCAAAAATTAGATGAATTTTTCGGGCTTTTCCAGGAAAAACTTTTTGAATAGGAGGAAAATCGAAAGATATTTCACTCAGTCTATTAGTAAACTACAAGAGTGAGTCAGTCGCACATGGTCGCTCAATCTTTCGATTATCAAACAAAAACACAGTTAAAAAAGTTAGCAATCGGCCAAACTGAATGAGCGTTAGGTAGGCTGATTTGAATTTCATGAGATGAAAGATAAACCAGTGATCAGTAAATACGGTTCCGGGTCATTTGGCCGAATGCCGTTTGGCCGAAAACTCCAAAGAACTGCTCATGTTTGAAAGAAGGAAAAATCTCCTATTTTTGTCTGTTGATTTGTCTTAATTTTATGGCTAACTGCGTTTACTGTACAAAACATAACTTGAACAACATAACTCCAAAGCACTGCTCATGTTTGAAAAAAGGAAAAATTTCTTGAGATCGTTAAAACATTTTTTTGTGAAATTTAAGAACAAGCTGCGTTTACTGTGCAAAAAATAATAAGATTATCAAAACTCCAAAGAACTGCTCATGTTAAAAAGGGTGGCTAAAAAATACCAATTACATTGCGAAAAGCTTATCTTTAATAAAATAATGAATCCATCGTCAATATTAAATTTCAATTAAATACAATAAACAATTTAACAAACAATCCCATATTTATAAATATCAAAATTCAGAATTGTGGAAAGTAAAAAAAAAGTCCACAGGGCTGCCACTTCAGAATCTAGTAGTGTTCGAACATTGGAAATATCTTTTCAAATATTCGGCCAAAAGGCATTCGGTCAAACGACCCATACAGCCGAATGGCCGGAAATTGTTAATACAGTGATGAAATTCGTAAATTATAGTCGTCATAATCACGATGGTTCTGCAATTAAATTAATACCTGCGCATTTATCATGATCTGAAAGACATGGAATTTTCTTGAACCTGAGGTTCACTGCTGATGGCTATCACGAGGAAAAAGCTTATTATCAATGAAAACCAAGAATGATAACAACACACGGAAATGAACGTATGAATCACATAACCGGATTAGTGCTCTTCTCTAGAGTTTTCTTTACTTAAAAATAAAAAAGATAATGTCTTAAAATAGTCAGTAACTAACGATGGAAGAAAATGTGAAGGCGGATAAACTAACAGTAAAGCCATTTAATGCTGTTTAAAATTCTGAAGGGAATCTCCATGGTCATTTGGGATTTTTTCATGCGATTTTCGTATTTTAGCGTCATTTTAGTAGCATGTTTATGGTTTTTGGCGTGTATGATCATTATTGTGTTTTTATGGTTTTTGTAGGCAATTTGAGAGATTTTAAAGGAATTTGGCAATTCATAATAGTTGTCTAGTTTTCAAGCCATTTTTTGCGAGTCAGTCCATTCTGGCGTTATCAAAACCGTTTTTCTGTGTTCAAGTGTGATACTTATGATTATTTCTTTTAACGGGAACTTTTAAAAAGTGGGAAAAAAATTGAATTGTTAAATGTAAATTCAGTTGCCACAGGGTAATGTTATTCAAGCAGATGAAGTACCGTAATGCTCCGAACACCATTTGGTTCGTTAATCCAGAAATTCAATTTATTATTGAATATTAAGTCTACTTTAGTACATAATAAATATGTGTGGTAATTCAGAACGATAGTAAAATATCATGATAATATTTGCGATCAATTTTGAGCACTGATAATCATTTTTAAAAAGGGTTCAAATTAGTGGACTAAGTGTCTGGATATCGAGCCTTTACGGTATAACCATTTGCCTCTGCTCTAGATTTTGCCTTCACTATTGAACATTGTAATTTTCCCTAAATTATTTACCCTACATCGCAGAAAGACGAAGATACACTTAAAGGTTTCCTAAAACTATCCTAGCAGTTACATTAACATAATACCGACAAACATTTAGTCTTCGAACCAATTGACTCATATTCCAGCATTAAAACTTATTTTAATATTTGAAACAAGGGGCGAAACATAGTACAGATAAGTTTGTTGTTGTGACTATGAACACATGAGACAGCCTTCACTTTCCCGGGCAAACATATATTAAGAATCTATATTTCACGAACATTATTTGCTTTTATTTTTCACATCAATCAGAGACTACGACTTACAAAAACGAGTTTCTCCAAAACATAAAGCAAAAAGTTAATTCTTTTGATTTGAGTTCCAATCTCATACTACACACTAAGTTATTGCTTTCCGTTATATCAACTTAGTATATTCGATTTGTATCTTATAATCAACCATAAGAAATAGAAGAATGAAAAGGAAACAAACATTTAACTCTACCAAAGAAAGAACAATCTACTACCGAATTAATGAAAAATATTAGCAATAATATTGCCAACGCAATTGGACAACAGAAAAACACATCGGTTTACGTCATCAAACAATGAGAAAGAAAGTTGCAAAACTCACATTAGTGTAAATAGGATCACTACAGATGTCGTTATCCAGAGTTGCAAAAATTAATCACACGGACCGTTCTCCACTGGACGCCAATCACAGGGTGGCAATCTCCTCCACGGGAAACAATGTCGGATAATGAAACCGCATTAATTGCTGTAGATGATTTCTATTGCTCTGAAGAGACACCAACAACCGTTGTTGCTTGAAGATTGTTCACGTTACTGGCATATCAAGATTCTTCTCCAATCCACAGGACACGGTACCCGGTCCGGTACAAACCAATGTAGTAAATCAATAAACAATACTCTTGTAAGTTACGTTTGACTTTTTTTTTTAGTTATATCGGTGCTATTTTTAGCACATTCAGTACACTCACACTGTTTTACGCAAAATTTCCGCAGTTAAATATAGACCGAGAGCGCCATGCGAGAGAAAAAAGAGAGAATTTGGCGGTTCGGGATCACTGAATCAGGAACTACGCACTAATTTACAGCAAAAGCACTAATAAAGACCACCTCCACTACTGCAGCATTGGTTTGTGGTTGATTTGCGCTACATATCCTGTATGGGTGCTCCTTTTTAAAAGCCGTATAATTTCACGATTTTCTATCCGCAAAATCGATACCGAAACATCACCATCGATATTCACTTCTGAATCATAGCGAACCACTTTGTTCCGAACATTCGAAAAACTCACCAACGCCCGGTGTTTACGTGTTCAAAATGGTCGAGAGGAAATTCAGTTCACTGACACTACACCACCATCCTATATTTTCAAACAGCACAAAGATGTGATATAACACTCAGCCAGTCAACCACAAGTTACGGGACCCTGCAAACAAGGTGGAAAATTTGTACACAGACGAATTTCGAAACACTAGATAACACTGCCTCGAAAACTAATGGACCCGAATAGTAACTTCTGCTTGCAAAATTTATATATCGGTGCCTCCCGTAAGCTTTCCGCAATTCGATTACTGCTTCGTTTGACTGGCAAGAGCAAACTAAATATGCAAAGGAAAATTTACATGAGCCTCCCTTTTCTCGGTGCCAACGAATATGGAATCGCTCGTTGCAACCCAAAAAGGCTCCACATTGCTCACGCTCTCTTATTGCATTGGTTGCTCAGACCAGGCGCGCTCTGGCTTCCTTCCGACCGCTCCTGCAAGGACCACACACAATGTTGTTGGAACTCTTGCACGCAATCATACACGTGAAACACTCACGTGCTGCCTGCTTTGCTGGCCCACACAGAAAGCAGCCGTAGGCTTTCCCAACCACAAGGCTTCGGGAAACTCTCCAAGAAATGGATGCACTTCCTCGACCGTGTGCATTGCCCACACGCAGGTAAGCAGTAGGTGCCTGCCTAACAAGTGCATTTTCGTTTCTGACTAATTACTCACCTAGGTATGGAAAAGCAAGTTGCACAAATTGTACCCACCTTTTCACGACAGCAGTGCGAGTATACGAATGTTGAAAAACTTGTACGAGCATGAATAGGCTTGGGAATCTCATGTAAAACTTAAATGCAACCTGTTAGCCACTCGCATCGATTTCACGTGGTCGCATTTTCTTGACTGACTGCACCAAACTCGCTTGCTTACTTTAAATCTCTTGCATACCAATAGGTATGAAACACTAATTGTTTATTAAAGGGTCATAATGTACATTCAAGATGATACTTTGAAGGGCATTCAGATGAAATTTCCAAGGGGATCAAATTCTGAGGACAGTTTCATAGAAGTTTCAAGTAGAATTTCAAAGGAATAATTGAGATGTTGCCGAGGAGATTCCAAGGAGATGTAATTCCTAGTGTTTCTAATTCTCTCTCTTTATAATTGGATTTGACGCTCTTACACAAGCTTAGATGTTCTTTGAAGCAATTCCACAGTTATTAATTGAGAGCTTTCCATACCAACCAATGCATGGCATTGCATTTCAAGCCCTATGATACTCTATGCCCAGGGAAGTCGAGAACATTTCCAACCCGAAAGTTTTTTAAACAGGAACAGGAAACGAACCCGCCGCCTCCGTGCCTCTACTGTCTACGCTATCTGAGGCCCCCTCTAAGAATATGATGAATTGAAATTCATTAAATTTCTGGAAGTATTACAATGAAATACTCACATGTCAAAAGGCGAATCGATTTAACTCGGCCTTCTCCGATTTTCATGAAACTTTGCATAATTGTTTGTTATGGGTAATCAATCATATTTGTACTAAAATTGGTTCATTTTGGATCATGTAAGTTTTGTTATTTGGCGTTTTTGACATTTTTCAATAAATTGTAGCACAAAAACGTCACTTCCGATCGAAATGACGGCTGCGACAAAGCTGTAGGGAAAAGTAAAGTCAAAGCAAAAAATATACTCGGTAGTTTCACATTTGAATTTTTAAAAACTGTTTAAAACCTTAACAGCGCAAAAACTCCATGTTTATTTTCTTTTATTTCTATTCTAAAGTAAAGATCATTAAAAATAAAAAAAATAAATTGAAATAGCGAAAATCTTGGACACTCTAAAATTGACAAAAAATGTAGAACAACTTTAAGTGCAAAAATTACACAAAACAATGTACTTACAAAAAGGGTACCAAAATTTTACCAAAAGTTGTTATTCTACGATTGTTGTCAATTTTCAAGTATCTAAGGTTTTCAACATTTCAAAAGTTTGCATTTTCCATGAACAATTAAAAAAACATAAATTGAAATTTGTTTTTCCTTGATTTGTTTTCCGTCGATCTTGTTTTCCATCCTGAGTTCCAATGCTACCGACACCAGGAAGGCAACTCCCACACCTGGATCCTATATACCGACCCATCAGCTCATGGACCGGGGACCAACGTTTTTACTTCCCTTTACTCCCGATTCCCCGTGATCAGAGATTGTATGCCTTAGAAAATCCCAGTGGTGCCAACTGGGATTGAAACCAGGCCTCGGGGTGAGAGACAATCACACTACCACTACACCGCTAGCAAGGACGTTTTGAGATATTTATATATTTGACACATTCCACAAATATCATATTTGAAAAAATATACGATTTTCTGAATGATTTTTCTCAAATATGCGCAAGTGTAAGCCAAAAGTCACCAAGGTATTGAATTAATGAAGTAATGAAATTGGGTTGTTAGCGAAATGCTTAAATAAAACAGCAAAAAATGTTATCTTGCATTTAATTCCACTTAATTAATTTTGTATCCATGACAGATACGTATTTTGACTACAATGTGCAGTCTTCATCAGTGTCATTCCCACTAAAAACTTATCAAAAACCTAACCCACCCCTAACAAAATGTATATCAAATAGACCACAAACAAACAGACACAACACAAAACGATTTTTCACTGTAACACATCGTCACTCAAACATTACCGCGATCTGTTGCGCACACTGTAATGGGCTGAACACTCAACAGATGGCAGTAGTGTAATTTACTATGCGCGCCACAGGTGGCGGTACTACCAACCAATAAAAAATTAAATTTACCGTTAAATGCGTGCCCGATGAAAAACATGCAAGAATTATGTTTGTTTGCCTGTGAATAGACTATAATTCCTCAAAATACCTCAGAGGTTTATTGAGGTATATTTGTTATATTTGGATTTCAATCAAACAATATTTTTTTAATAACGTTACGTTCTACAACTTTGCCGCAAACCTCTAGTATGTGAAATAAAAAAAATGTATCGCTGTGCCATCTTTATAGCCCAAACTTGAACTATTTTTATCCGCCAAATTATAGTCATAACTAAGTCAAGAATGATACCAAGGGACACGAGTGAAACGAAAATACACCAGATTTATTTATTTGTCGTCAATCAGTGTGTCAATCCATGGTAATCACTCAGGAGATTTTCCTGCACGTTTCGCAGCACAGATCTTCATGTTTTACGTATGTAAATAAAATATGTACACATTAAAATGACTTGTTTGGCACGTATATACAATTGTATTTCTGAACCTATAGGAACCACAACCACTTAAAAATATATACCGTAAGTGGGGGTGACATTGGGACAAAAAATCTAAATTGATCGTCATGAAAAAGGTTGATTAAAATTTATTTCTCATTTTATTAAAATTGAGTAAGAAATATACCAATGTTAAATTTGGTTTAAATATTTTAAAATGTGTAAACGTAACGTAGTTATTGGGAGCACACTTGGTTATGATTACAATGTACTTCGTATGTATGGCTATATATTCTCGTCTATCCACATACAAGCGTGTTCAAACTTTTGTTTGTCGGTGGACATTTTTATAAACGTGTTTTTGCTACTATTTATGACACTTAACTTTACAGCACTATTTAAATAAAACAACTGGTTAATGTTATCTACACTTCACTCTAGGGGTTCAAGATACATATTGTAGTCATCATGTTCTGTATATTCAAGATATTTGCAACAGTAATTTTTTTTAGCGGCTCCGGTGGTGTAGTGGTAAGCGTGATTGCCTCTCACTCCAAAGGACCTGGGTGCAATCCCAGTCAGCGCCGTCGGGATTTTCTGAGGCATAAAAGCATAAAGGGAAGTAATGCCGTTGGTCCCGGTCCATGGGTTGATGGATCGATACGTAGGATCCAGGTTTGAGAGATGCCTTCATGGCGTCGGTAGCAGTGTTACTCAGTACGGAAAACAAGATCGACGGAAAACAAATCAAAGGAAAAATAAATTACATTTTTAAATGTTGGCCCAATGTTTCCCCCTAGGCTCAATGTTACCCCCTAGGCCCAATGTCACCCCGTCTCACGGTATAAACATATTATAGATCAAACACATATGTAGAATTACTTTCAAACTATGCAGTAGGGTTTTTAACCTAATTTCCGTCCTACTGTGTCTAAACTAAATGTGTCGAAGTATCCACAAAAACAGCCAAATCATGCAAGGAAAAATGACTATACAATTGCCAAATTGCCCAAAAACGCCAAAGTAGCCTTGTAATTTAATGATAAAACAGACGGAAACGCCACAAATAAACGATAAAACCTCAAAATAGCCCAGTATAAGACAAAATTTAAATTCATAAACGGGATTTTTTACGTCAAAGTATTAAGGAATACTTAAGTGAACAAGGATTCCGTTGAGAGATTAAATTAAATATTTTAAAAATATTAAATTATATCTATATATTTGATTAAAAATTTCAGTAATGGTCAAATAATTTGAAAATCATGGCTAGTTTTGATCAGTCCGCATCGTGCTCTCTTGCCGTGCGGATCTATTTGCTTTTTGCTGAAGGAAGTGTTACTACTACCTAAAGCTACAACAAATTTAAACAGCACTTTTCAGTGCTCAACCTGTAAAAATTTTCTACCTTGTTCAACTCTTATTCCTCTTCGATCCTTGTTTGGACCCTACCCGAGGTAATCCTTCTTGGATATCGATTTGGAAAATTCCTCTTCGATCCTTCAGATTCTTATAGTAATCTGCTTGGAAATCGATTTGGATAAAAATTTACTGCCGCCATGGCGCCTAAACGCAAAAGAAAGGGGCAAACTCTTGACCCCCCTTCTGATGAAATTAATTTGAGTAATCAATTTGATTTGCTCACGGATGATGAGAATGATCCATCATCCAAGAAAAATTCTAGTAAACTTTCCCGGCTTAATGCCAAGAAGGAAAAGATTCCCCCTATTGTGATAACCACTACCGATTTCCACGCTCTTCGCATGGAACTTTTGAATTTCGTGAAAGTTAAGTTTTCACTACAAATTGGACGTCGGGGTGAATGCCGTGTATTGGCTGAAACCTTGGACGGATTTAAATGTCTTCTCAAGTATCTTACTGAGAAGAAGCACAATTTTTTTACTTACGACACCAAAACTGAACGTGTGTTCAAGGTTGTCATGAAAGGACTGCCCAGTGGTGAATCCCTGGATCAGATCAAAGATGAACTGGCAAAATTACTTGGAGTTGTGCCACTCCAAGTAATCAAAATGAAAATGAAATCCCGTCCTGGCGATTCGCGCAACGGGATTTCTAATGATTTTTATTTAGTTCACTTCAAGTCTAGTGAACTAAACAACCTTAAGGCCTTAGAAAAAGCTAGCCTTATGCTCCATGTCCGAGTGAAGTGGGAACACTTCAGGAAGACTGGAGGAAATTTCCAAAACCTCACCCAGTGCCGTAAGTGCCAGGGATGGGGTCACGGAACTAAAAATTGCTACATGCCAGCTAAATGCATGAATTGTGGTGATTCCTCTCACGCAAAGGACGACTGTCCTGTGAAGGAAGATCCTAAGAAATTTAAATGTTCAAATTGTGGTGAAAACCACAAATCCAATTTTTGGGAATGTAAGACTCGCAAAGCGATCCTACAATCTCGTTCTAACCGTCAGGTAGGAAACGCTCCACGTTTCCGACCAGGTACAAATTCCTCTGCTGTTAACAACGGTCAGCGAGGAACAAATTCTACATTCGTACCCGTAGGTACAAATATCTCCCCTGCTTCAAATGTTTCATCTGTACCTACTCCCCTCGCTGCTAACAATGTTCAGCGAGTTAATGGAGCTACCTATGCTGCTATTGCAGCGGGTAGAAATCAAAATACTAACCAACGTTCTAACGGAAATTTTGACAATTTTGACTTAGGAAGCATTACTGCCCCCAAAATGGAATTTTTACAGAATTCATTAATTGACATGATTTCTGATATGCTTAAATCTAACTCCATGTTTGATGCTATTCAAACTGGAGTAAAATTTGCAAATAATATTGTCATGACTTTAAAATTCAGTAATGGATTTTAAAGCATTAAATATTGTAAATTGGAATGCTCGATCTCTTAAAGATAATGAAGACGAGCTATTTAACTTTTTACGAGTTCATAACGTGCATATTGCCGTTATAACTGAAACGTTCCTTAAACCTGCCCATAAGGTTAAGAAGGACGCAAATTACTTGATTTATAGAAATGATCGTCTTGATGGACCCTGTGGTGGCGTTGCCATCATTATTCATAGACAAATCAAACATAAAATTCTTTCTTCTTTTGAAACCAAAGTTTTTGAAACTTTGGGAGTTTCTGTTGAAACAAAATTTGGACAACTTACGTTTATAGCTGCCTATTTGCCATTCCAATGCGTAGGCCAGCAAAAGAATTTTCTCAAGGGTGACCTCCAGAAACTTACCCGTCATAGGTCTAAATTCTTCATTATTGGTGATTTTAATGCAAAACACCGCTCATGGAATAATGCTCAAAGCAATTCCAATGGTAATATTCTGTTTGATGATTGTTCTGCAGGTTATTACACTATTCAATATCCAAACAGCCCAACATGCTTTTCTTCTGCAAGAAATCCCTCCACTATTGATTTGGTCTTAACTGATTCATGTCAACTTTGTAGCCAATTGGTTACCCATGCTGACTTCGGTTCTGATCACCTTCCAGTAACTTTTGAAATATCCCAAGAAATAATTTGTAATCCCAACAGCTCTACTTTCAATTACCATAGAGCTGATTGGGAGCAGTATCGAACATTTATGGAATATAACTTCGATCCAAACATTCATTTGCAAACCAAAGATGAAATTAATTACGCTCTTGAATCTCTGACTACTTCTATAGTTGAAGCAAGAGCTGCCTCAGTACCAAAATGCGAGGTTAAATTCGATTCAATTATAATAGACGATGATCTTCAGCTCTTGATCCGTCTTAAAAATGTCCGTAGGAGACAATATCAAAGAACACGCGATCCTGCCATGAAAGTTATCTGGCGGGATTTGCAAAAACAAATTAAAAAGCGATTCTCTGCCCTGAGGAACAAAACTTTTGAAAATAATATTTCTAAATTAGACCCGAGTTCCAAACCCTTTTGGAAACTCACAAAAATTTTGAAAAAACCTCAAAAGCCTATTCCAGCGCTTAAAGAAGGTGGTAAAATTTTGATCACAAATTTGGAAAAAGCTCAGAAACTTGCTAAGCAATTCGAGAGTTCCCATAATTTCAGTTTGGGTCTTACTAGTCCTATTGAGAATCAGGTTGCTCGGGATTTTCTGAATATTTTCTCTCGGGAAAATATTTTTGATGATTCCTGGGGGACTGATTTGGACGAAGTAAGGTCCATAACTAAAAATTTTCAAAATATGAAAGCTCCAGGTGATGATGGAATTTTCTATATCCTCATCAAAAAACTCCCAGAGAGTACCTTGTCTTTCTTGGTAAAATTATTTAACAGATGTTTCCATTTGGCATACTTTCCTGATAAATGGAAAAATGCAAAAGTTGTTCCAATTTTGAAGCCGGATAAAAATCCAGCTGAAGCTTCTAGCTACCGCCCAATAAGTTTGCTTTCTTCAATAAGTAAACTTTTTGAAAAGATAATTTTGAATAGAATGATGCTTCACATCAATACGAACTCAATTTTTGCAGATGAGCAGTTTGGATTTCGCCATGGGCATTCAACTACTCATCAACTCTTAAGAGTTAACAATTTAATTCGTTCAAACAAATCTGAAGGCCACTCGACTGGAGTTGCTCTTCTAGACATAGAAAAAGCATTCGACAGTGTTTGGCATGAAGGTTTGATTGCTAAATTGAAAAAGTTTAATTTTCCACTTTATATTATTAAATTAGTTCAAAATTATTTAACTGACAGAACTCTGCAGGTAAATTATCAAAATTCCAAATCTAATCGACTACCTGTTAGAGCAGGAGTTCCTCAGGGTAGCATTCTTGGGCCTATATTGTATAACATTTTCACTTCGGACCTCCCTGATTTGCCTCAGGGTTGCCACAAATCTTTGTTCGCTGATGACACAGGCATTTCCGCTAAAGGAAGAAGTCTTCGTGTTATTTGCAGCAGACTGCAGAAAAGTTTAGATATTTTCTCTTCTTATTTACAAAAATGGAAGATTTCTCCCAACGCTTCCAAAACTCAACTTATAATATTTCCACATAAGCCTAGAGCTTCGTTTTTGAAACCTAGTAGTAGTCACATAGTCACTATGAACGGAGTTCCAATTTCCTGGTCAAACCAAGTGAAATATCTTGGATTAATACTTGACCAAAAATTAACTTTTAAAGATCACATTGAGGGCATTCAAGCTAAATGTAACAAATATATTAAATGTTTGTATCCTCTTATAAACAGGAAATCCAAACTTTGCCTGACGAATAAACTTCTAATATTTAAACAAGTTTTTAGACCGGCCATGCTTTACGCTGTGCCAATATGGTCTTGTTGTTGCACTACCAGGAAAAAAGCACTTCAAAGGATTCAGAACAAAATTCTGAAAATGATTTTGAAGTTGCCTCCCTGGTACAGTACAACCGAAGTACATAGAATTTCGAATGTTGAGACTTTAGCACAAATGTCCAACAAAATAATTAATAATTTCAGGCAAAAATCGTTGCAATCCTCAATTGCAACGATTAATTCCCTTTATACTTAGATAAGATTTAGTTTTAGTTTTTAGTTTTAAGATATCAATTGTTATACTGACATGCAGGTTAAAAAACCTGTTTAAAATACTGAATTGCCAAGACATGAACAATGTAAAAACACTTAGATATATATCATAACAATTAAGGCTGGTACGTTACTGCAGTAACTGGAGCACCTAGGTTAAAATGAAATGTAATTTATTTTGAATTTGGAACAAATAAAGAGTTAAAAAAAAAAAAAAAAAAAAATGGCTAGTTTTGATTATCCGATCAATATTTTAGAGTGTTATTAATTTTATGTGTACTTTTGAAATTATGTGACAAAGTTGTATGAATTCATGCAACCCACAGCATATGACTCATAGATTGTAAATCACTGGTCTAACGGATGAAAAATCTAGCAAACCTGCAACTTAAATTCTTGAAACTAAAAATTGTACCCCTTAAAATGCTTAAGTCCTTTCGGAATGCTTTTGAGCCAACGTTACAGGAACATATTTGTCTCATGTGCGAGATATAGTGTTTCACAGATTTTTTAAATTCTTTATTACAGAGAATTATACAGAAATGAAGGACTAAAGAATATTGCTCAAAATCAACGCTGATTTGAACAAAAAGCTATTTCAACTTGTGTCCAATGGATGTAATTCATCATCACTACACTAGGAAGACCCCCCTTAGCTCAGTCGGTTAATGCGCAGCTATAAAGCAAGACCATGCTAAAGGCGGCTAGGCACAATTCCCAATCTGATCGAGGAAGTTTTCGGGATGAAAAATTTCCCGACTTCTCTGCCCAGGTATGATTGAACTTTCTGCATAATAATACTAACGCAAAAATAGTACAGCTCTCATTTACCAATTTTGAAAGTGCTCAAAAAACACTAAGTTGAGAGCCAGCTAAAAGTTCAAGTGCAACGTAATACAATCAAAGAAGAAGACTGAATGTCCCAAAAAGCACATCGCTAATTATTTTTAAATCTAAAATTTGTCGAAATCCGTCCACGTGTTTAATAAACAGCTTCCAAATTCTAAACTGCTAAGTCATGGCCAATTGAAGAAACACTTACACTATTATTATCCCTCTGTTCTTTCTCATTGCGATTTGACCATGAAAAAGAGTAGCGGGACCGTGAGTGCTGAATTGGCACACCCGTCGCTGTGGAGTATTTGCCAGATTATCGATGGTAGATATAACTATCAAGAAAAATGTAGGTCGAAATCAGACAGAACCAAATCATTTCAGCTATCGGATTAATGTCTAGAAAGGTTCAACAAAAATGGTTAGCTGTACCTTTGTCATGCTTATAAGTTTGACAAGTTATGGAGTAATAATAATCACTCATTAGTGTTTTTTCACACCAGTGATATGTATTTGATAAAAATATTTTTCTTAAGTTTGTTTTTAACAGAAATTGTCGTTCATTTTTATAAACCGTTGCATCCAAAGATTGGCAAGTTGGCAAGAGTTGCATTGATGGAAAAATGGTATTTGATTCACACGAGTAGGATCTCCCGAGGCCCTCCGCCAGCCCCATCAACTGAGTGCACCATCTCTCATTCTCTCATGCTCATTGATTTCAGCAGCATCCCTTATCCAAGGTCATTGTTAAACATTCATTAGCCGAGTGGAGTACGGTTCTGTGTGTTGAAGAGCATCGCACCACACCAATACCGCCCCACTGCTGCTGCTGCTGCTGCTGTAGGAAATTATTTGTCAATGAGTGTGCTTTTTAACATTCATGCCCATCTCTTCCACAGCAGCAAGGCGGCAGCGTTGTGTCAGTGTGCTGGGCACCGAATTAAAGCACCACTGAGTTGTAGTGTGTAATCTGATGGAGAAAGCCGAGCACCGATGACCATGCGTCTACTTTAAACGCGAACCTCGATTAAGCCACGCTGTAAAGTTCCACATCCACATAGGGTAAATTTGCCACATCCACATAGGGTAAATAGCCCCTTCCTTTACTTACGGATTAATGTAGTTTTATGGAAAAATTGGAGCGATTTATAAGTAAACTCCGGGAAATACATTTTGCAACTCATCTGCATCGGATGCATGGAAAATATTGGTCAAATACTATTTACACAGCCAATGAGAGTAACTCAAAATTGAGTGGAATTTAACTAAAAATTGCAAAAAGTAGAGTTACTTAGCGAATGAGAAAAATTGTCCTCACTTTTCCGGGAAAACTACCTCAATATGAGGATAATCGACCAAAATTTTACTCAGTGTAGCTTTTCTCAATCTATTGGTTGCGACCCATCTGGTGGGTCGTGACCCACCGTTGGAATTTTATCTTTTTCAAGCCGATTCAATGCCAATCTGTATTTTTAAGTTTCAGGTAATCATATGTATACACATACAGCATCATATTATATATAAGGGAAACGGCTCTCATGTTTGCCTATGGATCTAAGATTGGGCTCATCGCTAAAAATCTGCTATTTCCGGAGTGATTTGAGATTTGGGCGCAATTGCTTTTGTAATCAATCACTTCAATCAGCGATAAAATCTCAGGCTACAAAACTAACAACACAATAAGATATAAGAATGATTCCTCTATCATTTGGTATAGTTTGTTCGCAAAATTGAGCTTTTATTCGCAAAAAATCGTTGGTTGACGTGTTTGCTTACAAAAAAAAGTTATGCCATAACCTGAAGTTCTCCGGATTTATCAATTTTATCTAAATGAACGCGTCATTGGGACGTTACTTTTTGGATATTTTTGGTCGCTATTGAAAATTTAGTCGATTGCTGAATTTATGTATGGGCCCAAATTAGGGGCATTTAGGCCAACATTACATCCATTTCCCCTATATACAACATCTGCATTCAATTTTGACAAGTTGGGAGCTTATTAAATTTCAAAATAAGAAAAAGGAGAAAGGGAATTGAGAAACGCTGGTCTAGAGTGTACTAATAGACTGAGTGAAATATCTCGAAATTTCTCATATTCAAAAACTGAGTAGCTCCACTTTTTGCAATTTTAAGTCGTATTCGACTCAATTTTGACTAACTCTCTTTGGCCGTGTAAAGCAATTTTATTTTAATGTGAAGCACGCCAGAAGCTATCAAGTTTAACCAACGGGTCCAAATTAGGACACGAAATTGAAATGCATCCTTTAGTGGAATATTTGTTGAAGATGACAATATGAGACATTATTACATGTTTTGGGTTGAATTGAATGTAATTCAACCCCATCTATTGTGGCTACCTTTTATATGAGCTGAAATATTATGTTTAAGATGAATTTCTCTTAGGTGGTCCATCATAGGATGTAAACAATCCTATAATGGACCCCGGGTGGTTTATAAAAGGTTAACTTCAACTTATAATGCAGATTTCCCTGGGTAAAATTAAGTAATTTACTAATTTTACGTACACCAGTCATATGCAACAAAGGATAATCGTGAAAGATAGCTGAAACATAAAATTAAAAAAAAAAAGCTGCTAGGGGGCCACAATATGCCAATTTACCCTACATACGTGTCAATTACAACGTTTTAGCACAACAGTTTGAATGGAAACAAAGTGTTTTTGTGTTTCCGTCGCATTGGCCTTTGTTGTGCATGCGAAACCAGGGGGTAAAACGAGGATGCGATAACAGTAAACTGATCGGGATGACGATAAAAATGTTCCCAGCAGCAAAGTATGTAGTACCTATAGTACGGTAGGTACCACCAACAACAGAAGCCAAAACATCAGTAGACCAGAAGGAGATGGTAAAAATAATAACGTCAATGATGAAATTTATAACAGCACATAATTTATGAACGATTTCCACAAAAGATACTGCAGTCGCAGTGTGGTATCGGCTATTTCATGCATACACGCTCTGCTGGCCTGGGCATTAGTTTCAAAAAGGCAAACCCAAAAGCAAGAAAAATACTGCCCAAGGAATGCTGTGGCAATGGACTTTGTTGTTTGATGCTGAATTTAGCGTGCTCTAATCAATCTGCAGCAAAAGTTCAAAGTTTCCCTCGGTTACGAAGTGGATGCATCACATTTAGTCATATTAGCAAGATAATTTTGTGATGCACAGATTGAAGACTTGATTTACAATATTCCTATTCCTATTTACAGTATATCCCATTGCACAAATCAGCAAGCTGAGAAAAATGCGTTTTAAGTTTGCTTCGAACCATTGCTTCTTATGTAATGAGACAACCCATTTGGCTATTTTTCCAAATTACCAAACTAAGCATCCTCCACCAGAACGGGAACCGCTTCCAGTGGTTTCATTGCTTTCTAGAAGTTTTATGGAATAAGTATTCATCTTTTTCATTATTTCATTAATTGAATTAAAATTAAATTTGTTGCTGAAAATTTAAGTTTTTTGTTTCAACCATAAAAGCAATTCTTAAAAAAAGTCAATTAATTACAGTGAAGTGAAGATTAACGATGGTGGCCCTTACTTCACTTTGTCATCACATGGCAATGGAGTTCCAAAATTATGCAGTATATTGCAATTTATCTAAATTTATATATTTCCCATACACAATTGGTTAATACATGAGTGGAGCGATGTCGCTAGAAATGATTGTCAAAAAAATCCAATCATCAAGCCCAACACCAAGGCTTACGTCCTTTAAATAGATCTTTCATGAAGTATCAGGATCAACACTCAAAATTGTATCCTTAAATAAAATTGTAAAGTAATAAAACAAGTGCATCTTAAAGGCTGGCCAAATTTATTCATTCAAAAGAAAAAGTACAATTAATTTATTGCAATAAGCACTACTGATTGTAAATATTCTCAACAAAGAAAACTTAAAAATCAAAATAAACGGGTCTGAGGGAAAGCAGCCAAAGCATCTTCAACCGTGTGGGTTGATATTGATCAGTTTCTTACTTGATATCCATTTTGAAGCTCATCAATCAAGTAATTTTAAATAAATGATGAGAAAACCACGAACGAGGTTTCATTTTTGGTCTGGAAAAAAGGCTCCAATTTGTGAGCGGTGTTGAGAGGATCTAAACAAAGACAAGAAAATTCATACTTTTCAAGCAGACTAACTTGAAAAATTTGAAGTGATCGACTCCGCACCACTCAGTTTAATACCTACCATGTTGAATTCAATTCAATTTATATACAATTCAAAATATTTTATTATTCTTATCTTTTTTTTATTATTCATCTTGAGTTCCACAGGGCCAATATTGTATTTTATTATCATTGAGACATCCCTGATTTAACTCAGGGTTATACAATTCTTTGTTTGCCGATGACTCAGGCATTTCCGAATTCTTTGTGTTATTTGTAGCAGATTGCAGCAAAGATTGGATATTTTCTGTACTTATTTACTAAAATGGAAGAACCAACGCTTCCAAAACTCAACTTTTAATATTCCCACATAAACTCAAGGTTTTTTTTAAACGTAGTGGTAGTAACATCGTCACTAACCAGTAACGCTGGTAGATCACCTTTTCGTGGTGCGTTGCTGGTATAAGATCTTCCTCTGAATCCTAGTCCTGACAACTTCAAACTAGGGGAACAAGATTTTTTGTAATCAAAAGAACACATTTTAGTTTTGTTACTTTTTATGCCTTGTTAATAAAAGTGACCAGACTATGCCTGTTGAATTGTAAAGTTAATTTAAAACATTTATATTTAAAACTAAAATTTCTTGAAAAAAACTGATACTTTTGGATAAACTTCACTAGGTAAATTGATCAGCGGTTATCTACAATATTGCAAGGTAAAAGTGGCTGTTGCTGATATATCTTAATCAACGCGGCGGCCACTTGCGTATCAAATTGACTTGTGCCTAAACGTATTTTATAAAATGATATGTACGCGTCCGGGAATAAAAAGAAAAGGGGTTTCATAAATGTAATGCTTGCAGATAATTTCATTGTGTATGATGCTATAATGATGGAGGTTTTATGGTGGAAGGGTTTGCAGTGGCATGTTCCCTGTTTATGTGTTTTTATGTGGTTGTGCATATGTTTTTTTTTTTTCTTTTCGAAATTTTCCAAAAAAAATAATGACGCTAATAAAGTTTAAAAAATGCTTATTGAGCAGAAAACCCCGGTCGCAGGTCTTAACATTAAGAGATTTTTGGTCAAATCCTGGGGGTGCGACACATCTAAATCTCAATTTTTGATTGTTGAAAAATCTCACAAAAGCGAATCAATACACGAAAAATCTTTTTTCATCTCTTGCATCTAAATCCATCTCTCACATCGCTTTCCACCTTTTTGCAGGATATCTGTAAAATCTTCATCAATCTTTTTTCTATCTACTTAGCGTGCGCGTATATCACAACAGCAAACAAATCTTTTCCAGCATTTTAGATAGAGTCGCCCCCCTCGGTCAAATCGCTTGTTTATCGTGTATGTTTCGAAACTTGTCGTCGTCGGTGCCGGGTTTGAATGGTTACAACAAACTCGAGATGGTAAGATGTGATATGAGGGGCTAGGTGGCCTTAGAGCGACCATTTTTGCTTACTGAGCAGAACATCATGAATTTAATCTCAGGCGCATCCACATTCAAGATTCGTCAATCGATTAGTTGTTAATATGACTACATGTTAATACAGCAACTCGCTGAATAAAAAAGAGCAGAAGACCGTTGGGTTCCATTCCAAGCTCCTTCGCGTTATATAATCGTTAGGACATCCATTCAGCTTATCGTTACCAAAAATGACCCCTACTGCAAACCTCGTGATTCCACGTGAAAGTGCAGAGTATTTCTCGGCTTTCATCAAAGCGAGTATCACGTCAACACATTCCTACCCATTCCTTTGTTGACCTGGGTTTGGGCGCGGCTGTCGCTGGTATTGCCTAGTTTTAAATCACCGGTTTTCATTTGGTTTGGATTGGCTTTTCAGACAAAAAAATACATATATAATTCTAGTCCCGAGCATCGTCTATTGGTTTTCTGTGTAATAACAGCTGATCTGGCAATAACAGAGTAGCAACCATGGGCGGTTAATCATGCTCATGCTTATGCGGTAGTCATATAGTCACTATGATCGGAGGTCCAATTACTTGGTCAAGTCAAGTGAAAGATCTTGGACTAGTACATGATCAAAAATTAGCTTTTAAAGTTCACATTGAGGGCATCAAATCCAAATGTAAAAAAAAAATATATAAAATATTTGCATCCTCTTATAAACAGGAAATCCAAATTTTGCCTCAAAAACCAACTTCTAAAAATTTTAACAAATGTTTAGACCGGTCATGCTTTACGCTGTTCCAATATGGTCTAGATCTACGTTACCCAAGCAACCAGTGATGGCAAATCATTGATATTTTTTCGCTCTTACACCCTCTCAATATCACGTGTGATCAGCAAATCCAAACACATAATGCATACAACGATACAGAAAAACGGTTGCTACGACTACCATGACAAATTCGCCCTGTAACATAGCTCGATTTGAGTGGTAGAAGGATAGTGATATACTGCTTGCCTGCTTTGTTACAATATACACTGATGAGGACATAGCTTGATCTGAATAGAGAAAAGACATACCCAAAAAAAATCCCATTAACACACGTCCCAAGTAACAATTCAGCAACGATTTAGCATCCACTCTGATTTATGATGGTTTTATAACGGCAATAAACAATCCATTTAGTTTAAATATAGCATTTCAAAGTGTAAAACATTCCTGCTTAGTAATTCGGCTTTTTGCTGTTTTAAAAACCTTTTATAGTCTGGCAAGGAAGTTAAAAACTGTCTTGTTTTAAAATATAAATTTAAAATAGTTATCAATCCCTCCTTAAAACTGTTCTGTTATTCAAGCATAAACGTCATTTCCAATTGTTAATTAATGTCTTGATGAAATACTTTATAAACGTGTCCTACCATTATAAAAGCAACCATAAAACCATTAGGTTTTGCATTAGAGCAAAAAGCATTTATTGTTGCTTTTTAGGCTTTTTAAAGTGCATCATTAACTCCCCAATTACTCTGTTTACAAATTGAGCTTAAAAGGTGGTTCCTCATAGTTAATAAATCTCAAATATAGGGTTTTCGATCTAATTTCCGTCCTACTAAGCACAACCCGCGCTTTACCTCTCTTTTCTGAACGAGTTTAAACAATAAATGGAATATTTCTGTCAAAGATGACTTCTAAATTTATTCACCTGTCCATACGTACAGTTGGATTTGATAAAAAGCCACACATTGTTGAGATATTGTTTAAAATCTAATACTGCTTCTTGATTCTAAATTCGTTCTACGAGTTACAATTCCGTCCTAACGCATTGAAACGCCATTAGATTTTCTTCGTCCTACGGATAAACGCAGAAAAAGGGGATTCGTCAGGAGCGCTTCTTTTGTTTTGAGAACAATGGGCGTAAACATTAATACAATGCGCTCTAACAGGATTTATGTTGTAGCTAATGAACTAACGCATCGGAACACACCTATTTATTGATTTGTACACGGCGAAATCATTGATATTATTGATCTTTTCTGATCGATAGGACGGAAATGGGCGATTACGACGAAGTAGCGCTCTACCCTATGACAAGGAAATCTCGAAGGATAGACGAAGTAGGATGAAAAATTCAAGTCGGTTTCAGTAAAATTTACTTCTTTAGAAGAACCAGCACCCCATCAACGACTGACCATCTGGCGGAGAAGAGCAAACTGAGCGGGGCCCTCGAATTCATAAAACATTGTCGAAAGTTTAAAAAACATTCCAGCCTTCTCCAGATCTTGCGAAAAGATGACAACCGACAGCAAACCACTGAAACTGATAGTTAACGGAGATTAGCTGGTTTCCGATCCATAGCAGCGATTTTATTCGGCGAAAGAATCAACTCTTCAAAAATTTCATTCAAACGTACATCCCTGCATCGTTGGATGGTGCACTTCTGTAACCATCCGGAAGAAGGGGATCTTTTTCGGGAACGATTGCGCTTCTGCTGTTCGAAATGCGAAATGTTGTTAAACAGTATCGCAAACTGTCTGAGTAACCAATCTCCCAATCTATCGGGAAAAAACCACCTGGAAGAATCCTGGATCCCACAGCGCAACTATCGAAAAACAAACAAACTTTGACGTTTAACTTTTTGCAGGAAACTTTGCCTCCATAAATGCTGCCATAAATCTGAACGGGTTAAGATCATGCAAAATGGCTTTAGATAAATACAATTCAGCCTGCAAGTTTTCTTCATAAAAGCCATTTTAAAACCTTAATAATTTGTTAAGGAATTCTTGAAAGCAAAACAACTTTTTCACAAATGACCCATGAAAATCAACTTTTATGCCACCGCCATGTTACAATTAGTATAATATATTTCCTTAGGTATAACTATATTTTGGTAAATTTAGCAATGAGTAAACATTTAAATGCGAAAATAATAAAAAAAAATCTCGGCCAAGCTCGATCTGAAGAATTTTTTTTTATGTTAAATAATTAGTCAAATCGACGTTTTTTACGAGGGTCGACTTAATTTTTTCGATGTTTTCACATTAATTTCACATAAAATGTAAACAAGGCCACTTAATGAGAACTATTGTAATAAATTAGGATATTCAACATGATTGTTATACCATCAGTTTCTATTTTAATTATTTTGATAAGATCGGATTCATAAATCCTTTTCTATCTTGATTGATGCTTTCCTAGTGGATTCAGCATGTGGCTAGGGGAAATGGCTCGGAAAGGGTTTTTATTGTTGCTAAATAGCTTTTTTTTTTGGGCTACAAAATGGTGAGTGACGATCTGGAAGGAGCGATATACCTAGCTCCGGTCCTCACAAGTTCCTACCTCACGCCTCCACGAGTCATATGATCACAAAAGACTGTCAGCTGAAACATGGACACAGCTGGTTGGCGTAGCCTGGGCAATGTTGTCAATCCGACAATAGCAGAGTGAGGAGGTGCGACGCGAACACTGGTGCAGTAACCATAGCACGGTGATAGAGGAAATGCTTCGCCAACCCGAGTGTCTGTTCACCATGGAGGTGCGGCTCAAACAGCGTCTGACTGGCATCCAGCGGCTGAATAAGAAATGCTCTTCCCCGGAAGCTACACCTAAGATGGCAGCCCCATCACTGCGGATAGGAGACCTTAGGCCACCCACCTACTGTCTCTGAAACCTTTACAATTGTTACAGAAACCAACAGAGAAAGACATCGAACTGATTTAACGGCAACGACTTTTAGCGCAAAACAATGGACACGAATTGGATCATGAAATGTATTGACGTTAGCCCAGCAAGGTAAACTGACACAACTCGCCAACGAGGCGCGACGCATGTAGCTAGAAATCCTGGGACTGAGTGAAGTTCGTTGGCCAATCTTTGGAGAACACAAACTGCCGTCGGGACAGGTACAACTATACTCTGGTATTCGAGGTGACAGCGCTCCCCGCCATCGTGGAGTTGGTCTCCTACTTAGCGTCCAGGCAAGTGCTGCGCTCATCAAGTGGGAGCCTGTTAATGAGAGGATAATCGTTGCCAGATTTAGAACACGGGTTCGTAACCTTACCATCATCCAATGTTATGCGCCAACCGATGCTGCCGAGCTACAGGACAAGGAGAATTTTTACAGTCAACTGAATGCCGTCGTGGATAAGGTTCCAAAGATTCTAGATCTACACTGGCGACTTCAATACGAAGATCGGCTCCGACAACACGGACTATGAGCGTGTCGTGGGACACCATGGTCTCGGCGAAATGAGCGAGAACGATGAGCTGTTTGCAGAATTTTGTGGCAATAACGACATGGTGATCGGGGGCTCGCTCTTTCCCCATCGGCCAGTGCACAAAGTCACGTGGGTTTCCCGTGATGGACATACCGAAAATCAGATCGACCACATCTGCATCAGCCGAAAATGGAGACGGAGCCTTCTTGAAGTCCGGAATAAACGCAGCGCCAACATCGCGTCTGACCATCACCTTCTAATCGGTGTAATCCGCCTACGCATGGCGCGGAACCAGCGATGGGAGGAGAGACTCGGGCGGTGGTTCAACACACGCCGACTCGAAAATCCAGCGGTAAAAAGGTCTTTTGTTGAAGAACTTGAGACTCGAGCTGCGGACGTTCCAGAAGGTGGCAGCGTAGAAGAACAATGGACGGCCATCAAGAATGCCTTTATAGAAACAAGCGAGAACTTCTTGGGTGAGCTGCGCACCCAGAGGAAAGAGTTGATCATAGATGAAACCTGGCGGAAGATTTAGAAGCGTAGAGAAGTAAAAGCCGCGATAGAGCGGGTGAGAACCAGAGGAGCCAAGAACGAAGCCCGTCAACGGTACTCGGCTCTGGACAAGGAAGTCAAGTGCTCTTGCAGACGGGACAAGCGAGCGTGGGTGAACTCCCTGGCCGACGAAGGAGAGAAAGCCGCAACCACTGGCGATATACGCCTCCTCTACGAGATCTCACGACGCCTGAGTGGAGCAAGGATGAACCCGAGGATGCCAGTGAAGGACACGACTGGACAATTGCTTACCGACCCCACTGACCATCTGAAACGCTGGTTTGAGCACTTCGAACAACTACTTCAAGTTTCGACGGCCAACCAGCCATCAACATCTAGGCATGATCCGCCTAGGGTGCGGTGCATTACTCGCGTCAATTCAGAGGCCCCATCAAAGCAGGAGATTGAAGCAGCTATCCGAAGCATGAAATCCAACAAGGCTCCAGGGGTCGATCGCATATCAGCAGAGATGCTCAAAGCTGACCCCATGCTATCCGCACAAATGTTGCATCAACTATTCTGTAATATCTGGGACTCCGCGACTTTTCCGGCCGACTGGATGCAGGGCATCTTAGTGAAGGTCCCAAAGAAGGTGATGATGATGATGATGATGGTCCCACCTCTTACCCCTACAAAGGTTTGAGCTGGACGATTTATCTTTAAGATAATTAAATATGACATTTTAACCAGGTTGGCAAACAAAATCGAACTGGTTTCAGTTACAGATATAAATTCCCTCTAGAGTTTACAGTTGCTTCACAGCGATATAAATGTTGAAAAGCTCAGGCGTCCACCTCTTAGTTCGCCTTTTTGTCCACCTAAAATATTCATAAGTATTACAAGCAATCAAGAGTTAATGAACAATCAACAAAGCATCCTATTACACTAGTAACCCCGCAATCTGATGCTATCATAATTTTCAGCAATGTCAGGAATGCTCACGAACCCCCAACATTTGCCAGAAAACTTACTACTAACTCAAGGTATCTTCCAAATAAGCTTCAAAATTGCATTTTTTTTTTTATCGAATGTTAAATTCAGTCCTCTATATCCGTAAAACGCGCGCGAGGCTCAAACCTTTGTAGACTACTATTTTTTTTTACTACTACTATTAAATCAAATATCAAAAATCCATCATCACCATCGTGGCGAACAAAATAGTTTTTGCAGTGCTACAATAATTATTAAAAAGTCGTTATAACAGCTATCCATACAAAATAATCCGTTAAAAATAACTTCGTCAAGATACATAATTTGTCAATTCATAAAAAAAATCACTGGATAAAGAGACAGAGACAGTTTTAACGTGTGAAATGCAATGTCTCTTAAATTCTGCTAATGTTGTTGAACGTTTAATGTGTCTAGGCATCGAATTGAAAACATTTATTCCTTTAAAAAATAATGAATTCTGTGAAGCACAAGTCAAGAAATGTGGTGTTCTTATTTCATCCGCGTTTCTAATATTATATCTATGATAGTCACTTCCTCTTTCAATTCGATCACACAAATATCGAGGCAGCAAACCGTTAACTACTTTAAAAATGAACACCATAGTCAAATATACAATTCTTTGCTTCACCGACAACCATTGTAAGGCGTCTAGCATCAAAGTTGAGGAAGTGAATCTATTACATCTCAAAATCAAACGCATTATTTTATTCTGCAAGCGCTGTAATCTCGATATTTGTGTTGCATTGGACAGAAATAAAATGGATGAGCAAAAGTCTAGATGAGGAGAGATGATTGATTTGTATAGCTGTATTTTACTGGCAATAGTTAAATCGTTTTTCAGTCGACATAGAATTCCATACTTCTTGGCAATTTTCTTGATGACATTGTCAATGTGAGAGTTGAACTTAAGTTTGTCATCAATAATCACGCCAAGATATTTAATCTCCTGAACGCGATCAATAGTCTCATCATCAATTACAACAGAGACGTTCTCATTTAATCGATTCCGCGAAATTACCATAAATTTAGTTTTACTTGTATTCAATTTTAACTGCTTACACTTCAACCATCTACTTAGATACTGCAAATCTTCATTCAAGTGTGAGACGGCAACTTCTAAATCCTTAGCTGCAATGAATAACACAGTATCATCTGCAAAAAGGTTAATGTCGCAAAACCGTAAAACACGTCGCAAGTCATTAATATACATAATAAATAAAAGGGGCCCTAATACACTTCCCTGGGGCACTCCAAGGTTGTTCCCCACGGGACTGGAAACAGAATCATTAAAAACAGTCCGTTGAGTTCTGTCAGACAAATAGCTTTCAAACCATTTATATGCAGTACTCGTAATTCCAAAGCGCTTGATTGTACTTAACAGTAAGGGCCTAGAAATTGTTTCAAAAGCGCGTTTCAGATCCAAAAAAACAGCAACAATCGTATCTTTACGCTCCAAGTTGTCTTTCCACTTTGCTAACACCAAATTCAATGCAGTTTCACAAGAATGACCTTCCCGATATCCCGATTGTTCTGGTATCAACAAAGAGTTGCTATTCAAATACTCCAACAGCTGGCCTTTAACAACAAGTTCTAAGATTTTCTCAAATGTGTGCAACATGTTGATGGGACGAAACTCTTCGGCTTTAATCGTTCCAGCAACTTTTTGAATAGGAATCACTAAGGATTCCTTCCAAATTTGTGGCACATGTCCATTCTGCAATGATTCATTAATAAGGTCCAGAAAGATGTGGCCAATGACATGAAAGCAATCTTGAATAACTCTAGCATTAACATTATCTACTCCAGCCGATTTTCCTAATGAAAAACAAATAACTCTAAGTTCATCTAATGTGATAAAGAAGGGGGATCTGACTGTGTGCGACAATTGGCGAGGCATCATGTTACTGTGTATTGTTCTCAAACTTCTGTGCAAAGTTATTCTGGATCGGATTCAGGAGAAGATCGACGCGACTCTTCGACGGCAGCAGGTAGGATTCCGTGCCGGAAGATCTTGTGTGGACCATATTGTCACGCTCCGCATCATCCTGGAGCAGGTCAATGAATTCCAAGAGTCCCTTTATTTGGTATCCATTGACTACGAAAAAGCTTTCGACCGTCTCAATCACGAGAATCTGTGGGGCGCCCTGAGACGCAAGGGAGTCCCGGATAAAATCGTCAACCTCATCGAAGCGCAGTATGAGGCTTTAACGTGCAGAGTTTTGCATAACGGAGCCTTGTCCGACCCTATCCGGGTAGTCGCTGGTGTGAGACAAGGATGTATACTATCACCGCCAGGGCGTCACAATATCAGCTTCAATCGACCAACTCGATGCGACGAAAAGACTGCTGGCCTTCTTTTTTCTGTTAAAGTCGAATATCTTCGCAGCATTCTAGAACCGCAGTCGGCGTGCACAAACAAATGTTCCATCGCTTGTCTTTCTTTCTCCCGTCGCTCCATTGGTCTTCCTTTCAAGCTTCGGTGAAACGGATGAGCGAAAGAGCGCTCGACTTTGATAGTTTTCTCTTTCATGAAACACATCAACAGAGGTTTCATGACGTACAGTATGCAAAAAAAGTTTATCCACCCCCCTACCAATTTACATTTTTTTTTTTTTTTGTTTTTCTGGTGAAAATCAGTTTAATTTTATGAGTGATCTTCCATGATTTATCAATTTATGTTTATTTATCACATTGCCATTGAAAATACGGCGTTTATATCATTTCTTGAGATTTCATGTGATAAATTATGTAAAATTGTAAAAAAATACGCAAAAAAAGTTTATCCACCCCCAAACGGATACTATGATTTAAGTGTGTTTTACAGAGTTTTAGTGTGTATTCTGCAACTTTATCGAATGTAAACATTGTGTCTATTTGTCATTTAGTGCTCTTGAAGTTTTCGTGCTCAAAATTTCAGTTTTGTGTTCAAAATTGGAAGTTATTTGTTTCAAAATGCCCAAAAAAGACCAAATTTCGATCAGTATCCGAAATTTGACTATTGAACATCACAAAACTGGCAAAAGCTACCGTGATATTGCCGAAATTGTCCAGCTTCACAAAGATACGGTCGCTAGAATTGTGCAGAAGTACAAAAAGCGTGGTTCTATCTCACCAGCTAAGCGATCGGGGTGTCCTTCAAAGACAACTGACCGAATTGACAGAGCTATCGTGAAGAAGGCGGAGCTGAACCGGGGACTATCAGCTCCGAAAATTGCGAAACAGATTGAAAGCGAGTTTTCCATTCAACTGACATCACAATCCGTACGAAATCGTCTTCATAAGAAAAGTTTTAAGGGCAGAGTAGCTCTTAAGAAGCCATTGTTGTCCGCAATATATTTCAAAAAAAGATTGAAGTGGGCCGATGCCTGCGGTATATAATTCGTGCCTAGTGGCCTCACAACTGGATCTCTAATGCTAAGTTCCATCGTCGATGGCATCAGAAGCCGATAGCAACAAAAATTCGAGAGCGAATGTAGCTTTCAAATGGTTCTCAATGCGTTCGTCATACAACCTTTTGTAGTAAATCAATCTTGAAGAGTTTCGATAATACACCCTTCAGAACGTTCTCCAGGGTGGGCCAACTAGACATATTCTAGTCTTAATGAGGTTTTGGTGGATACATTAATGACAAAATAGCCTTGACCAGGGTTTTATGAATTTTGTTTTATAGTTGCTTTGTAGTATTTCATAAAACTTAAAATGTTACTTGGGGTGTATCATCTTCGGCTTTACTTCGTGAAGCAGCTTGCCAACAATTTGCTCGTTTGCTTCTACCACCCCGAATGAGCTGTGTCGCACGGGCTGCTTGTCATGAAAGAAAAGGAAGAAGATTATATCATTATTGCTTTCCACTTCTGACATAGCGTAATCATTCGGTTCGTTGATCGCTTTTCATTTGGAGATATTTTTGATTCCTTGCGTGTGATATTGGACAAAAATGTCATGCTTGATATTGCGGGACTATTAACAACGTGTAAAGGTGTATTCAAATCTGAGCGTGTATTAGCGGAGTGGAGCAAATTTTGCATTGGAATAAGAGAGACAACAATTACTTCTCTCCCTCTCGTAGCTTCGCAAAATCTTGCCCCGCGCGTGAAATATCGCTCAGGCCGGAATTCACCTTAAAGTTGAATCAGCGCAAAAATGATTCCGTTGCACCTTGTTTTCGTCGAAAGAGGAGGTATAAAAATGTTTTCTCTTTTTTCACTTCATCCACACGGTAAGAAAAAATTACCCAAAAGTAAGAACTTTAATGCAGGAACCCAAAAGTAGGTAAAGCGGGTCTAAGTAGTTTTCATTTACTTGTGTGCAATTCGTATGGAATTTTCCACTAGCTTTCTACCCAAAAGTAAGTTAGTTGTACCCAAAAGTAGGTAAATATGATCATACTCAACGTTGGGTTCCCACACTTTACTACCCCTATTGTATGGTTTTGCTATTCCATTTTTGACAACATTAGAAGGAGAAAAGGAGACAAACTAGTCAAAAGTAGATAAACGTGAACTGGCCGTTGGGTATTTTTTTCTTACCGTGCATGGCAGACGCGAGGCGTTATGGAAGTTTCGGTTGCGTTCGGGTGTAAAGTGAAAATCAGAAACTCAATTTCACCACAGTGGGATTTGCAGCTGATGAGTTTTGTTAAGTGAACCCTACACGATTGCTTTTATTGACAATAATGGTATTGTCAAAACATTCTATATTGATGTCAATACATAGATATTGACAATATTTCTGTGTTCACATCATCAATATTACTGTCAATAATTAACGTTCGCGTCAATATATTGACACGTGTGGGCTTCGCTTTAGCTTGATATTCCGAGTTACATATCAAAACTTGCATATCAACCGCAGCTGTTTGCTTTTTAATTTTTGTCGACGAAAATCAAGCGTGATCTTGTTCTACAATGAGATTTGATTTTTTTTTATAAATATTTTTCCAACGCTGCAAGAAACACTACAAGCTTTATCGAGGCCCAGCATGGTCTACAGAATCCTCATAAAACCTAAATTGTTACTTGAATATTTTACCCTTTTTCAAGTTTTTTAACATTTTCAGGGCTGTTCTACCTGGAATATTAATGCGTTTACAGGTCATTTTGACATATATAAGCCACTTTGGAAAATCTAAGTCATTTTAACATTTTTGGCGTTTTTAGGACCATTTAGGATGACGTATCAATTCGAGTTGTCGTTTTCAAAATTATTATAAGAGAAGTGATTGAAAGACTAATCGTGGTGTTTTGACGTTTAGTTCAGTGGTCTGAGATTATTTTGGATATTTTCAGGGTTTTTTAATGCCATCTTAGCGTTTTGAGGTAAGAAATTTGCTATTTAAGACCATTTTTTTTTGCATTTATGAGGTCATTTTGGCGTTGAAAGTAGCACCAGAGTCGATAATTCTACTTTGTCGTTTTGATACCTTATGCGTTTCGATGACTATTTTAATGTTTTCAAATAATTTTCACACATTTAAAACTGTCTTTGAACTGGCTTGGTAGTTAAGTGCTATTTTGTCATTTTTGTAGTGTTTGTTTTTGCCTTTTTTTTTAATGAATTTCGCGGATGTTTTCTAGTGTTTCAAAAAGTATATTATTCGCAAATATGCTACTGTAGCTGCGTAAAACGATGAAGGAATCCTTGTTTTTTTATATCTTTATTAAGGAGACTTTTAGCCCTGGGTTGGTTCGTCTCCCTGCCATCCTTGAATTTGCTGTCTGTTGACTTTTCAGTGAAAAAAAAAATCTATCAAGAGGGTGAATGGTACCGCGACTACAATTTTAAAAACGAAGGGTAAGCATCAAGATAGCATTTTCACATGTTCTTGTAGTAATTTCTTACTATAATTCCCACCAAGACAACAATAACACATGCATCGGCATAACAATAAACGAATGGGATCGTGTAAAGATAAATAAAATAAAATATAGGTATGCGGTGCTTAAAAATGTGACGCGCTAGGGCATTACTATATTCCTGTTCTAGAAACTCGAGTAAACCATATATAGAAACACATTTTTCGTCACGCAATTTTGGTGATCGAAACTGTATGGCATAGAGGCATTCTACTATCGAGAGCAAACTACTGTTGGCTGTTCGCTTTCACTTCTAGACGATAGATAGCAAAGGCTGCATAAATGATATTGGAATTAGTCAACTATCGTTACTCTCGGGTTACGCTGATTTGTTAACAAGAGTGCCGATACTAAGTAGTGACTTAACGTCAATAAATTTATGATCTCCTGTGGTCTGCTTTTTCTTAACTGCAAGCCAACAGAAAATCTATGCGGAATGCTCGTGCGTAGAATTTTTGGATCTGGAAATACATAATACAAGAATTTTGACGACATCAAAAGGCCATTTCAACAGCCTTCGATTTCATTGTTATAATATTCATCAAAATCCAGATCAGCAGTATACCATACAGGGCTAGAATAGGAGTCCAATCAAGTACTTGAAAGCTCATAGCATAGCTTCTGAATGATAAGAAGAGGAAGCTCGAAGAACTCAGAGGAACTTTTTAGAGGACTTTATAGATGATCAATCGCTTTGAATGGGAATCTTTAGAAAATATCCCAGAGAGCCAGATTTTTAGAAGTGAGAAGTTTCTTCTAACCACCCAAAACCTTTCTGGATTACGCTGGAAGATTCTTCTGAATTTCTATAGAACTATCTCACACGGGAAAAAAATCGATCTCCGAAATGAGAAAAATGACTCATGAATTCATGAACACAGCGTATTTTCATGTTATGAAAATACACCATGAATAATATTCATGATATCATGAGCAACTTTTGCGTAACGCAGCAAACATTCCCAAAATCATGAATCATCCGAGATGAAATCATGAGCTAAATTCATGAGTTTAAATTTTAACCAAAAAATGTAAAATAAAACATCAGACTGGATTCGAACCAAGAACCTTGAGATCATTGAACCCATCAGTACTTGTATAAGATGGGAGACAAAAGGCGTATAAGATATACCTATGTAGTGCGGTTTATGAACACGGTTTGCTAAGTACGTGTAACGCTTGTAGCGGGCTTGATTCCACTGCATTATGAAATCATGAATTTCCACGACGAAATCATGAATCATTGTTACGATTTCATTGGATGGCAAGTTTTTTCATTTCATGATTTTTTATTCATGAAAATGGAATCTGATTTGTTTCCGTGCAGGAGGTATCTTCCAGCTTCCGTCTTCTTAATCAAAACTTGTTCAGCTTCCACTGGAATTGTCTTATGAGTTTCCCAGAAGTCATTTTCAGCTTCCTCTGAAAGCTTCTCCAGACATGCCCGGAAATGTATCCCAACTTACACTGGAATTTTTTTTTTCGAGGTTCTTCCCCTTTAAATATGTTTCTTCTTCTTCTTCTTATTCGCATTTCAAGCTTATTGCTTATCGCATATAAGCTTATTGCGTGCTCTCAACTTCGTGTTCTAGATGCACTTCCACAGTTATTAATTGAGAGCTTTCGGTGCTTGCATTATTTTTGCATTAGTATAATTGTGTGGAAAGTACAATCATACTCTATGCCCAGGGAAGTTGAGAAATTTTACAACCCGAAAATGTTTTAGAACGGACCGGGAATCGAACCCTGTCACCTCCAGCATGGTCTTGCTTTGTAGCTGCACCTTTACCAAATGAGCTAAGAGAGACCCCTAGTAATTGTCTTCCGATTTCCCGGGAAATTATAGCCAACTTTTCTCGAGAGGCTCTCGAGTTTGGCAGGCACCCGAGGGTGCACCCTAGTGGATCTTCAGTTAAAACACGGAGTGTGGCTCAACGATGCGATTTTTTAAAGTTTGATCGGGAGAAAGCTAGCATTAATAGAACCGATTCTAAATCGAATGGATACTGTATCTTGTTAAGTGCATGTCGTTCATTTTGCATATATATTCATCTTACCAACACACCGATATATTAAATTTTGTCCTTGCTTTAAAATCTTAGTCCTGACACTTTTAAATAATTTTACTTATCTCAATGAAAACAGAGAAAACCGAGACATTAAATACCAATACGTGTAGAATCAGAGTTTTGTATATTACACCGTATCGCACTTTTGAGAGATGATTTATCTATATTGCGAAATAATAAAAAGGACAATTACAAAAGAGGGAATATTGTAGAACTAACAAAAAAAAGAACAGTCTATGGAGAGACTTTCAGAAAAAAAAAAACAATCAGAGATAGTACTCATCAACAATTTTACGAAGATTTTAAAAGTTCAGAATAATTAAAGGTACATGACAAGAACAACAACAATGGAGATCTACAATGAACCAATCACAGGCAATTGACTGGCGTCAAAGTGAGAAATTCCGAAAAATGGACTTGCAGCCCATTATAAATCTGAGGTTGAGTAAACAAAAATCAGTCTAATGAACGATCAAATATCTATAGCAATTTATGGAAACAATGAAGAATGTATTTCTGCTCATCGATGTCTCATTTGAATTTTTATCAAAAGTTCAAGTTTTTCAATAGAAATAGCTAATAACCCATCAACCTTCATAACTGTATGAACTCTGAGTTCAACATTTTTTTACTGTTACGCCTTTTATGCACTGTCCCTAATGCAAACATAATACTAGAAACACGCTAAGATTTAATCAAAGGAATACAGACTAAAAGTTGATTAAATTGCTTTCAGGACACTAAAATAATGAAAATAAATGATAAAAGTGATTGGTGCAAAAATGCAATCAATAAAACATAGTTATTTTTATCCCAGACATTTCTGTCTCTTCATTATTCCATTCCGTCAATATAATATCTTTTAAACTACTCCCATCCAAAATCGAAGACTCGTTTCTATGTGCATTATCCCTTTCGACTCTTAGCAAATTTAGTACAATGCTTAACCACGTTTCAGTTCCTCACACTTTGCATGTTTTATGCATCCTAAGTCATTAACAACACTCTGCCGCTTGACACATTTCGTTTCAGTAAAATTAGGGATTAAGAATTCAAATGATCAAATCAGAGATTAGGAAAGATAATCAAACAGAAAAGAAACAAATCAGTAGTACAGAAGGATCAAACAACGACAAACAAACACACTGACCTTCGTATTCCGGCGTAGATCGAATATCTTCGTCGGAACTGCTGTAAGATCGTTGCTGTGGAAGATAAGGACCACCCGTTGGGCGTTTGTGTTTTTTGATTGGTTCTGGTGGCAACACTATCCCACTGCTGCTTCCGCTGCCATAACTGGGTGCCGCGGATTGCATTGACTCCGCGTAGTGTTGCTGCTGCCGAGGATGAACCAAATGCGGATGAGCACGCATTAGATCTTCAATCTCATCCTGATTATGAATGATAGATGATGACGATGATTTTAGTTAAATGAATGACACACATTGCAAAAGCATAGCTTCGTTACCTGATAGAAAGAAGGATCTTCCTGTGGATAGCCACTCATCCCCACGTTACCACTGGGTCGTGTGATCTGCACCTGAGGATTCATATGAGACGGGTGATACGATGTCTGTTGCAACGGGGGCTGAGGAAGACCGGGCATATACTGGCTATAGGGACCTTGCTGTTGGCCATCCTGGGGATTCATCCGAGGCATTGGCAATCGTGTTTGGGGTGGCCCAGTCGATACGTCTACCCCGCTGTCTGATTGTGACAACCGCCGCGGTGGAGCATCTTGCTGAGAATACTGTCGCCTAAGTTGACTACCGGAACGCTGCATAGGGTTATTTTCCTTTTCAGCAGCACTTTTTGCTCGTTCCAGTTTTGGTCGTTTGTCGGAGGGATCGTGCGGGTCAAGTGTTTGAAAGGCCTGCAAGAAAGCAACATTTAGTTTACCGTGAAAAATGACATGCATTGAACTTATTTACTCTTGGATCTCCCTCGTACCGGCGGCCTGTCCCGTCCGGGCTGGTGCTTTTGTTGATCCATTGTCCAGTTTTAGAAAGCAATTCCTGCTTCTTCCGGCAGACAATGCATACCCATATCACCTGTGGATTAAGTAAAAGTAATGTTTATTAAATTGGTTATTACCAACAGTATCATGATTACAGTAGTATGTACATTAAGGTAACAGATTAAAATGATTTGTGCTTGCAGTTTCAATAATAGTTGAGGGGGTTAGAAGTAAAGGGGTGTAAGTGACTTTGATCGATTCTCTTCATCGATTTTCTCTTTCATTAATAATTTAGCTGCAAACACATTCCTTGATCCGTGTGCCATTCTGGATGTTAGATGAGAACCTCCTTTATCAAACTATGTGACATAAATAGCGCAAAATCTGTTTATAAAGCTGTGGCTATCAAAAGAGAATCGATCAAGGTCACTTACATATTTGATACAATTATTGCAGAGCACCGAAATTGACTTGTTTTTGTAGTACATGAAAATGTTCACAAGAGTTTATTAATAAAAAAAACAAGCTGTAAGATAATCTCGGTTGGGTGCAGTACCTAAGTGAGCTGTTGGCAGAATGATACTCCTACTGTTTTAATTTAATTTGTACTGTTTTATTTGTACATAGAGGATAGCAAAACGAGTTGCATACATTTTTTTTGCAATCAAAAGAGTTTCGAAAAGTAAAACTGAACTGAAAATTCGGTTTGGCTGTCATTGAACTTGTTTGTTCTAAATCTGTTGTAATTTGATGTGTCGCAAGATGGGTTTTGAGCCAAGCCATGAAGAGAGCACTTCTGTAGGGGCCGGATGTGACAAATATTGTCCTGGGCTTCTGGTTTGGCATGCTTGATATTTTTTTAATCCGATATGATTAGATGAGTTTGGTACAATTCAGATCCCTTCTAGTCTCAAGACTACACGCAAACCAAAAATTGATTACAATGAATGTTGGTTCCATTTCCTATCATCCTCTGTTCATGAATATCGCAGCGAATGTTAAAAGTTGACCTTGCAGGCAATGTAATAGTTTTTTGTCTTTTTATCTCGTGTTCTATCAACGCCATCTACTATACCAGTAAACTTTTTATTTATAATATTGTAGAACAACGCACACACATGCCTTGAATCTCTCCAGCAAAGAAAAACATACGAAGTCGAGTATGAGAGGAAATGGGCGTTTCCTGTTTGCTTTTAGGCAAAGAGAAAGCACAGGTCTGACAATCGCAACATTCGTGGTTCGAGTCCAGTCGGCAATTTTTTTTTATATTTTTTTTTTTTGGCATAATTAATTTCACTCACTAATACACCTAAACCCCATATACCTTTTTTCTATTTATTTTTTCGACATAATTAATTTCATTCACTAATACACACCACATTTTTCGGTGATGTATCCCACATAATTGTAAGCGAATCTTACATCCCCCGGTTGGGTGTAGTGTTTACAATTTCCGGCCATTTTTGGCTTCTTGGAAATCAGGGAGAGATGATAGATTTTCCCGCTCACAGTTTGAAAAAGTAGTGTAAATTTCTATTCAATATGATGCACATGAATGGAGCGTCACATATCATTTCCGTTTACATTATATATCATGTAAAGTTCTGGCACATTTCATGCAATGTAGCATGTAGTAGTAGTAGTGCGCGTCATGCAGCGACCCTTCCGTTGCACCGTTGCACTATCAGATATCAGGCGGTCAAAAATCAAAAAATCGACTTTCACTAATCCTTATTTCGTTATTTTTGGTCGATAGTAAACATTTCAACTAAGAGCATCTGAAAGTTTCAAGCTTCTAGCAGTTTTAGTTTCTGAGATATCGGATGTCGAAGTCAAAAAAGAGTAAGAAAAGTACAAATTTTACCGCAAAAATACACTACCATTCAAATAAAATTTCATCCACTATTTATCATATAACTACCACATCATTATACATCGTTGGAAAGGTAATTTAATAAGCTTTCTGAAAATAAAATCCATTTGGAAATTTGGTGGAGACAAAAAAAATTAAAAATAAAAATAGTTGAAAATTAATGAAACACAGCAAAAAAATAATTTTGATATCACGTCAAAGTGGATGCACTACAATCATGTCGAAAATATGGTGTAATATTACTTGCTAAAAAGTTCAAAATTATCATTAATACAATGCATGAACTGACATTACGCTGCTTTTACTGCATTTGTTTATTTATGTGGTCATAAAAATTACATGAAATTTTCGACATGATTGTAGTGCATCCACTTTGATGTGATATCAAAATTATTTTTTTGCTGTGAAATTTAACTTTATTGATCACAAACTTTCGAGTCTCGCACATTCCCAGGCTAATTCTCAGCTCTGGATGAAGTTTTGAGTGTACTCTAACAAGTACTGAAGAGTTTGCCTGCCCCATTGGAAATATAAGCGATTTGTAAATTTTCGGTTATTATGGGAGATTTCAAATTGTACAAGAGCCGGCTTGGAAACAAACTTTTTCAACAATTATTTTGCAACTTTTGGAGTTATATTCGGTTGGTATAGTCGAAATATATTGTTGAAGAACATTTTCTAATACTTCATGACCAACTTTTAAAAAGGGCTTAAGCTTTTGTACAAAAAGAAGTCATCATTATCATAAAGTTCACTGTTGGATGAACGTAAAACTACATTCGTTTATGCTTTATTCTAAAGTAAGTACCTGGGCTATGACGATTATAGAAGCATATGCGTAAGAATGTACCTACGCATATGCGCGGATGAGTTTAATTCATACCTAAGTCTGTACTTAACCTACTGTAGTGTCAATTTGAAACCATAGTGTATTTTGTGTAGCTTTTATTTAAACTACTACAGTGTAATTCAAATTTACGGTTGAGACCAAGTGTGAGCATGGATAATAGAACCATTATTAATCTATTAGACGCAAAATTAAGCCATAGTGACAATGTTCACAGAGCCATTGAATTCATTTGTGAAAATTATAACATCTCGGTGGAAAAACGTAAACGTCTCGATGAAAAGATCCATAAAATCGTTACTAAAAACATCAACAAATGGCATGAAGCTAATCGCACGAAAGAGCGATTTGAGTCGTATTTTCGGAATTGCCTTGATGGAGAATTTGGCATCGAGGAATTCATCGAACAGGAGCAATGTGTTGCCTCAACCTCGGCCTCGGGAACAAAACGTGGCCGACCTTCAAAACCTTCCTTGGATTTGAGTGAAAGAGGAAAACGTCGCGTCATTGATAAAGAAGCAGTTGATCCAAAATTCGATACCATCGAGAAAGCTTTGTTATTTGCAAGACGGACCGCTTATAATCGAAAGGATTTTAGTTTAGTTAAAGTTATTGGGCATATTTTAAAAAACCAAAAAAGCTCTAAAACCATGCTGGCTCAACTAACTGATCAACGAGGAATGATGTCACCAGAAGAGGCTTTTAGTGTACTTATCGAGGCTGGATTGAGTAGATTTTAATACGAAGTAATACATAGTGAATCACCTTCAAGATTTCCACCTTACTATGTGATCGGAGCAGTGAAAAAAATATGCGCCCCTCCTAGTGAATTCATCGAAGAAAGTGCATTGAAAATAAGAGTGAAACTCCAGGCGCTGATGGAAATACAGTGAAACGAATCGTCCAAATAATTGATGCAGAGCTCAACGAGTATATGGATAGCAACGATCTAGTTTCTACGGAACTGGTTCTTCTATGTAGCGTCTATTTGTATGGACGATCCGTCCATACTGGATATTCGCAATATCATCAAGTGCTACCAGAAGGATGTCAGGACGATTCAGATGTATTTTCGTCCACTTTAACACCAATTCAGTTGTTCATGTACAATGATCGAAAGGAAATTATGTGGTTTAATCCCATGCCTCAAAGTATTCGATTTTGTAGGCCATTCATCCTTGAATTCATTAAAGAGAGTAAAGAAGTTATTCTGGCTACAAAACAGGATGTAGAAAAAGAAATGAGTGAACTAACGCCAGTGAAAATTGAACTCTCAAACGACAAGTTTATACTTGTTGATTTTCATTTTGTCCTCAGTATGATAGACGGAAAAGTCTTAACTTATATCACTGGAAATTCGTCGATGCAGAATTGTCCAATATGTGGGGCAACACCAAATGTAATGAATGATGCAGAGAAATTCGAGGAAGGATTTATATCAAACGAAGAAGCCTTGCATTACGGCATATCTCCACTTCATGCTTGGATAAGATTTTTCGAATGCCTTTTGCATATTGCATAAAGAATGGATATCAAAAAATGGAAGATAACGAAACCGTTCAAAGAACTATAACAAAGAAAAAAACATGTGACGACACAGCTTTACGAAAAATTTGGAGTAAGAGTAGATCAACCACGATCGGGTGGAGCAGGTACCAGTACTACAGGAAACGTTTGTCGAAGAGCATTTGGAAATCCCAAGCTTTTAAGCTCCGTCCTGAACATTGATGAAGAATTAATTTTCAGATTCCGGAATATATTAATTGCTTTTAACTGCCAAGAGCCAATAAACCCGGAAAAATTTGATGCATATTGCAAGGAAAAATAAAGGCTCTATCTTAAATTGTATGATTGGTACAAAATTCCTGCAACCGTGCTTAAAGTTCTCGCTCATGCCGGAGAAATAATCATACATTCACCAGCACCACTTGGTTCATTAGCGGAAGAGGCAGCAGAAAGTCAACATAAACAATTGAAAAAATATCGAACCCATCATGCAAGAAAACGATCAAGAGTAGAAAATTTACATGATGTCTTTATTCGTGCCATTAATGAATCGGACCCACTGATCAGTTCCATTTGGATGGCAAAAAGACGACCGAAAAAAGTATCCCTGGATTATCCCGACATCGTGAAAAGATTCATGATACTTGAAAATTCTGTAAGTGATTCAGTAGTCGATACTAATAACTTCAATGCCTTGGAGGAACTTATGAAAGCAGTCGATGAAATTGAAGAAGAATTTGTTCATGATGATATTGTAACAGAGGAATAAAAAGAAATTCGTTGAAACATATTTGATTTTGATTATTGTATCATGGCTTTTTGTGTTTTTTTTTTACAGAAGATTTGTTGAAAAAAATAAACATATTTCCAAAAAAAAAGGTTTTTTTTTAATTTTTTAAGGTGTTCCCCCCAATAAAACCATGGTAGGTTGTCTTTGTTCAATAGATTTTATTCTCTGAAAACAAGCTTGAAACTGTAACCGTTATAAAATCGTAAAAATTAAATTTTAATTAATCAAAAGTTAGGCCCTTTTCAAAAGTTGGTCGTGAAAATGTTGAAAAGTGATAACGCACACCTTATATTGATGAAACAAAGCAAGAAATAGCAGAAATTGTGAAAAAATTATAGAAATATTTTTGACCGCCTGGTTGTATGAAAATGCCCCATAGTGCGTTGTAGCCCGTCGCACTGTCTTATGGCTACTGCCGCGTCGTCTACACAGATCCTGCACTTGCACTGCACGTTGCACCGCTGCACTAGGCAGCCTGGAAGAGAAAATACCGACAGAAGATTGGCCCACTCCAGGCCACGGTCCGGGATGCGCGGATCTTGGAGTTTCGCGACTAGTCGTCCGAGTGGCACGGTCGCTGCCGTACTGGACTGCCAAGGAATTAGATCTGGAAATAAAGGCCCTCTGTCGAGGTGACACAACGTTGACCTATCGTTCCATATATGTAGTGGCCTGATCTTTCGAAGGCCTTTGTACCTCCACGTTGTGAACTGGAAGATCGTGACTCGTCGTTCTGTCGATGGCTGCGGTAGACGATCAGCACTGTAAGGTTAGAGTCTACAATCAACCCAGGTCTCAATGAGCAGTTCAGGTTACCTTTTGGCTGGTTTATGTCGGTTTGTCGTCTATCTGTAGTACCCCGACGGAGTCCAGTTGTATGTTTCGTGGTGCGGCTCTGTATCTGCGACAAACTGTTTGGGTCAATTGTACAGATACCTCCTTATGCTTTAGGCACGTGATACTCAAGGCCAATGGCACATCCCTTTTGGGGAAAGTAAAGGGTGATACGGTCAAAATTTGGTCAATATCAACTTGACGTATTTCTTTCAATTTTGCATTTAAAAAACCTGAACACCCCTCATTTTGAAGGTGTGTGTGTGTGTAGAATGTTGCTCCTATTTTGATTTTTGAATTCACTCTTCAGTTGTCAAAATGCCGTCCAAGCAAGAAGAGCAGCGTATCAAAATTTTGCTCGCGCATCGCGAAAATCCGAGCTACTCGCACGCAAAGTTGGCAAAATCGCTAAAAGTTGCCAAATCAACCGTTACAAATGTAATTAAAGTGTTTGGGGAACGTTTGTCGACAGCCAGGAAGTCTGGATCGGGGGGAAATCGAAAACCGGAAGCCGCTGAGACGACAAAGAGAGTTGCCGGTAGTTTCAAGCGAAACCCTAACCTCTCTCTCCGAGATGCCGCAAATAAGCTGGGTGTATCGTCTACAACCGTGCATCGAGCCAAAAAACGAGCCGGACTATCGACTTACAAGAAGGTAGTGACTCCAAATCGCGATGATAAACAAAATACGACGGCCAAAGCGCGATCCCGGAGGCTGTACACGACGATGCTGACGAAGTTTGACTGCGTGGTAATGGACGACGAAACCTACGTCAAAGCCGACTACAAGCAGCTTCCGGGACAGGAGTTTTATACGGCAAAAGGAAGGGGAAAGGTAGCAGATGTTTTCAAGCACATGAAACTGTCAAAGTTCGCAAAGAAATATCTGGTTTGGCAAGCCATCTGTACCTGTGGCTTGAAAAGCAGCATTTTCATAGCTTTCGGGACTGTCAACCAAGAAATTTACGTGAAAGAGTGTTCGAATAAACGTCTGCTGCCTTTCCTGAAGAAACACGGTTGTTCCGTACTGTTTTGGCCGGATTTGGCATCTTGCCATTACGGTAAAAAGGCCATGGAGTGGTACGCCGCCAACAACGTGCAGGTGGTTCCCAAGGACAAGAACCCTCCCAACACGCCAGAGCTCCGCCCAATTGAGAAATACTGGGCTATTGTCAAGCGGAACCTAAAGAAGACCAAAAAAACTGCTAAGGGCGAGCAGCAGTTCAAGGCAAACTGGCTTTCTGCGGCGAAGAAGGTGGACAAGGTGGCTGTACAAAATCTGATGGCAGGGGTCAAGCGTAAGGCCCGGCAATTCGGATTTGAAAAAGCGGAAGCCTAAGTGAATATTTTTCCTGAATTTTATACTAATTGAACTTGAAAAAGAAATTTAATTTAATTTTTTAAATAAACGATTTCACCGATTTACACGCGTTTTCCCTTGACCAAATTTTGACCGTATCACCCTTTAATGGATTAATACTCAGTATGTAGCGCCAATCACAGCTTTTTACCTCCAATTAACTATATGTCATGCGAGTGTTGATCACCGGGTAAAATGTTTGTGCAGCTGCCTCACTGTTAGCAATATTGTGGGTACTTTTTGCTAATTTATCCACTTCAAGGCACTGAACACATGCGGATGCTAGCTACCGTCGAACACAATTGCCGTCCCATTGTTCACTTTCTGTGGTTGTTTAGTTTGTGAGACTATGCGAGAGTGAATTCAATGCATGCTTAGAGACATCGTGCGAGAGGAACGATTATAGATGTTGCATTTTTGATGTGGTTTTATTTTATAGCTGATTCATAAGGTAACATGGATAATTGTTGGCGAATTTTTTGTCGGCAGAATCTCGAAAAGTGTAACAACATTTCAATTCAAGATCAGAAAACATTAAGTTACATCGATCGGGAAAAAATACAAGCTACCTCTGAATTTTCTTCCAACTTCTTCGGGATTTTTCTTTACGACTAGTCTTCAGTTTATTTTGACCCAGAAGATATTTCTAAATTCTGCCAAAAGAATCTTCTGATTTTTCTGATTCATCTGATTTTATCGGAAGCCTCTCTATAAATTCCTTCTGGCTTCCACGATAACTTCTTTTGACTTCCGCTGGAAGGTTCATCCAACTTCTTCAGCAAGTTTTTTTTTTAAACTTTTATTGGAAGTTTCTATTCAATAGTTTTTAACTATTCCAGAAGTTTTATCGACTTTCCTGGAAGCTTTATCCGGAAGTTGGGAGCCTCATAAAGCCTACTCAGTGAAGGCACGTTATTACAAAGTCGGTAGTGGCGAGTTCGATTCCCGGTTTTGTCCACGAAATCTTCCCGATTAGAAATATTCTCGACTTCCCTAAGTATTATTGTGCTTGCCATTGGATGGCATAGAAATCTCTTAATAAATAACTGTGGAAGTGCTTCAAGCACACTAAGTTGAGTGCAGGCGATATTCGTTTAAGAGCGCCAAAATCGGGTAGGAAAAGAAGGAAATTCCGGCCGAATTCCTTGATAGCATGTAAATGTATTCTGATTATTTGAGAATTTTATCCTGGCCTCCCCGTAAATTTTATCTGACTTCCCGCGGGACAACATTGTCTGACTTCTTCTGGGAAATTCTTCCGATTTCTCTTAGAAGTTCATCAGATTCCTCCGGAAGTTTCTTCAAACTTTAGCATTAGAAATTTCTTTTGGCTTCACTGGTAAATTTCTTGTAACTTTCACCAAATAATCCTTTTAAAATTTTAAGGTGTGGAAATGCTATCAAATATCAACATGAAGCTTTAGTGTGATAATTTATAAGCTGGAGAAAGTTCTGAAGAGGGTAGGTTGATAGTTACGCTAGAGTACGGCAGTGCGAAAATTGCTTAGAAGTTGAAAATGAGCGAAGGGCCATTAATACAACACATTGTAGTTTCATTTTTATACCTGTGATCTTGACTTTTTACCTATGGGGTTAGATTTCGATAGGTTCTTTAGTGGGAATGACACTGATGAAGACTGCACATTGTAGTCGAAATACGTATCTGTCATGGATACCAAAATTATTTAAGTGGAGTTAAATTGAAGATAACCTTTTTTACTGTTTTATGAAAAGGCAATGAATGACGCAGAAAATCTACTTATATTCATCTAGAATTCTTTGACGTAATTGTCCTAACACAAGCAATGATTTTTTACAGTGTCTCGAATGCATTTTTCTCGTTTCTACTTTTCAAGATATTCTCAAAACATTCTTGTTGACATTTCAATGGAAATTTTACATGGCCCATTTCCTCATTACATCCTTCAAAATGTCCCACAGCTCATCGAAGAATGCATTTAAGGGTCAATTGACTTTGGTGAGATGTCGAAAAATTCAAACCCAGTATTTCAGATTGCAAAAAGCTCTACTGTCATTTAATTCCTTTAGCTATTTTTACATAAAATGATACGAAATTTTTGCAATCTGAAATAATGCGTCGAAAAAAAAACTACTTTTGACATTGGACCAAAATAAATTGAACCTTAAGATCTATTCATAATACCCAACATTTGAATACACTTTTCTCCGGAATCCATTGATGAATATGTACTTGTTCAACATTGAGAAATGGCTACCCCCGTTTTATTGAAATCACCCAGTATTGGTGGTGTAATATTTCATAGAATTTAATATCAAGCATTATTGTGCAGCATAATCATGAATCAATACAAAACACAGCCAAAGGAAAAGATGTTTTCCATCCTCCCAAATTGAGCCATTCAAGTCTATTGTCTATCGTGTGTTTTCATTTTAGACGCTTAATGGTGCTTTAATCTCACCGGCATAGGCGCCTGGCATTCTGGTGCCTGCTATTTAGAATGTACGTCTGCCTCTCAACAATAGTGAGGCAATCCGGTTGGTATTGTCTGTCTTTTATTTTTAATATTCATGCCGAAACAAAAAGAAATGCCATGATAAACGAAAACTAAGGAGCACTACGAGAGCCCTCTGCTATGCATAACTTCTTTCATCCCACCCATATTTAACCACAACTACCACCACAGGACTCACCTTATTGTTACGCAGTGTAACTTTGCCTCCGCATTTGGCACAACAACGGATGTTGCAATAATTGCAGATGTGTCCGATGCCATCCGCAAATTTGGTTTTGAGACAAATGTGACAAGTAGCGTCAAGCTCGACGCCGGCCTTTTTCTGCTGCTCCGATTTTTGTCTGATCGAATCGACGAGCGTCGCCACCTCGTCCTGCTTCCTCCTGAAAATATGAAAATACAATGGCAGAGAAAGGTTACTACTACTGTAAAACGTTAAAACTAAGTTATAACAAGTAGACAGGGCTAAGTTGGATCAATATAAGGCAGGGGAAATGTCTAAGTGCCGTAATGGCTTAAAATCTAAACACTTATGGCAGTAGGCTCCAACTCGGATTAACTTTTAATACCGACCTTGTTTGGTGGATCTGCAAAATGATTGCTTAGAGTCGTGTTAATTAACTCTGATGTCGACAATAAAGCAGCCGGACATCCTTGATCGGGATTTAATCCGAGGATAATACCGGTTGGAGCTTACCACCATTAGTTCACAAATCTTCAAACTTTGAAATGTTTATTATTGCTGCCAGGAATGTGAAGACTGTATCGAAAATAAGTTGTAAACAAAAATTTCCTTCCAATTCCGTACAAAATATTTTTCAATAAAAAAAAATCTTTGATTAGGTATGTGTGTGATAGCCTTCTTTGAAACTTAACAAAGAAAAGCAAAACAAAAATTATTCTTTAAGTGACTGGTATCATGTTAGATTTTATTCCTCTTATAATGTTTTAGATACTGCATTTTCATGTTTTTTGAACGCATCGTTACAGTATATTTTTGACTATTTTAAGGTTTTAGAATTCTTAATATCCTTTTGAAGATGCTCTTTAAAATTTCCATTCAATAGGTTGTAGTTGCGAACAAGTTGAATTGGGTTACTCTCGACGAAAATCTGAATTTCTCATTTTTTTCACCAAGAATAACGTTAAGAATTGATGCCAAATTAGGCTAAAACTATTTTAAATTGTTGTTTTTTCTTCACACCTTTTCCATGGATTTTAATTAAAGCCATTTAAATTTAATAATTCCAAAACGAAGCATTTCCGAGACTGTGTGTGTTCATCCAAGTTTCATATTACAATGAGGACCATCTATTGACCGAATCAGATATAGGATGGTTTTTTACCCGTATTCTTTTATTCGGATTCCAAGATCCTTGAGATTCAGTTGATAGAATGATGACCAAATATGTTATACTTTTCAGCAAACAAACGGCGTACAAGTATCCAGAAAAAACATCCATGAATAAGGATTCCTCACTGTAGTTCGAAAATCATGCGCATAGAAGTCGTTCTGCATAGCTTTTCAAATCCAAGTTCCAGGTTTAGTCCAAATTGTGCAATTTTAGAATTTTTGACAACCAAATGAATAGTTTTGTTCCGTTTCCTATACATTTTCCCTCGTGGTGTGCATCAGCAGAGAACACTTAAAAGTATCAGGTCTTTACCAATCGTTGCCAGCGGTATATAATTCGTGCCTGGCGGCCTTCCAACTGGATCTGGAATGCTGAGCTCCATCGTCGATGTCATCAGAAGCCGATATCGACAGAAATTCGAGAACGTAAGTGGATGTGGACCGACCTCATACTACAAAGGGGAGGAAATGAAACATGCATGCAAGCGCTTGATTGGAACCCGACAGGACATCGCAGCTGAGGCAGACCCTGGGACTCATGGCTCAAGCCTCAACATGGATATAATAGAAATCGTCAGAAATCTGAACTGGGCCCAGGTCAGGACAAAAGCGACCAGCCGCCCAGGATGAAAATCTTTCAGGAAACATGAGTGAGTGATGCATTTTCCCATCCAAAATTTAAAGTTAATTTAGCAAATCCAGACCTTAACCAAATTCAATCAAATTTCGCACAGTCGTTGGGGACCTCAATACAGATCGAATAAAAACAGTGAGGAACAGGGTATTTAACTCCGCCATATAAACTTGTCCCATCCTAATGTTAACCTTAACAAAATTAAACAACTCTTTCGAAGGCGTCAAAGTTCTAATGTTTTCGAGTTATTGTAATATAATGTATAATTAATGTAATATAATTTTCTTATGTAAATTCACATAGAACACAGCAATGAAGAGCTTTTGCCAAGGAATGAACTTTCACAGTAGGTCAGGAATGCAATCTAGCGGGACATAATTAATAACTCCGAAAGGAAGCATTTCCGTGGTTTGATACTTTTTTCATTAAAATAATGACCATCTATTGACATAAACAGCTAGTTCCAAAGATTAAACAAAGTTAACAAAGGCAGCAAAAAATAAATAATATAATCTGTCAGGAAACACAGTTTTAAAATTGTGATTGTGGCTTGATTGCCTTTTTAAGATATAGATGCTGTTTACACACATCTCGGGATCGAATATGTCAACATTCTGGGAGATTAGAGCTCTCCAAATAGATAATTATGTTTTCATACTCCCATCTCTGAATTAAGTTCGTCTAATCTTCGTAGGACCAAGTCTCCCCTCACTGAGTTTTCAATTTCAATTCAAACTGAACAAAAGATTAAAAGAAACAGCACCAATTCAATGATTATAACTGATTTACCTTATTCAAAGCTTATTTATTTATTTATTTATTTATTTGTCGTCAATCAGTGTAGACCGTTTTACAATAGTGCTGTTGCCTTACATGCTATTTTAAAACATACGTTTTATTTGAAATTGTCAGCAAATGTAGACTGCATATACAAATATCTAAAAAATAAAAATTGTTTTAAACTTAACGAGATGAAATCATAGCAGTTAGTGTTCTCCTTACTGTATCTTTAGACATCGTTAGATCTATATGCTCACAATAATTATTATACACTCTCATCATTCTATTAATTGGTCCATTTTTACCATAATTCGTTCTGTGAGGTGACAGTTGAAATACATTTCGAGTTCTTAACATGCGTGATGGTACGTAAAAATTTAATCTTGCTAATATTTTTTCTGAATTTACGCGTTGTGAGATAATATCATTGACAAAGAAAATCATGGAAATTTCTCTTCGTTTCTTAAGTGTTTCAATGTTTATCAACATGCAACGGGACTCATAAGAAGGAAGGGGAAAAGAGGTCCAGCCTAGTTTCCTAAGAGCAAATAACAAAAACTGTTTTTGAACTGATTCCATACGATTTATATAAGTTTCATGGTATGGAGCCCAAACCACACTGCAGTATTCGAGAATTGGTCTCACGTAAGCTATATAAAGTGTATATGGGTCTTTAAAATGATAACTAAATCTTTTTATGAATCCCAACATATTATTTGCTTTGTGAATTGTGGTATTCACATGATCTACAAATGTCAACTTCGAGTCAAGAATTACTCCTAAGTCCCTAATTTTAT